>NC_081181.1:99942323-100307943 GCF_029867415.1 Vicia villosa | reverse complement strand
AATTCACAAATGTAATCATTACATAATCACATGTTCTTGTTTTTAGAATCTTCTTCAATCCTTATGGCATGGTGAAAATGAATGCATGGCATGGTTTCAGATGTGTTATGGGTCGTGTAGCATCCATAAGAGAGGTTATTTGCACAAAATTTGCAAAGTCCAAAAGTGTCCATGACCTATAATTTTACTTCATGAGGCCAACTTTGAACAAGCATAACTCCTAGCTCAAATTGAATTTGGAGAAGTTTGAACACAATTTGGAAAGCCCTAAACATCTACTTCAAATCATTAGTTTATGTCCTCTTCAGAATCATTTAGGAAATTTGTGAAAAATGAGCCTAAAGTTGGATGAAAACTAGGTTAAAACACTTAGAAAAATTTCTAAGTGTTTATGACCTAAACTTCAAAATTTCCAAAACTTCATAAATGGTTGATCTTTTGGAAAAAGTTCCTTTGTAAGATGTTGTTTTATTTTGCAAGATCTACAACTTTCATGTTGGAAGTTTTTTGAGTTGTGTAGGTGAAATTTTGAGATCTCACCATGCCTTCAAAAACCCTAATTCCCGACTTTTCGCTCCTTGATGAATTTCTTTGAATTTCTTTGGCCAAATGACTTTGACATCCATATATTGATGATATTGATCTTTGAAAGTCATTTTTTGACCAAAAACCTTAAAAGTCAATGATGATCCTTCACAGTTGACTTTTTCCTGACAAAGTGAATTTTTGGGCTTTTGTGTAGAAATAAGATCTTCTCCACAAATGGATGATATAAATGGATTATATGGAGGTAGTAGAGATCCTTGAATCATGTCTTGAGTTTTGGATTCATGCCCTGATCAGAAGTCAACTATCTTGGTGAATTAGGTCAAAACCCTAATTTGTCGACCATGTGAAAGTAATGACTGTAGACTTTGAATTGAAGTGTTATGTCCAGTAGACCTTGTAATATGAGTTATTTGAAGATGATTGATGTCTTTGAATGGTTCCCTGAGGCTTTTTAGGGTTTCCCAAAAGTGATCCCTGATTTTAGTCCTTGATAGGCTCAAAACCCTAGTCTGGTGACCTGAGTAAACCTGTACTCATATGACTGGATGTCTAATCAATCATAGATGAGAAAAGTGAAGTCTTTGAGCCTCATGATTGTATTAGGGACTAATCCTTGTATTGATTGATCCTTTGCCTGAGCTTTCTTGTCTTTGAGCATCCTCGATTAGGTACCAGATGGAGAAATGACTGCTCTGGGTACTTGTCTTGACCCTGATGAAAAATCCTGAAGATATGTCATCTCAGGGGGGGTCAAAAATTAGGGTATGACAACCCGAAAACAGCCGTTACTCTGCCCGATTTTCGTCAGAATTTTAATGTGCTTAATGCAAAGTGGTTCTAAGACAATAAGTTCATCTGGATCCCCCAAGTGTTAATGTGTTGGTATTGATAAATCCAAAGGATGGGAAAACTACCTTGGCTCTTAATGTCGAGTGTTGGCTTCTTATTTGGTTAGACTGTTTCTTTCCTTAGCTTTTATTTTATGCACTAGGTTAGCCTCTTCATCTCCTCCCATTCTTAAATTTTCAAAATCTTCTCCCTTTTTCCAAAATATTCTTATGTTTGCAACCTTTTCAAAACCTTTTTCTATAAAAATATCTTTCGCCCTTAGTGGCTTTTCTTCAAAAGTTTAGACACCGTTAATTGTCGAAACGAGTGGTTATACCCCCCGATTTTGAAATTGATTGATAATAACGAGATCTTTTCCGCGTGAGAGAGCTAGTGGCATACTCGTTGATTTTATCCGAGTTGGAACCCTTCTTTCATTTACGATGCAAAGAACTTGTTTGTTCTCACGCTTAAGATCAATGGCTGAGTATTTCTCTCTGACGACAACAAAGTGTTTATTAGTTTTTTTTAAAATGTTTTCCCAAAAGCGGAACTACATTAGCTCTGACTTCTCCATTGCACCGAGGAGGTATGTAGGCCCAAAGCTTAACGCTTTGCCGAGCTTATTTTAAAAATAAAACAAACCCTTTTTTAGCACACACGACACAGATTTTCAAAAAGGTTCCCGTGGAGTACCGCGGATATGAGGGGTGCTTTAAACCTTCCCCTCATATAATCAACACCCGAACCTGAGTTCTCTTTCTTGTTTTTTTAAAACAAAACTTTGGGTTTTACGTTCTTTTCCCTTTTCCTTTGAAAAAATAAAGCGCGGTGGCGACTTCAAAACGGAATATTGATTCGAGTCAATCCCATGGCTTCGATGTCAGATTTTCCCCGCTACAGAAAAATGGCGACTTCACTGGGGAACCAGTGTTTAAGTGTGTTAAGCCTATTTTTGTTTATCTGTGTGTTTTTACCTGTATATATTGTTGTGTGCTTTGTTTGTTATTTTCTCTTTTTTTTCTTTTCTTTTGGTGCTCGATGGTTCCTCTGTGATGAGACAAAGTTCTAACCCGAACTTTGGTGAGTAACTTGAGATAGGAGGTGGTAAGACCAATAGTCGCATGTCAGGAGCAATCCTTACCGTGAGCGTCATATGGTGGAACCCCAATCAGTGGAGGCCTCATGGAAGGTAGTAGAGGTTGTTACGAACCATCGTGATAACGCTATTACTTTCAATAGTGAGTGTCCGTAGAAGCTGAATGGCCTAGAACCCTTTTAACCAATCTAAACCTTTTTAGGATGTAGTGCAGAAACAAGATCAAGTACCAATTTGAGCTTGTTGTCATGCGATACTACGCTCAGACGAGGTCTTTTTAGGCATATTATTGGTGCCCATGAGCAATTGTGCGCGCCGGTAATATCCGATAGAAGATTGAAAACTCTGGGAACCTTTGTAGAACCCGATTGGCAGGTACAAAATTCCCTAGATCATTCCTTGTGGGATGGGTAGACCCATGGCTCCATGCTCGTGACGTCGAACCTTTGAACCTGGACTGTGTGATTTTGTGTGATTTGATGTGATCTTGTGTGCTCTTGATTGTGATTGATGCATAAACCATGCATTCATGCATTCATAAAAATGACATTCACAAATGGTTTTCAAGGAACTTAGAGACATTTTTTGTAAACATAACATGTACCATGGATCAAAAAAGAAGCATCAAGAAGTACACTTTCAGAAATTCAAGTGCAAAGGAATTGAAAGAGCTAGCAACTTTGGTTCCTAATCTTGACAACTTCAAAAGCCGTTATGGGAAATTGATCTCTATCTTGAAGACCAAAGTGGAAAAGGGGATTCTTGAGACTCTTGTGCAGTTTTATGACCCGGTTTATCATTGTTTTACCTTTCCTGATTATCAGCTTATGCCCACTTTGGAGGAGTATTCTTATTGGATTGGTTTACCAGTTACGGATGACATACCGTTTAGTGGTTTGGAGAAAGAGCCTCAGGTTGATGAGATAGCAGAGCTTCTTCATTTGAAGATATCAGATGTAAAAGCAAACATGACCAAAAAAGGAGGAATTTGGGGGTTGACTTCTAAGTTCTTGATTGGAAAGGCTTCTATGTTGGCTAGTAAAGGAAGTATGATTGCTTTTGAGACATTTTTGGCCTTTCTCATCTATGGTTTGATACTCTTTCCCAACATTGACAACTTTGTCGATGTTAATGCAATTCGGATTTACATGATTGGGAATCCCGTGCCTACTTTGCTTGGGGATACTTATCATTCCATTCACCATAGGAATGATAAGAAAGGTGGACTTATCAACTGTTGCACTCCTTTGCTCTATAAGTGGTTTATTTCGCACTTACCTCAAGCTAAGAGTTTCTTGAACAATCCTGATGGTCTCTCATGGTTTCAGAAGATCATGCCTCTTACTAATGGGAATATCCATTGGTACAATCCTGCTTATGACATTGGTGAGATTATTGATAGTTGTGGAGAATTCCCTAATGTACCTCTTCTTGGTATACAAGGAGGAATTACCTACAACCCCATTCTTGCAAGGCATCAATTTTGCTATCCTATGAAGGAGCGACCCGCTAGTATCCTTGTGTCAGGAATCTTCTATCTTAATCAAGATGGAAATTCGGATATGAGAAATCAGTTTGTGCGTGCTTGGCACCATGTTGATAGGAAAAGACATTTGGGAACAAAACAATGTGTTGCTCTCAAAGATTACACTGATTGGGTTCAAGCTAGAGCTCATACTTTTCAGATGCCTTATTTACTCGAGGAGCCTTCTTTACTCATTTCTCCACCTTTGTCTTCCACTACTCCTGTTGAAAGTAGTGAAGAACATCTAGAGCTCGTGGCTAAGCTGAGAGCAGAAAGAGATGCTTTGGAGCTTGAAAACAAAGAGTTGAAGATACACTTGAAAGAAAAAGATGAAATGCTTGATATCCAAGATGGTTGGTTGATGGAAAAGGAAGATCAGATTCGTCATCAAAAAGAGTTGCTTCAACAACATGGTGAAAAGCGCAAGAGACCACAAGAAGATTCAGTGGCATGGAAAGAAGTTGCTGATAAGCTGATGGTCGAGAATGCTCATTTGAAGGCCTTTTATGAAGATGAATTGGAGAAGCTCCGTAGGAAGCTGCAGAGAGGAAATGGATCTTCATCTGAAGTGTTCCTTTCTAGTTTTTAGCTTTTTCCTTTGATTTGTAATTTTGGATCTTTGAATCCTTTTGTATGCTTTTCCATTACTAATGAAAGAATATTGTTATGTTTTATGATGTTTTTGCTAATGTTTACAATTAATGTCTTAAAAGTTCCTTGAAAACCAATAATAAAATCATTTGCACTGCATTTCATGCATCATTCTGCATTTTGGTCTTGCTTCCGAGAGTATTCCCGAGGTCTTATTCAGTGTTCTTCATAACAGAATCAAGCTGTCTCACCGGTATAACACTCGAGCTAACTGCAAGAAGAAGATGGAAGGTCTTGAACAAGAGAATCGTGAGTTACGTGAAGAGGTTGTTACTTTGAGATCTGGTGTGGATCGTCTCACTGCTCTGGTCGAGACGTTGATGGCTGCTCAGAATCAGAATCAAGTTCCTCCTCCCAATGCCCAAGCACAGGGTCAGACCACTGTGATTTCTGAAATTGCTGCTACAACGATTCCTGTTGTTCCTGCTGGTGCTACTCAGCAACGTATGCCTAATGGATATCCCTGGGGCATGCCTGAAGGTTATTTGCCTGTTCCTGAGATGACTCGTCCGTTGACTCCTGTTATGGTCAACACCCCTCCTATTGTTCATACTGGTCCTTTTGTCCCAGAGCCCATTTATGATGCTGCTCCAAGTGAAATTCATGACAGAATGGATGGTTTCCAAGATCAGTTTGAAGAACTGCAGAAAGAGATGAAAGCTCTCCGTGGGAAAGAACTGTTTGGAAAGAATGTGCATGATCTTTGCCTTGTTCCCAATGTGAAAGTACCTGCTAAGTTCAAGCTGCCAGAATTTGAGAAATACAAAGGAAATTCCTGTCCTCAGGCACACCTGGTGATGTATATAAGGAAAATGTCCACTCACACTGATGATCAACGTCTGTTGATTCACTATTTTCAGGATAGTTTGACTGGAGCTGCATCTAAGTGGTATATGGGCCTTGATAGCACCCATGTTCGCACTTTCAATGACTTAGCTGAAGCGTTTGTGAAACAATACAAGTATAATGTGGACATGGCTCCTGATAGGGATCAATTGCGAGCTATGATGCAGAAAGAGAAGGAATCCTTCAAAGAATATGCTCAAAGATGGCGTGAGGTTGCCGCCCAAGTGATTCCTCCGATGGAAGAAAAAGAGATGACTAAGATTTTTCTGAAGACTCTTGGTCCGTTTTATTATGAGAAGATGATTGCTAGTGCTCCTGTAGATTTCACTGAAATGGTGGGTATGGGTGTCAGATTGGAAGAAGCTGTGCGAGAAGGTCGTTTGGTTCGAAATGACAATTCATCTGGGGGTGCGAAGAAGTATGGTTCTTCACTCCAGAAGAAGAAAGAATCAGATGCCAATGCTGTTTCTCATGGGAGGAATAGTCGATTCAGAAATCAATCTCAACAAGTGGCGTCGGTAACTCCTGTTGTGAATTCAGTGCCTGTAGCTCCTGTTAATCAACAACCAGCAAGGCGGAATCCGTATCCTCGAGTTAATGTTGATCCTATCCCTATGACATACATTGAATTGTATCCTGCTCTAATTCATAAGAAGCTGGTTCAACCAAGGTCACCACCTCCTGTTCCAGAGAAACTCCCTTGGTGGTATAAGGCTGATGCCACTTGTGCTTTTCATCAAAATGCTCCTGGGCATGATTTGGAGAATTGTTGGCCTTTGAAGAATGAAGTTCAGAGATTGGTTCGTGCTGGAATGCTCTCTTTCCGTGATATTGGCCCAAATGTGCAGAACAATCCGTTACCAACTCATGAAGCGTCTGCTGTGAATATGGTGTATGGATGCCCTGGGAAGTATAAGATTTATCGTGTGGAACACATCAGAGGATCATTGGTAGAGATGCATGCCACTCTGTGTGAGTACAGTCATTATGAGCATAATCATGCTGCTTGTAGGATTTGTTCAGTCAATCCTCGAGGATGTTATGTTGTAAGGAGAGACTTACAAGAGATGATAGATCAAAGGCTCATTGAGATTCTGAGGGACAGAGATGAAGATGATGTCAATGTGATTGAA
Organism: Vicia villosa; assembly: GCF_029867415.1. Classification (NCBI taxonomy): domain Eukaryota; kingdom Viridiplantae; phylum Streptophyta; class Magnoliopsida; order Fabales; family Fabaceae; genus Vicia; species Vicia villosa. Next base: position 100,301,312 of record NC_081181.1, on the reverse strand, counting down.
CCATGCTTTGAAATCCCGAAATGTGTAGAGATTGATTATTATGGCAAAGATGTTGTGGAACCTCTTGTGATATGTTTGCCTGGATCTGTACCTTATAGTTCTGATAAAGCTGTACCTTACAGATACAACACCACCATGCTGGAAGCTGGAAAAGAAGTCGAGATTAAATCTCTGTCTTCTGTTGAGAATATAGCAGATGTTAGTAGAGTGACTAGAAGTGGACGAGTTTTTACTCATCCCCAAACAGTTGTGGATGTCCAGAGGAATTCTACTCAAGTGCCTGTGAACAATAATGATGTGACAAAAGTGAATGCTGGGTCATCTTCAGGAAAGGAGATGGACGAAATTTTGAAGCTTATCAAGATGAGCGATTATAAGATTGTGGATCAGTTGCATCGCACTCCGTACAAGATCTCTATAATGGAGCTGCTGACGAGTTCTCCTGCTCATAGGGATTCTTTGATGAAGATACTTGATCAAGCCTTTGTGGATCATGATGTGACGCTAGATCAGTTTAATGGGGTTGTGAGTAATATCACTGCGTGTAACAACTTGAGCTTCAGTGATGAGGATTTGCCTGAGGAAGGAAGAAATCATAATTTGGCTTTGCACATCTCTGTTAGTTGCAAAGAGGACTCAATGGCCAATGTGTTGATTGATACTGGATCATCTCTGAATGTCATGCCAAAATCCACTCTTGCCAAGCTATCTTATGGTGGTACACCAATGAGATTTAGCAATGTGATTGTCAAAGCTTTTGATGGATCGAAGAAATCGGTGGTCGGAGAGGTTGATTTGCCTATTAGTATTGGACCATTTGTCTTCAAGATTACTTTTCAAGTGATGGACATTTTTCCTGCATACAGTTGCTTATTGGGACGCCCGTGGATCCATGAGGCTGGGGCAGTTACTTCGACTCTTAACCAAAAGTTGAAATTTGTGAAAGATGGAAAGATGGTCGTTGTGAATGGAGAACAAGCTTTGCTAATTAGTCATCTCTCTTCGTTCCGTACCATAGAAGCTGATGAAGTGGTCATTGGAACTGCGTTCTAAGCCTTGTCTGTTAATGATGAATTCAAAAAGGATGAAGCTTCCATTGCCTCCTTCAAAGACGCTCAGCTGGTGGTTCAGAATGGACATTCAGGAGTCTGGGGACAAGTGGTGAGTCTACAAGAGAACAAGAATAGAGTTGGTCTGGGATTTTCTGCCTCAGACAAGTCTGTGATGAAGCCCGAGTTTGCTTTTCGTCCTTTTCAGGAAATGTTTCATAGTGCTGGTTTTCTACACCCGACTCTTCCAGAGGTGGATGCTATTGTTGAAGATGAACCAGAGCCAGAAGTGCCAAACTTTGTGACCCACGGAAAGATGATTAAGAACTGGATCACCATTGACATTCCTGAGTGTACTCATGTCTCAAAGTAATTTGCTGTTATGTCTTTCAAAAAAATCCTTTCATTCTGCCCAAGATGAAAGTGAAGTTGTTGGGGCTGTTTTCTGTTTGTTTTAAACATTAAAATCATCAATAAAAGTCATTTGGTTTCTGCATATAAATGCTTTTATCTTTTTGCTTTTTCTGGAAAGTGGTAACACAAAAAACCTTAAAAAACGTTTTCATTTTCCATAATCTGCACGATTACATGTTTGCATATATCTTTCCTTTCCTGAAATAATAATCATTTGTGCAGATTAATCAATAAAACCGTTGAAAGTAATGACCCTGCGCCCTCTCCCAACTTCGAGTGTCCTGTGTATGAGGCGGAAGAAGAGAGTGATGAATGTATTCCTGATGAGATTTCCCGACTGCTTGAGCACGAGGAAGACACCATTCAGCCATATAAAGAGCCGTTAGAAGTCATCAACTTGGGTTCTGAAGAAGATAAAAAGGAAGTCAAGATTGGGGCACTGCTTGGTCAAGATGTTAAGAAGAGGATGGTAGAGCTTCTTAAAGAATATGTTGACATTTTTGCGTGGTCCTACCAAGATATGCCTGGGTTGGATACAGATATTGTGGAGCATCGTTTGCCGTTGAAACCAGAATGTCCTCCTGTTAAGCAAAAGTTAAGAAGGAGTCATCCTGATATGGCAGAAAAGATCAAGAATGAGGTCTTGAAACAGATAGATGCAGGTTTCCTTGTCACTTCTGTATATCCTCATTGGATTGCCAATATTGTGCCTGTTCCAAAGAAAGACGGAAAAGTTCGCATGTGTGTTGATTATAGAGATTTGAATAAAGCCAGTCCGAAAGATGATTTTCCTCTACCTCACATTGATATGTTGGTAGATAGCACAGCAAAGTTTGAAGTTTTCTCCTTTATGGATGGTTTTTCAGGATACAACCAGATTAAGATGGCACCTGAAGACATGGAAAAGACAACCTTTATCACACCATGGGGGACATTCTGTTACAAAGTGATGCCTTTTGGGTTGAAGAATGCTGGTGCGACGTATCAGAGGGCCATGACTACTCTTTTCCATGATATGATGCACAAAGAAATTGAGGTTTATGTGGATGACATGATTTCCAAGTCCCAATCAGAGGAGGGGCATATGGAAGATCTTTTAAAGTTGTTTCAACGTTTGAGAAAGTATCGTCTCCGCTTAAATCCAAACAAATGCACTTTTGGTGTCCGTTCTGGAAAGTTATTGGGCTTCGTTGTCAGTCAGAGAGGAATTGAAGTGGATCCTGATAAAGTCAAAGCAATTCAGGAAATGCCAGCACCGAAGACTGAGAAACAAGTGAGAGGTTTCCTCGGACGTTTGAATTATATCTCCAGGTTCATTTCCAATATGACTGCTACTTGTGAGCCAATCTTCAAGCTGTTAAAGAAAAATCAGGGATGTGTGTGGAATGAAGATTGTCAGAAAGCTTTTGACAACATCAAAGAATATCTGCTTGAACCTCCCATTTTGCTCCCTCCAGTTGAGGGAAGACCTCTGATTATGTACCTCACAGTGCTTGAAAACTCAATGGGATGTGTGTTGGGTCAGCATGACGAGTCTGGTCGAAAAGAGTATGCAATATACTACCTTAGCAAAAAGTTTACCGAGTGCGAAACAAGATACTCGCTGCTTGAGAAAACTTGTTGTGCTTTGGTGTGGGCTGCTCGCCGACTGAGACAGTATATGTTGAACCACACCACCCTATTGATTTCCAAAATGGATCCAATTAAGTATGTATTTGAGAAACCTGCATTAACTGGAAGGATTGCTCGCTGGCAAATGTTGTTATCAGAATATGATATTGAATATCGAGCTCAGAAAGCTGTGAAAGGAAGTGTGTTGGCAGAGTACCTCGCTCACCAACCAATTGATGATCATCAAGCTATCAGATTGGACTTCCCAGATGAAGATATAATGTATTTAAGATCTCAAGATTGGGATGAACCGTTGCCAGAAGAAGGGCCAGATCCTGAATCCAAATGGGGTTTAATCTTTGATGGAGCTTCTAATGCTCATGGCCATGGAATTGGCGCCATCATTGTCACACCGCATGGGTCACATGTACCTTTCACTGAAAGGATATGTTTTGACTGTACAAATAATATTGCTGAGTATGAAGCCTGCATCATGGGACTTGAAGAAGCCATTAATCTGAGAATTAAGATTCTTGATGTCTATGGAGATTCTGCGCTTGTGATTAATCAGATTAAAGGAGAATGGGAAACTCGTCATCCTGGTTTAATTCCTTACAAAGATTATGCTAGAAGGTTATTGACATTCTTCAACAAAGTTGAATTCCACCACATCCCACGAGATGAGAACCAGATGGCTGATACTTTAGCCACATTGTCTTCCATGTACAAAGTGAATTTCCATAATGAGGAACCTCAGATAACAATCAGGCGTCTTGATAGACCTGCTCATGTGTTTGCAGTTGAAAAATCAACAGATGAAAAGCCTTGGTATTTTGATATTAAGCACTTTCTTCAGACCCAAGAGTACCCACTTGGGGCATCAAGCAAAGATAAGAAAACTTTGAGGAGATTGGCTGGAAATTTCTTCATCAATACGGATGTTTTGTATAAAAGAAATTATGACATGGTGTTGCTCAGATGCGTGGATAGACACGAAGCAGACATGTTGATGCATGAAATCCATGAAGGTTCTTTTGGTACCCATGCCAATGGACATTCGATGGCTAAAAAGAAGCTTAGAGCAGGTTACTATTGGCTGACAATGGAATCTGATTGCTACAAATTTGTAAAGAAGTGTCACAAGTGTCAAGTATATGCTGACAAGATCCATGTACCTCCGACACTCCTCAATGTTATTTCTTCCCCATGGCCTTTCTCTATGTGGGGTATTGATATGATTGGCATGATTGAACCCAAGGCTTCGAATGGACATCGATTATTTCACCAAGTGGGTAGAAGCTGCTTCATATGCTAATGTGACAAGGCAAGTTGTGGTCAGATTTATCAAGAACAACATCATCTGCAGATATGGTGTACCGAGTAAGATCATCACTGATAATGGCTCGAATTTGAACAATAGCATGATGAGAGAACTGTGTGAAAGCTTCAAGATTGAACATCACAATTCTTCAACTTATAGGCCAAAGATGAATGGAGCTGTTGAAGCAGCAAATAAGAACATTAAGAAGATTGTGCAAAAGATGGTTGTTACGTACAAGGACTGGCATGAGATGCTCCCATTCGCTTTGCATGGGTACCGTACATCCATTCGTACTTCAACAGGGGCAACTCCCTTTTCTTTGGTTTATGGTATGGAAGCAGTGCTCCCCGTCGAGGTTGAGATTCCATCATTGAGAGTTTTAATGGAAACCAAGTTATCTGAGGCTGAATGGTGTCAGAGCAGGTTTGATCAATTGAATTTGATAGAAGAAAAGAGGATGACGGCTTTATGCCATGGTCAGTTGTACCAGAAAAGAATGAAGAAAGCTTTTGATAAGAAGGTTCGACCTCGTGTATTCAGAGAAGGCGACCTCGTGCTCAAAAGGATCTTGTCTTTCACCTCTGATTCAAGGGGCAAGTGGACTCCTAATTTCGAAGGACCATATGTTGTTAAGAAAGCCTTCTCTGGCGATGCATTAATTCTTGCAACTATGGATGGAGAGGAGCTCCCACGTCCCGTGAATGCTGATGTAGTCAAGAAATACTTCGCCTAAATAATAAAAGAACAGCTCGCTAAGTTGAAAACCCGAAAGGGCGGCTTAGGCAAAAAAGAGCGTCTCGGTGGATTGAAAACCCGAAAGGGCGGTCCAGGCAAAAATTAGAGACATAAACAGAATAAAATACCCGGTGGACTGAAAACCCGAAAGGGCGGTCCAGGCAAAAGTTAGGGATTCATGGCAAGTAACTACATCAGACAAGACTTGATCATCAGCAGTCATCTGTTTATCATGAAGAAGTTCGACACTTTTCAACGGAAGCCTTTGCTCAGGAATTCCTAGTTGAGAGAGAGGATGGGGTCATTACGTTTCAATGTACCTTTTCCACAAAATTACCACTTTCCAAACTTTGTAATAATCCATGGGGTCTTGCCTTTTGCAGGCTACCATTCTATTAAAAAAGTTTGAGCCTTTACCCTTTATTGGCAATCTTATTTCTTTCATATCTCTCAAAATGTCATTTATTGTTGATAGTAATTTTTGAAACAAAGAGAAAATTGATTTCAACAAAATCTTTTGAAAATTATAAAAGGAGTTTTACTTTGAATCATGAGTGCATTACAGGGAATGGATATGTTGATGTATTCATATGCAAAAAAGGAAGAATGTGTTCCACTCAATGCATCCTTGACCTGGTTCGAGTACGGTTTAGAACTCAACTGATGTGTTCTCTCAACTTCAATGCTCTCTAGCCATTAAGAGATTGTTATCGCAGTTTCTGCTCTGGTGTTCAGCTTGAGACATGCTTTGCTTATGTCATTTTCGTACACCATATCTTCATCCTCAGTGGTACGTCGATGCATTTCTCTTTCTACCTCCAGTGGGACGTTGGTAGTTCACCTTCAGTGGAACGTTGGTGTATTTTGTTATCTTCATCGTCAGTGGTACGTCGATGCATTTCTCTTTCTACCTCCAGTGGGACGTTGGTAGTTCACCTTCAGTGGAACATTGGTGTATTTTGTTATCTTCATCGTCAGTGGTACGTCGATGTATTTCTCTTTCTACCTCCAGTGGGACGTTAGTAGTTCACCTTCAGTGGAACGTTGGTGTATTTTGTTATCTTCATCGTCAATGGTACGTCGATGTATTTCTCTTTCTACCTCCAGTGGGACGTTGGTAGTTCACCTTCAGTGGAACGTTGGTGTATCTTGTTATCTTCATCGTCAGTGGTACGTCGATGTATTTCTCTTTCTACCTCCAGTGGGACGTTAATAGTTCACCTTCAGTGGAACGTTGGTGTATTTTGTTATCTTCATCGTCAGTGGTACGTCGATGCATTTCTCTTTCTACCTCCAGTGGGACGTTGGTAGTTCACCTTTAGTGGAACGTTGGTGTATTTTGTTATCTTCATCGTCAGTGGTACGTCGATGTATTTCTCTTTCTACCTCCAGTGGGACGTTGGTAGTTCACCTTCAGTGGAACGTTGGTGTATTTTGTTATCTTCATCGTCAGTGGTCCGTCGATGTATTTCTCTTTCTACCTCCAGTGGGACGTTGGTAGTTCACCTTCAGTGGAACGTTGGTGTATTTTGTTATCTTCATCGTCAGTGGTACGTCGATGCATTTCTCTTTCTACCTCCAGTGGAACGTTGGTATATGTTATCGTCAGTGGTACAGCGGTACATCTCCTTTATCGTCAGTGGTACGTCGATAAATCATCTCTTCATATCATCAGTGGTACGGTGGTATATCCCTTCGTGCTTTCAGTGGAACGTTGGTATATGTTATCGTCAGTGGTACAGCGGTACATCTCCTTCATTGTTAGTGGTACGTCGATGAATCATCTCTTCATATCATCAGTGGTACGGTGGTGTGATTTCTGTTAACGGAAGATTGGCATTCTGATTCAAGATGCATACTTTCTTATCCCCAGTGAAAGAGGATGACCCCCATTTTTCATCCCCAGTGAAAGAGGATGCTATAACCTCTCTGACGCGAAGTGTTTTCCCCAGAGAAGTTTCTTTTCCCACCAAAATTCTGTTTCTCCAACAAAGTCTTGCTTTCCCTAGTGGAGTTTCTCAGACGTTCGTTTCCCCAGCGGAGTTATAGCAAGACATTTGCTTTCCCCAGTGGATCACTTGTTACTCCCCAATCTTGTCATGCCTTATTATCATCACATGCATTCATTAACATTGCATTGCATCTTAGGATCAAAAATTGTGTTTTATATATTTAAGTCTCTTCGATTTTTGTCAAAACGAAGATTTCCAATCATCATATCTCCAAATCGAAGAAACTTAAATAGGGGCATCTGTCATACCCCAATTTTTGACCCTAAGATCATACATCAATTGCATACAGTCATCAATCAAGAGCACCATTGTGAAGCTTTATCTTTGATACTGTGATTATCTCTGAGGGGAATTATCGAGCATTTATAGCCTTTTATTTGTTTATACTAACCAAAAATCAAAAAAATATATGTTTTGTCTTTTTTGTGTATATTTTACCGGTGAAAGATCGGGCAAAAATCAAAACAGTGCAAGAAAACAATTTTTGAAAATTTGAAGGTGGAAATCGATTTACCCCTGTGGGAAATCGATTTCCTATGCGCAAAATTCAAAAAATATAAGAGGGAAGCTTGACATCATTTTGGCACCTTTTTTATTTGATCATTTTACCAATTTTCCACCTCATCAAAATTAATTCCTTCATTAAACTCACTTTAACCTCATTTTACCATTTTTACCATTTAATTGCCACTTTAATCACCAATTAAACACAAGTTAATTACCAAACACAAAAAGACCAATTTGCCACTACTCTTGCTCCAATTCTATAAATAGAGCCCTCTACTCTCTCATTTCTCAAGCTCGGAGAGCCAAAGAATTGCTTGCAAATTCACTTCTCACCCTTTCCAAAACCCTCACCCAAAGTTCATTTTCATAAGATTAGTGAGGTTCACATTGAATCTTGCTAATTTTGAACTAAGCCTCCTACATTTCTCTTTTTCTTTGATTGTTCATCTCCATACTTGAAGGATCTACACTTTGTGCTTGTTCTTGAAGCTACTTCAACACTTTAATTCAAGAATTGGTAAATTCCTCAATTCTAAGATGTAGATCTTTGTTGCTTGTGTTCAATGCATCTTTGATGCTATATTGGTGCTATTTGATGGTGATTTGATGGAAAATTCGTGCTCCAATGGATATGTGATCATAAGGTGTTTGTATGTTTGCCTAAATCAAGTTTCAAAGTTCATAATGCTGTTTTTTTGAAAACTGTGCGCAGGAAATCGATTTCCTACAGAGGGAAATCGATTTCCACTCTGTTTTTTGCGCCAGATCTGAACTCTGCCCTCAGGAAATCGATTTCCTACAGAGGTAAATCGATTTCCAGTGAGGCAGAATGTGTTTTTTGCCTTTTTTATGCTTGTTTTGGCTTCCTTCTTCCTCCACTTCATTAATATCATTGGATCTAGGATGTTGATAGGTTTGAAATGACCTAATCCATAATATTAGATGAATGATATTAATGATAGTGTGAGTTGATTATCTTTTTGTGAATTTTTTCTTCTTCCTCCATTTCATTAATATCATTGGATCTAGGATGTTGATAGGTTTGAAAGAACCAAATCCATAATATTAGATGAATGATATTAATGATAGTATGAGTTGATTATCTTTATGCATTTTATCTTCTCCTTCTCCTTTTTTTCTTTTGATCGATGAAAGTCTTAATACTTTGAGAATTCTTATGGATTCTTAGTAAAGACTAGATCGTTACCTATTTTCTTTTAGTGCGGTATTGCTTTCGGAAGGCGATCTACATATCGTTCTTCTCGCATGCATTAGCACATAAAGTTTTGACCGGCCTCGTTGTAGGGTGATTTCTACATAAATCACTTGGCGATCTGCTTAACATAGCGCAATATTTCGTGTCCCGAATAAAAAAGGATCAAACATGGAAGAGAATTGTATGCGGTTGATTTAAGACTTGTGGAGGTTTTTATCGTGTAGTCGCTATGATTTTATCAAGCTTCTGATAAGCCCCATTGACTTTAAATCCGAGTACATCATTCACTCACCATAGATCTCCCTACTAACTTTGATAACATACTTGACAAGTTTCAAGATGGTTATCTTTAACATTTATCAACTAACTTTAATTTCCGCACCTTTACTATACCGCTCTTTATATTACCGCTCTTTATATTTCTCGCTTTATCGCTTTACTTTATCATTTCATCATATTTACTTTCCGCCATTTTCCCTTTGTCCACTTGGACATATGTTTATGCTTCCGTCATTTTTCTTTGTCCACTTGGACCATACTCTACTTTTCTTTCTAAAACACTAATAAATAACCAAAATCTAAAAATACATAATGTTCTCTTTGGACTATCGGTTACTATCCCTAGCATTGTGGAGATTCGGACTTATGGACCTAGTACCCCTGGACTCATTCTATTACTATCCTGTGATTGTTCTGTTTGTCTGGCATTGTTCTGTTGTATGTTTATGTGTGCAGGTATTTCCTTGAAAGCCCTTGATGGTTAATTCCAAGGCATTGAGATAAGGATTTTACCCGAAAACAGCCGTTACTCTGCCCGATTTTCGTCAGAATTTTAATGTGCTTAATGCAAAGTGGTTCTAAGACAATAAGTTCATCTGGATCCCCCAAGTGTTAATGTGTTGGTATTGATAAATCCAAAGGATGGGAAAACTACCTTGGCTCTTAATGTCGAGTGTTGGCTTCTTATTTGGTTAGACCGTTTCTTTCCTTAGCTTTTATTTTATGCACTAGGTTAGCCTCTTCATCTCCTCCCATTCTTAAATTTTCAAAATCTTCTCCCTTTTTCCAAAATATTCTTATGTTTGCAACCTTTTCAAAACCTTTTTCTATAAAAATATCTTTCGCCCTTAGTGGCTTTTCTTCAAAAGTTTAGCCACCGTTAATTGTCGAAACGAGTGGTTATACCCCACAATTTTGAAATTGATTGATAATAACGAGATCTTTTCCGCGTGAGAGAACTAGTGGCATACTCGTTGATTTTATCCGAGTTGGAGCCCTTCTTTCATTTACGATGCAAAGAACTTGTTTGTTCTCACGCTTAAGATCAATGGCTGAGTATTTCTCTCTGACGACAACAAAGTGTTTATTAGTTTTTTTTAAAATGTTTTCCCAAAAGCGGAACTACATTAGCTCTGACTTCTCCATTGCACCGAGGAGGTATGTAGGCCCAAAGCTTAACGCTTTGCCGAGCTTATTTTAAAAATAAAACAAACCCTTTTTTAGCACACACGACACAGATTTTCAAAAAAGTTCCCGTGGAGTACCGCTGATATGAGGGGTGCTTTAAACCTTCCCCTCATATAATCAACACCTGAACCTGAGTTCTCTTTCTTGTTTTTTTAAAACAAAACTTTGGGTTTTACGTTCTTTTCCCTTTTCCTTTGAAAAAATAAAGCGCGGTGGCGATTTCAAAACGGAATATTGATTCGAGTCAATCCCATGGCTTCGATGTCAGATTTTCCCCGCTACACCTACTGGGTAGTTCTTCATCTGGTTTCACTGATCTCATACTGACTGGAGAACGTGTGGAGAGTGGTATTCGAAGTGGGAAGATTCAAGTGAGCACATCTTCTGGTACTGCAAAGAAGCCCTATCATGGAAGAAATGAGTCTAATGTTGTTCAAAGTCAGAGGGGCCGTGATAAGAATAATCAGAATCAATCTGTTGGAGCTGTCCTCATCTCTACACCAACATCTCAGCAAGCTCCTAGACAAGGGTATCAGCGTATGCCAGACACACCTAAAAGGCAATTCACTAAGATCAACATGCCTTTATCTCAAGCTCTGCAACATCTGTTGAAGGCCAATCTGATCACTATAAGAGATCCTCCAAAGAGCGTCACTACTACGTCTCCAAATCATGATCCTAATGCAAAATGCGTGTACCACTCTAATTTCCCTGGACACACTGCTGATAATTGTTGGGCGTTGAAAAACAAGATCCAAGATATGATAGACGCTGGTGAAATCGAGTTTGATCTGCCAGAGACTCCTAATGTCATCATTGCTCCTATGCCAAAGCATGACAAGACCGTTAATTCTATCATGGACACGATCCATATTTATGACGTGAGAGATCTGTCAACACCTCTCCCTGACATCAAGAGAAATCTGTTGCGAGCTGGTTTATTTCCAGGGTGCGACCCAGATTGTTACTACTATGCATCCCTACCCAATGGTTGTGAAAATCTGAAAAGAGGTATCCAAGGCTGGATGGATCGTGGCACTATCAGATTTGAGAAAATTCCTTCTATTGAAGATTTCTGCGAAGGTTTCTCCCATGGTTTGAAGTTTGAAAATGTATCCGTAGTCTCAAAAGCTCCGCTGAAGATCCATACGAAGGCTCCCTTCAAAGTTTCTGCTAAACCTCGTGTGGCTCCGATTATTATCACTAAACCTGGTCTAATGCCATATTCTTCTGATAAAGCTATCCCTTGGAATTATGGCGTCGAGGTCTATGTTCAAGGAGTTAAGCAAGAGCTCGTAACTATTAAAGCTTCTGAGAACGCCAATCCTGACGTAGGTAATATTGCTGGAACTAGTAAAGTGACAAGAAGTGTGTGGTTTCGTTTTCTTTACCTCCCCGTTTCACTTGGGAGGAAGGCACGCTAGACCCTTCACGCGAAATTTGGAAGGAGGAAGCGCCCGTGGCGGGATGAATTTTGTTTCAGTTCTTCCTACGATATCACACGAACTTTTTAATTATCCTATCGAGTAGGAAAGGGGAAAAGGATCTCAAATAAACCCTAGGAGTTTGCTAAGTGTGGGGATTCACCTAGACTAGAAATTATGGAGTTCGGGGGGTCGATTATACATAGGGAAGAGCTTAAGCACCCTACATATCCGTAGTACGCTACGGGAACCTTCTCTGTATCATTGTGATTGTGTTTGCTGCTAATTGATTGGGAAAGTTTCTCCTTTGTGTTAGGAGAGAGAATTGAAATTGATTTGAAAAGACAGACAAATACACTATTTTTGGTATTTTATTAGCTCGCTGAGATTCCTTGTGAACCTCATGCCTACATATCCCTAATGTAAGTCAGAGCTTAATGTAGTTCGGGGAACTAATTAGGGAATTGAATTATTTTTGGTGCCTTGCTTGAAGCTCAAGGTTGAAGCTTGAATTAAATCTCTGTTTACAGTAAAGAGACATGAAGTCATCTTTATAGAGAGGTATTTCTACTATTTCACCACAAACATTTTAAGTGACAGAAAAGCTGAATTCATTTCATTAAGATAGGGACCTTACTTGTACGTTTGCAAGTATGCCAGTCGCATTCTCTTAAATGAAAGAAGGATTCTCATCCAAATTAGGGAAAGTTTACAAGTCTGGGTTTGTTTGCCTCAGAGCATGCCTTTCAGAGTCCTAAATGGGAGAATGTTTGAAATTAAAATTGAAATTGAAATTGAAATTGAAATGTTTGTTTGAATATGGTGAGATAGGAGAAAGATCTCTTTATAGAGATAAGCTATGTCTATCCATTGTTTGAAAGATTTGATTTTTTAGCTGGCTTGTATGAGGCCCAAGCTTGAAGCTTTTGATTGATTTTATTGACTCTGGGAGATAACTCCACTGGGGATTGATTTAAACTAAAGAGTTTTTTGGTGTTCTGTACAAAGCCCAGAATTGAGGCTGACTCTAGTTGGAGAGTATTTATTTTGATGGATTTTATTTGGTGTTTTGTACAAAGCCTAGAATTGTTTTGGCTCAACTTAAGGAGACTTTATTTTGTGCCTTGTATGAAGCCCAAGGTTGTGGCTGACTGCTGAGGAAACTGAATTTTTTAAGACTATGGATGACTCTAGTTTGTGCCTTGTACGAAGCCCAAGGTTGTGGCTGACTCTTAACTGGGAAGTTATTAATTTGTGCCTTGTATGAAGCCCAAGGTTGTGGCTATGCTGGCTAGGGAAAACATTATTTTCTGCCTTGTACAAAGCTCAAGGTTATGGCGGACTCTTAAAGTAACTGGGTATGGATGACTCTATGGGGAAAATATCCTAGAGATTAGGAATCTTTGACACAGGAAATTTGGTTTGTCTACCTTGTACAAAGCCCAAGGTTGTGGCTACTTAATGACGAAGGACTCATTGGGGGAGTTTTACTCTACTGGAGGATTTATATATTAAAGGACTGATTTTTGGAGGCTAACCCTTTCCAGGGGTTTTTGTTAAAATGAAGGAATGATTGGAGGCTGACCCTTTCCAGGGGTTTTTGTTAAAATGAAGGAATAATTGGAGGCTGACCCTTTCTAGGGGTTTTGGATTGATAGCAGAAAGGATATCTAATTGAGACTTCTTGTTTAAAGCCCAAGATTAAGGCTGACACTGACTGGGGATAGATAACTATGGATCCTAGACTCTGCTAAGGAAAATGATGAAGATAAGGGTGACAGAGACTATCCATGTCTCTCATTCCAAAAGGTGTACTCAATATGAGATTGAGAAAATCTTAGCTTGTTTTAAAGTCTGGTTTAAAGTGGAAGAAACTCACCAGGATAGGCTAAAAGGTAACTAAAGACCTGTTCCTATGTTTATAAGAAACCTGATGGGTCCTTGTATACAAGCTCAAGAGGAAGCTGGAAATGCTTTTAAGAAGCCTGTGGGTCCTTGTACAAAGCCCAAGAGGAGGCTAATCGAGGGTCCTTATTAAAGCACAAGAGAAAGCTATGTGGTTTTGAACTTATTTTGGCTTTAGGCAAATGGGTAAGAGATTTCACCGGGAATAATTCCTCTATGGGTGGATGTGTCCTATTTTGGGTTCTAAGGCTTTTTCAAGATGTTTCACCGGGAATAATTCATCTTGGGGGTTTGAACTAAAGATCTCTAATTAGGAAAGAGCCTTCACCGGGAAGACATTCTCAATTCTAGGCCATAGTCCTATAATATATATATATATATACCCCAAAATTTGCCCGCATCTTTTTTCAAGGAAATTCCAATCTAAAAATTAAGAGTCTCATATAACCATGGATTTTTATTTCAATAAATATCCTGACATGTGAAATACTTAGTTTTTAGAATTTTTCTTATACAGTATTTTGGCTTGCAGTTGAATTTATTCTTACGCAAACGCCAAATACTGTTTATCACTTCACACGCTATTTATTTGATATTTATTTACAGATAAATAGTACTGACACAATTGGTACAGAGTTAAATCTTTTGCAGGCGCAGAATCAGGAAACTCAGACTTTACTGGTAACAAGTAGATTATTATTATCTTTTGTTTCCCACTAATTTTTGTACTATATTCCATTATTTTCAAAATCTTTCCAAATCTCTTTTTTCAAAAATCAAATCCTAACTTTATTCTATACATCTCTTTTTCCTAACACTATCATACACTTTCTTTCAAATCCAACTTCCACTCAAATTTTCCTTTTGTACGGAATCACTTCATTCCCCAACGTCTCTATCCTTCTTTCCATTCTATAAATACCTCTCATTTTTCCATAAAATCTAACATCAAATTCTAACTCATCTCTCAAATTTCTACTTCATATCCATTCTTTCTTCTTCCCCGACAAAATGGCGAAGTGGTGGGAAACGTGTTTTCTTATGGTCATCACCATTGCTACGGTGATCATGTCTTTCTTCTGTCTACATAGCCCGAAACACTGTGGACCTGGGATGCTTGCACTCCCAATCATCTACATGTTATTATTTGTAGCATGGGTTATTAATCGTCATTCTTAAAGTTTGTCGTATCTCTTATTTTCTTAAATGTACCGTTTATTCGTCGCACTGTTCATTATAGTATGTAATGTTTGTACTGTCAATATTAAATGTTGTACTATTTGTCATACTGTTGCTTAATTATTCAGATAATATTTTGTGTGTTTTATGCCAGTCAAATATTCATTTTTCTGTGCATTAAATGATTTTCAGGGTTATTATCGGTAATTTTGCTCGCGTACAGTAAATATTAGTTATTTATTATGTCTGTGTTTTTTAACAAGTCATGTAAATAAACTTTCATTTTTCACATAAAACAAAAACAACAAAAAGAAAATTAACTTTGATTGTTGATTTTTCACTCTAACTGCTACATTAATACCTGAACAGTCAGTTGACAGTAAAACTGCTGACAGTACAATTCTCAGTGTTTTGTACCATCAATCAAATCAAACTTTTGCAATTTCAAAATTCCAAGATTTTTGTCCTAGAAGTCTTCTGAATATCACATGATTAGCAGAGACTCAGCACTGCACAAAAATCAGGTACGCTTAACTGTCTCCCACACAAACAGTCCCTGACTAGGGTTTCTTGTTTTTTCGGGAGAAACAAGTTTTTGAGACCTCAAATGGATTTCATGGACATCCATATATCTCAAAGTACCATCATACAAATTTTCAGACTTCAATTCACTCAGACGCACCGTCAGTAGCTCAAATAGTCAACAGACGACCCGTTTGACCAAAAAAGTCAACAGACAGTCAAAAATGAAATTTTTTGTCAACATCCATATTTTGTCAAAGGATTCATCATTTGATCATTGGATGATCATAATTAATCAAGGAAAGATCAAAAATCAACAAAACCCTAAGATTCAAAGTTAGGGTTTTCTCCTAAAAAGTCAACTGAACTTTGACTGGCCATAACTCTCTCATCCTTCATCCAAAAAATTCAAACCAAATCTCATTTTGAAGGAAATTCAATTATCTTTCAAATGCAATTGATCCCATGGTCATTTCATTCACCATTTTAAAAATATGGACAAAGACATTATAGGTCATTTTCAAAGTCAACAAAAAGACACTTTTTTCAAAAGGACACACAAGGAGCATCAAACATCATTTTTACATGAGACCAAAGACATTGGTTAGAGGACTCTTTGAGGTTTCCAAAAAGTGCAAGATCTCCTTCATATGAAAAAAATTGAGGGATTTACACCTTGTTGAAGTTGGCTAAATTTTGGGAAAATGCATAAAACCAACATTGCTCAAAAATTCATTTTTTCCAAATGGGGCCAAATTTTCATGGTTCAAACATGTTTGCCATGATATTATGGGCCTCCCACGACCAAGACAAAGCCCACACCATTTTTATCCATTTTTGGCTTAATTTTATCTTATTTTAAGATTAAATAAAAAGGAAAAATGGAAGGATAATGGATAGCTTAGTTTCTAAGCATGAGTCATCCAAGAATCTTCAATTTTCTACAGAAGATTGAGGTACAAGGCAAGAGAATTAAAGAGGAGCAAGACTTGGTCAACAATTCAAAGGTTTTAATATAAAAAAATCAAGAATTCAACAAAGGCAACCAAAGGCTTCTTAGCTTCAATTCTAAGCACAACAATGCCTATATAAGAGCTATAACACTTCACAAACAGAAGAGCACGAAATCAGAGCCAAACTTCTGCTTGTAACACACTTGTAATCACTTAAATTTTTCAAAGAAATTCCAAATTCGAATTTTGAATTCAAGTCAGTTTCAATACAAACTAAACATTCAAACATCTTCCTCAAGCATCACTAAACCTATTCCAATCATTTCCAAGCTTTGAAACTCACTGAACTAAGTACTACAGGTCACGATTTCTTCAAACTAAAATCAACTTGTATCTCATAATCCATGCATGTTTGACAAGATGTAGACATATATTTGAGTTTAGCTTGATGTCTTGATCGTTTCTGGACATTTAATTAAGGTTTGGTTGAGTAATCACGAAGTTACCATTTTAGGGTTCATGATCTCAAAATTAGGGCTTTTTGAAATAGGCAAAATTACAGGTTCTAAGTGGTACCATTGAATTCGTATGGACTAGACGAATCGAACCATGACCTCGCACCAAATTTCTTTTATGTCTAACCCCTATTCGTTATTTTCCAGGTTTAAGGTTCATCTATTACAACGCTTTTAATAAGAAAACGCTGTTAAAAGAGGTGGCGAGAGGTTGAAGACGAAGATGTGGCCTCTCCCTATTGGCCAGAACGCGCGCGCGTGTTTTTTAAATCTATTTGTGATCTGGTGCTTTGCAGGTGTCACTTTTGCAATGTGCCTCAATATCTGAGCCATCTGATCTCATTAAACTCTCAATCCAACGCTTCAAAACACTCATCCTTACCATGGTCTTCATTTAAATACCACACCTGATTATTATCTTTTTTTATTTTCTATTTTATTTTAATTTCTTTGTTAAATTAATTAAAAATAGTTTTAAAAATCCAAAAAATACACAAAAAATATTTTTAAATTTCTAAAATAATGTTTTATTTTTTGATATAAAAATATTTTATTTTTCTTCATAATTTAAATATTTTTCATAATTAATTAGTATATATTTATATATTTGCTTTTTAATTACTTCAACCAATCAAAACATCATAAAAAAAATTGTTCTTCATATTAAATATTGTTTATATATTATAAACTAATTTTGTACATATTTTGAATAATTTTTCTCTTCAAGTTTTAACTATTTGTGTAATTATTTATATAATTATGTATTAATTAACTTAATGAATTTCAAATCAATTTCAAAAATTCCGAAAAAATTAGTTTTGTTTTAAAATTAATTAACAAGCATTTTGAGCATATTTTGAACTTAATTTTTAGGTTTGAAATTTATTTTCATATTTTTTTCCTCATTTTAATTTAATTAATCATGCATTAATCATAATTAAAATCAATCATAAAAAATCCAAAAAACATTTCTTTATTTTCTTGCAATTTAAATTCCTAGATAAATGTATAGGTTGTCAAATTCATGTAAATAGGCGTAGTTTACATTTCCTGCACAATCGATGTAATAGCGTAGATTTACTTTCCGCATTTTACATTTCCGCATTTTAAATTTCAGCACATATAAACTGCGTGTATGCCAAAGATAAAATTGAACCGTTAGATCACTAACTTCAAAGATAAAATACCTGAATCAAAACACAATCACATTTGCACCTCTTAAGGTAATCCCTTTCTCATTCTTTTCAAAATCAAAATCAAATTCTACTGTTTCAAGTACAAAGTCGAACCTTTTGTTTATATCCGATGAAAGGATAGATTTTTAAAGGAAATAGGATAAAGACCTTATAACTTAGGGTAGACCTCCTAATTTGCTTGCTCAAATCAAAACAAACAAAATTCTCATACACTGTTGTTTTTCAAAATAAACTTTCCAAAAAGACAATACTTTGTATATATCCAAACAAGGATCATTACGAAGTTAACGTTCTTTTTTCAAAAACATCTTTTGAAAGATAAAAAACACTTTGTATACATCCGCACAAGGATCATTACAAAGTCAATTTACAAAGGTATTTCAAACCACATACGAGCATTTCAGAGCAATTGAAAACAAGTGAGCTAAGAAAATTAAAGAGCCCATGGATAACCATGGATACAAAGGGTGCTAACACCTTCCCTTTGTATAACCTACCCCCTTACCCAGAATTTCTTAAAGGTCTTTTTTTCTGTTTCTTTTATAACCTTTCCTTAATTGGATAAAATAAAAGGTCGGTGGCGACTCTCTGATTTTTCAAATACGAAAGCAGAAACAATAAAAAGAGTCAGTTCACGTATCTCTCCGCGAGAGGTATGGCCGAAAACGGAGGTCCACAGAACTGGCGACTCTGCTGGGGACATACTTTCAAAAAACAAAATGTTTTCAAAAGGGGTTACCTTTAGAGTATAGATCACTCCAATGTTTTCAATTGTTTGATTTGATTGCTCTATTTTTCAAAGGTTTGTTTGGGTATTTTGCTTGTGTGAAAGATTCTAACCCGAATCTCGAGATACCTTAAGTATGTGACAATAGACCAAGGAAACTGTACGGCATGTACCGATACGGTTGATCTGGTAGTCACCGTTAGTGCGATACTTTGGTTTATACTGATGTCCCTTGAAAACGATCAAGGAGTATATTAGGCTTCCGAAATGTCATTAAACATTAATTTGTCTTAGAACATTTTAGTTGAACTTGACTTGTGGCCTATTAAGTGGCTAGCTTTGAAATTGATCGAAGTTAGTTATCCTCGAGGAATATTTTGATCGGCCGTCCGAGCGCCGTATTGAGATGTTACTTCCAAGGATCATAGAACCCGAATACTATTCTAGGACAGGTTTTAACCAACTCAACTTCAGTGGGGAGGGTATCACCTATATGCTTCATGCAAGCCTTTTAACCTAAGGCTATTGTTTGATTTGTTTGTGTGTGCCACATGTTTGACATCATAAGCATCATAAGCATATCATTTTCTCACTAAACACTTCAAGGATCAAAGAGTTTACCTTTGTTATTGCAGGTAATGGCTCCCGCTACCAGAGATTACATCCGAATCAACATCTCAACGGTACCATCTGAACTAAAAGACTTAGTATCAGAATTCCCCAGGAATGTGCAATTCACCGAAAGGCATGGTCACCTACTCCATTTGGTTACCTCAAAATTTGAAGAAGACATGATACGGGTCTTGTTCCAGTTCTTTGATCCCGAACATCATTGTTTTACATTTCCTGATTACCAGTTAGTACCCACTTTGGAAGAATTTTCTGAACTAATTGGATTACCTGTTCGGAATCAATAACCTTTCACTGGTTTAGAAAGGATTCCAAAACCTGAAGTCATTGCTGCTGCTTTACATTTGCGAAAGTCAGAAATCGAGTCCAATTGGGAAACAAAGAGTGGAGTTAAGGGTTTGCTTGCTAAGTTCTTAATGGAAAAGGCTCGATTACTACTAGAAAACAAAAGTTATCCAGCTTTTGAGGAGGTTGTGGCTCTTTTGATCTATGGTTTGGTTTTGTTCCCTAATCCCGACCAATTCATAAGTGTACACATCATCGACCTTTTCCTAACCCGTAATCCGGTACCAACATTGCTGGGAGACATTCTACATTCTCTACACACTCGTACCATGAAGAAACGAGGAAGTCTTATGTGCTGTATACCACTAATGGCTAGGTGGTTTACATTTCATCTTCCCCGATCAGTGTTAAGAAATGAACAAAGAATGCAATGGTCTCGCAGGATTATGTCTTTGTCTCATTCAGATATCCGGTGGCACAACTTCTTTCAAAGAGACATTACTATCATTGATCATTGTGGACAGTACCCTAATGTGCCACTCCTTGGCATCAAAGGAGGCATTTCTTACAATCCCTCTTTAGCTCTACGCCAATTCGGATATGCAAGGAGCAACGGTCCTCATGACATGATTATCCGTGGCATTGTGTTTGATTACGAGAATGATTCCCATAGACACCGACGAAGGTTCATACATGCATGGGGCAGTGTCTATAGAATAGAAAGCAAAACTCTAGGGAAATGGAATTCTATTCCTATGGAACCTTACCTCAAATAGGTCCGTACTCATGCTCAGAAACTAATCATGCCATATCCCGCTATTCTACCTTTGACTATTGAGCCAGAGGTCGAAGGAGACGAACGTCAAGTTATTCTTCACCCGGATATGCCAACTGACCTAGAAGAGTTGCAAAAATCTTGGGTTCAACTGAAAGAGGAAAGAAAGATCAGAATCCCAACCAAAAATTTCAAAAAGCCACCAATCCCTTAAATAGTCGATGATGGTGAACAAGGAGACAATCACAGCAACCAGGGTTCTGCTAAACCCTCTCTCTCTTCCAATGAAGAAGATGATCATTCTGTGGACGAACACGATGATGACAAGTACCAGCAGCTGGAAGAACGTATGAAAGCTATGGAGATACAAAAAATACCTGGCTTAGATTTCAATGATCTGGGACTCATCTCGGATGTTGTTATCCCTCCAAAATTCAAAGTTCCTGTCTTTGCAAAATATGATGGAGTTTCTTGCACAAAACTACATCTAAGATCCTATGTGAGGAAGATAATACCTCATACAACAGATAACAAATTGTGGATTCACTTCTTCCAAGAAAGTCTGTCGGGTACCCAACTCGAATGGTACTACCAACTGGAAAGTACAAAGGTTCATACTTGGGAAGAGTTAGCTGCTGCTTTTTACAAACAGTACCAATACAATGCTGATCTTGCACCAACCCGTACTCAACTAAGGGGCATGTCCATGGCACCAAAAGAGAGTTTCAAAGGATATGCGCAAAAGTGGAGAGATATGGCTGGAAGGGTTCAACCACCCTTATCTGATCGCGAGCTAGTCGACATGTTCATGGGCACTTTAACTGGCCCTTTCTATAGTCATTTGCTGGGAAGCTCATCATCAGGTTTCACTGACCTGGTATTGACCGGAGAACGTGTCGAAAGTGGCTTTCAAAATGGAAAAATTCAAATAGGCTCCTCCTCTAGTACTACA
The DNA here is from genome assembly GCF_029867415.1 of Vicia villosa. Classification (NCBI taxonomy): domain Eukaryota; kingdom Viridiplantae; phylum Streptophyta; class Magnoliopsida; order Fabales; family Fabaceae; genus Vicia; species Vicia villosa. The sequence goes on along the minus strand of NC_081181.1, from coordinate 100,279,917 downwards.
AAAAGGCCCATCAGTGGGAGAAATGAGGTCAATACAATGCAAATTCAGAAAGGTCGCAAAAGTGAGCATCACCAATCTGTGGGGGCAATTCTGATCTCCGCATCTGCGCCTAAAAAAGATCAACAGCCAAAATATACGCGTCGACCAGATGCGCCAAGAAGAAATTTCACCAGAATCAATATGCCAATTTCTCAGGCATTGCAACATTTGCTAAAAGCAGATTTGATCACATTAAAAGTTCCTCCAAAGAATGTCAACACTACCTCTCCGAGTTATCGCCCCGATGCAACATGTGCGTATCACTCAAACTGTCCAGGACATGACGCAGATCACTGCTGGGCCCTGAAAAATAAAATACAAGATATGATAGATCCTGGGGAAATTGAGTTCGATCCTCCAGAAACTCCAAACGTCATCACGGCGCCTATGCCAAAGCATGACAAAACTGTTAACGCTATCCTGGACACTGTTTACATCTATGATGTGAACGAAGTATCAACTCCACTCTTCGAAGTCAAAGGAAAACTAACCCAAGCTGGTTACTTTCCAGGGTGTGACCCCGATTGCTTTTATTGCTCATACCTGCCCAATGGTTGTGAAAATCTGAGAATGGGAATTCAAAAGTGGATGGATCGCCGCATCATTATGTTTGAGAGGCTCCCTTCTATGGACGTGTTATGCGAAGTCTTTGCAAACGGGATGAGAATAGAGGATGTCTCAGTGATCTCCAGCTTACCATTCAAAATCTCTGCCAAGGCTCCGTTCAAAATTTCTGCTACACTCAAAGTGGCATCAGTAGTCATTGCTAGTCCAACTCCATTTCCATACTCCTCAGACAAAGTTGTCCCGTGGGGTTAGACACTAATGTTTATGTCCATGGAGTTAAGCAGAATACCTCGACTGAAGAGGCCGCAAAGTTAACTACTCCAACTGTGGATAATATTGTGGGTACCAGCAAGATCACGAGAAGTGGAAGAATCTTTTCACCAGAAATTTCTCCAAATGTTGCTGCTGGCCCAGTCCGGGTCCCAGTTCCTAATCAAGATGACAGCGCTCGAGGCAAAGAGCCACAAGTTGAACAAGTTCAAACACCGGTGGAGATCACTGCTGAGGATCCATCAAAACAAGAAATGGAGGAAATATTGAAAATCATCTGCAAGAGTAATTACAATATTGTTGAGCAACTGGGGCACACTGCTTCAAAAATCTCAATGCTATCTCTGCTAAAGTATTCAGAAGCTCATGCCAAAGCTCTGATGAAGTTCCTAAAAGCTGCACATGTGCCTCAAGAGATTTCAGTCGATCAATTTGAGAATTGTGTTGCCAATCTAACCGTGAACAATGGCCTCGGTTTCTCTGATGTTGATCTAACCCCTGCTGGAAAAAATCACAACAAAGCCCTACATATCTCCATTGAATGTAATGGTACCACTCTATCTCATGCGCTGGTAGATAACGGTTCTTCTTTGAATGTGTTACCAAAAACAGTACTAGAAAAGCTTGAGTTCGAAGGAATTGTGTTACAACCAAGCGATGTTGTGGTAAGAGCCTTTGACGGGTCAACAAGAACGGTATACGGAAAAGTGAATCTCCCAATCAGAGTGGGCTCTCAGATCTTTGATTCTATCTTTTACGTAATGGAAATTCACCCAGCATATTCCTGTTTACTTGGACGCCCTTGGATACATGGGGCAAACGCTATAACTTCTACCCTGCATCAGAAGTTAAAGTATCTAGTAAAAGGAAAGATTGTCACAGTCTATGGCGAAGAGGAATATGTGGTTAGTCACCTGAGCAATTCCAAATATGTTGAGTTGGATGACGAATTCATCGAAACTCCCTGCCAATCTTTTGAGGTGGTCTCTCCAGATGTCTCTACCACCAAGCATATTCCTGCTATTCCAACTACAACTATGGTTTCTCTCAAAGATGCCAAAGCTGTGATTAAACAAGGTGATTGCACAGTATAGGGACAGCTTCCCGATATACCCTACAAGTCCGACAAGCTAGGCCTGGGCTATGATAGTGGAATCAAAAGAATGATCAAAATCCTCGCTCTGGAGGATTAATGTCACACTTCGTCAGCCAAGAAGTAAACGCCATTGAAGATGAAGGAGTGTTCTTAAACCATATCATTCAGCCATATCCAGATGAAATTCCACCCATTTCCATAGGAATGTGGGATGCTGTGGGAGAACCAAGTGGCGGGTATAATTATCAGTATACCGCACCTCAGAACTCTTATATTGCTATGGAAGACATTACCCCAACTGGATGGGGTGATCAATTTGAAAATGACAATAGTCTCACAAGTCCCATCACTGAGCAATATCAAAATCCACCTAAAGAATTATGGGATATGCTAGGAGAGCCTAGTGGCAAATATGACTATATGGTGAAATATTCCGCTCCTCCGAGCTCACAAATTGCTATGGAGGACATTGTCCCAACTGGATGGGATGAACATTACGACGACAATTTCACTCTTGAAGAAGCCAGGGAAATACCAAATAACGAGGGTTGCTTTCTGTCAGAATACACTCCTCACCAGGATACACAAGTCTCTATTCAAAACATCATCCCGACTGCATGGGACGGCCTTATCGAGCATCTTGCTCAGCCAACAGAGATATCTCAGCCTGGGCTCTCGTATCCAGCAGAGTATATCGCTTATCCCGAAAGATCACTGACTCATTTCCCCACTAATGAAATCAATGCTGTGGAAGATGAAGAAGACAACTGCAACTGGAACAGCTGGATACTCCCTGCTCACAACAATGGATTGAACAACTGGAAAGCTGAGGATGTGATCTCCTTTGATCAGGAGTAAATGCAATTTCCTGTTTTCTTTGTGTATAATGTGCAAAGATAAAAATGGTTCCTGTACTGTCGAACCATGAGCTTGAAAGCCGTGTGCCTTGCCCGAAGCGCACTGGTCCTTTTATAAGGGCTTATCATATCATCATCATGTGCATTCAATAAAATCATGGGACGCTTGCATATTTAAATTTTGTGATCCTTTTTCTTTCTTTCTTTGCTTTCAAATAGCTATGTTTTTTTCACACACACTCACATAAATAAAATGCAGATTCACATACACTTTGGATCCAGTCAATAACGATTCTGCTATTGCCCGTCGTGACTTTGAAAATCCGATCTACCAAACTGAGGACGAAAGTGAGGAAGATTGTGAAGTACCAAGAGAACTTGCAAGGCTGCTAGAACAAGAAGAGAAGGCTATACAGCCTCACGAGGAACCAATTGAGGTTATCAACTTGGGCAATGACGAAGAAAAGAAAGAAGTCAAAATAGGGGCTGATTTAGAGCACAAAGTCAAGCAAAGACTGGTTCAAATGCTGCAAGACTACGTCGAGATATTCGCCTGGTCCTATGAAGATATGCCAGGCCTTGACATGGACATTATGGTTCATCGCCTGCCGATCAAAGAGGGTAGCACTCCCGTCAAGCAGAAACTGCGGAGGAATAGGCCTGATATGTCAAAAAAGATCAAAGACGAGGTTGAAAAGCAATTCAATGCCGGATTCCTGAAAGTTGTAAGTTATCCTCCTTGGATAGCTAACATTGTGCCTGTGCCCAAAAAAGACGGGAAAGTCAGAATGTGCATAGACTACAGAGATCTGAACCGGGCAAGCCCCAAAGATGATTTCCCTTTACCTCACATCGATGTACTGGTTGATAATACCGCACAATGCAAGGTATTCTCCTTTATGGACGTATTCTCAGGGTACAATCAAATCAAGATGGCACCCGAAGACATGGAAAAAACAACCTTCACAACACCCTGGGGAACCTTTTGTTATAAAGTAATGCCCTTTGTGTAGCAACCTGCCTAAAAATTAAACTTTAGAGTCGCCACCTATTCTACCAAGGTGAATAGGAAACCTATGCAATTAAGAGATCAGGGTAAGATACTATATTCAGGTCGAGGGAAGGTGTTAGGCACCCTCAACCCTTTCCTAAAGGCTAACATTTCAAAGATAAAGGTTTATGGCTAAGGAATTGAATAGGGGATAAATGGAGATTTTAGGGAGGGGACTCGCCTTGGTTACCCAAGTGCCTACGTATCTCCTTAGGGAGAATCAGAGTCAACGTAGTTCGGGGACAGGGTTGTACGCCTTAGGATCGAATTTGATATGGTTGAAAGTTGTTTGAAGGCTTTTTGAATGGCCTATCGTAGTTTTAAAATGCGAAGTTCGAAGGTATTTTGAATTACCTTATCGCAGTTATGAACATCGCAGTGTTGAAGGGATGAAAATCCATAGTGTCGTGGTTTAGTGTGTTTTGAATGTTTTGGGCGTACAACCCTGATTTAATTTGTAATTTGTTACCGTTAGTTGCAATAATCAATAGGTTTGATTACCATGGCTAACAGATTAAAGGGAGGATTGGTAACCACTATAATCGATAGATTCAATTATCGCGAATAGCAAATGTGCGTATTTTAATTATCGTTACCCCTCATAATCGATAGATTCGATTACAAATAATAACGAACTTTGATAAAGGGAAAATGCTAATCATCGTAACCAATAGCTTTGGTTAAAACCATTTAGCAGAATAAATTGTTGTTTATATTTAATTAATTAATTGGTTGATTACTACCCATCGCGACCAATAGATTTAATCGAAACGGATAATAAATTAAATCTCAACACTTTGGCCGAATGGCCAGTGGGATTGGGTAAATCCTAATATGTATAACCTTTTTAGGGTATTTGTGATATTTTTAATATTAATTAAAATTAATTAAGTAAATTAACTCGAATAATCGAATAATCGAAATAATCGGGAAAATATTATAATCCTAAAACCTAATCCTAATTTAATTAAAAATTTTTTTTATCATTTAAAACCTAAATTAGATTTATAAAAATAAACCCCTAAATTCAATCCTAAATAAAAAAATAGAAAATATAAAATAATACCATTTATGAAATAAAACTAATAAAAGAAATTAAAAAGAACCTGAACAACAATCCTGTGTTGCAACCTTTGAGACCCCATGATGCACCTTCGGCCTTGCTTACGTTAGATCTGGATTGTAGAGAGATCGTACGGTCTCGCTACGAGGGCACATTGTAGACGTGTGGGGACGCAGGCGCTGGATCTGAGAGTGTTAATATGCTAAAAACATTTGTCTTGGCCAGGAATCGAACCTGAGCCTTGTAGCTTACAAAGAGAAGCATTAACCCATTGAGCTGCGTGTCAGTAGTTGTTACTGGGTTCATCATCAATAATTATAAAATGAACAATAATTAAATAAAGAAAACAAAAGGGGAAGTCAAACTGGGCCCCATGCTGCACGTCCTGGCCAATGAGGAGGAGAGAGCGTGCGTTTGACCTCTTTGACGGACCAATGGCGGACGGGGAGAGAAAACGCATCGCTGACCGTCCATACGTGCTGCCCCACGTGTGATCCACTTGCGTTTTCCACTATTCATCACCACTAACCTCCGCACCTGCGGATTTTCATGCAGAATCTCCCGCGAATTCTCCTGCGGATTCTCCATGCACGCGCGACCATCTTCTGCCACCATGGAAATCCTGTAAAAACGATTGCACCAAGCATACAAACTGCCCAGATCATTTAAGTAGGGTCTCCTGCATCCAAATATCGCGTTAGTTTTCCAAGAAATCTCTTGTACCTATGAAAACGAAGATATTGTTCTTGATGCCCTAACAATGGTGGGCTCGGATCTAGGCGCATGAACTCAAAAACAAAGGTTTAAGACAAACCTAAACATCACCATGAACGTACCTGTATGCCTTAAATCAATCCACAATGCTTGAATGGCGAGTTTAAAAGTATGAAAGTCCTTACCAATGGTGCAACTCGAGCTGGTTCGTTCTGGTATGTCGTGAGCTTCAAGAATGATCGGGAACGGTGCCTAACAACCTCAGGAGCATGATTCAGAGCCTTGAACTCGTTGATCTTGGCCGTGGGAGAAAATCCCTCTTTCCCTAGTTTTGTTGAGACTTTTTTTCACCAAAACCCTAGTCTCCCCCTTTTTCTTTCGTCCTCCCTTGCTTAATGGATGTTATTTAGAATATATACTCCCTATTAGGGCTGAGAAATTAGACCTAAACACACTTTATGGAAAAGATCTTTTATTGAGAATTTTTCATCTTTTCTTTCTAAAAATGGCTTAAACTTAAACTTCTCTCATTGATCCTAGTTTCCATGAAAATTTCCCCATATATTTAATATTTGGATGATTGAAACTCAATTGAAAAATCAATCCTTGATTTAAAACCATTTATTCCATATTTATATAATTTATAAATGTTACAATGAATAAAAATTCAATTAAACAAAAATAAATGTAATAAAGATAAAATAAAAGGTTCAATAGTCCTTTTATGGGCCATGGTCATATTTGAGAATTCTAGGCCCATTAGTCCAAAAACCATGTTTGGGTCAATTAAAGTTTCATGCTTCTCTTGAAAATTGCTCAACTTCCACCATACATATCTCTTTCAATTCTAACCCTATGGAGGCATTCATGATCATTTTAGAAAGCTTAGAGAGTCCTCTAGATGATGTCTTTGGTTTCATCTCAATTGAAGTTTCCATGCTCAAGTTATGAGCTTTGACCCAAAAGGTATATTTCATTGACTTTTTGGAGGACCTATAATGTATCGTGCCATATCTCTTAAATGAAGCATTTCTAGATCTTGGGCCCAACATCAAAGTTGTAGAGGATGAAATTTCCTTGAGAATAGGCTTTGGTTGGAGAATTTCTGACAAACCATGCGTGAGTTATGACCGGTCAAAGTTGAGTTGACTTTCTTTTATAAAAAACCCTAATTTGAACCTTTTCATTTGTTCATTTCTGAGTTTTTATTAATGGATCATGATCAAACTTTGATCAAATGATGGATATAATCTCACATACTTGATGTTGACCAAAAATCTTGAAGTTTGACTGTGTTTTGACTATAGTTGACTTTCAGGTCAACATAGTCGATTATTGATCATCTGAGCCATTGGATGAGCAATCCTTGGAATATCAGCTTGAATTTCGACATGGAGATATATTGAGACATATGAGACATCTTGAGATCCATTTGATGCCTTAGAAATTCAAAATCCTTTGATAAAGGGCAAACCCTAGCTTTGAGAGTCTCGGTTAGGAGAAAATGACTTGAATGATCCTTTGAACCTAGAGCCATTGAAGATGAATAGAGGAGGGCAAATTTTGGGGTATGACAGTTGCCCCTGTTCAATCTTCTTAAACCTGAAGAATCGGATAGGCACGTCTGCCTATCGTGATCTAAAGGTGGAAGATGATTGAACACTGAGAATGCCCTAAAATTTGCATCTGTTTGGAAGAAGTTCTGTGGGAGATGGGCTTAATGATGCCACCCAAGGTAAATACCATTTTCAGAATGCGAAGCAAATGCTTTTCGGGAGGAACCGAGTGCTTTGATTGTAACATAGCCTAAAAAGGCAACATGAATATCATGCAATGGTATGATGCATGCGATGTATGATGTAGTAAGCTTCTCAAAATAAATGAGAGCGATGTTTGTATATGCATTATGTATGAATGAGATATGCAATTGAATGATGCATGATTGTTAGTATATTAGTTGAAAGTAGTAACTTTGGGAAAGAAAAATGAAACCTTGTTTGTTGGTGAAGCTTTGAAGAAGATCACTGCCGAGGGACTAACGTGATAAACCCAATTGAAGTATTGTTGAAGAAACAAGGAAAATAAACCCCTATTTGCAAGGAGACGTAGCTTTATATTACAAAGAACTCGGTGCCATATCACTGCCAAGGGACTAACGTGATAAGGCGTAACGCAATAGGTTACGATTTGGATTGAAATTGAAGGTGCCATTATCACTGCCAAGGGACTAACGTGATAAGACGTAATGCGAGGGTTACGATTTGGTTTGAAATTGCCATTATCACTGCCGTGATAAGACGTAACGCGAGGGTTACGATTTAGTTTGAAATTGCCATTATCACTTCCGTGATAAGACGTAACGCGAGGGTTACGATTTGGTTTGAAATTGCCATTATCACTGTCGTGATAAGACGTAACGCGAGGGTTACGATTTGGTTTGAAATTGAAGGTGCCATTATCACTGCCAAGGGACTAACGTGATAAGACGTAACGCGAGGGTTACGGTTTGGTTTGAAATTGCCATTATCACTGCCGTGATAAGACGTAACGCGAGGGTTACGATTTAGTTTGAAATTGCCATTATCACTTCCGTGATAAGACGTAACGCGAGGGTTACGATTTGGTTTGAAATTGCCATTATCACTGCCGTGATAAGACGTAACGCGAGGGTTACGATTTCGTTTGAAATTGAAGGTGCCATTATCACTGCCAAGGGACTAACGTGATAAGACGTAACGCGAGGGTTACGGTTTGGTTTGAAATTGCCATTATCACTGCCGTGAGAAGACGTAACGCGAGGGTTACGATTTAGTTTGAAATTGCCATTATCACTGCCGTGATAAGACGTAACGCGAGGGTTACGATTTGGTTTGAAATTGCCATTATCACTGCCGTGATAAGACGTAACGCGAGGGTTACGATTTGGTTTGAAATTGAAGGTGCCATTATCACTGCCAAGGGACTAACGTGATAAGACGTAATGCGAGGGTTACGATTTCGTTTGAAATTGCCATTATCACTGCCGTGATAAGACGTAACGCGAGGGTTACGATTTGGTTTGAAATTGCCATTATCACTGTCGTGATAAGACGTAACGCGAGGGTTACGATTTGGTTTGAAATTGCCATTATCACTGCCGTGATAAGACGTAACGCGAGGGTCACGATTTGGGATTGAAATAGGATTTGAAGGCTACCTAGAAAGGCATGATATGCCTTAAACAAGACTGACCTAGATAGGTTGAGATGTGCCTTAAACAAGATTCGCCTGGAGAGGCTTTTAGAAAGGATATGGAATGTCTTAAACAAGATTAACCTAAAGAGGTTCTCGGAAAGGATATGAAAACGTCTTAAACAAGATTACCTAGACAGGCTATGACACGTCTTAAACAAGATCGCCCAGAAAGGTTATGATACGTCTTAAAGAAGACTTCCTAGAAAGGGTATGATACGTCTTAAACAAGACTATCTAGAGAAGTTAGGATATGTCTTACACAAGACTAACCTAGAAAGGTTCCTGGGAATGGTACAATATGCCTTAAACAAGACTATAAGGTTAACTTAGATATGTCTTAAACAAGACTGACCTAGAAAGGCTCTTGGAGAGGATGATGCAGGATTGGATACATGTTTTAAAAGATTACCTAGAAATGTATGATATGTCTTAAGCAAGACTAACCTAGAAAAGTCTTTGGAAAGGATGTGATACGTCTTACACAAGACTCACCTGGAAAGGCTTTTGGAAAGGATAATGAATGTCTTGGAAAAGACCACCTAGTAAAGTTCTTTGGAAAAAGAATGTCTTAAAGAAGACTACCTAAAAAGGTTTGTAGAATGTCTTAAAGAAGACTACCTAAAAAGGTTCTTGGAAATGAAATGTCTTAAAGAATACTACCTAAAAAGGTTTGTAGAATGTCTTAAAGAAGACTACCTAAAAAGGTTCTTGGAAATGGAATGTCTGAAAGAAGACTATCTAAAAAGGTTTGTAGAATGTCTTAAAGAAGACTACCTAAAAAGGTTCTTGGAAATGGAATGTCTTAAAGAAGACTACCTAAAAAGGTTTGTAGAACGTCCTAAAGAAGACTACCTAAAAAGGTTCTTGGAAATGGAATGTCTTAAAGAAGACTACCTAAAAAGGTTTGTAGAATGTCTTAAAGAAGACTACCTGAAGAGGTTCTTGGAAATGGAATGTCTTAAAGAAGACTACCTAAAAAGGTTTGTAGAATGTTTTAAAGAAGACTACCTAAAGAGGTTCGTAGCAAATGGAATGTCTTAAAGAAGACTACCTAAAAAGGTTTGTAGAATGTCTTAAAGAAGACTACCTGAAGAGGATTTTTTAGAAAGAGAATGTCTTAAAGAAGACTACCTAAAAAGGTTTGTAGAATGTTTTAAAGAAGACTACCTGAAGAGGTTCGTAGCAAATGGAATGTCTTAAAGAAGACTACCTAAAAAGGTTTGTAGAATGTCTTAAAGAAGACTACCTGAAGAGGATTTTTTAGAAAGAGAATGTCTTAAAGAAGACTACCTAAAAAGGTTCTTGGAAATGGAATGTCTTAAAGAAGACTACCTAAAAAGGTTTGTAGAACGTCCTAAAGAAGACTACCTAAAAAGGTTCTTGGAAATGGAATGTCTTAAAGAAGACTACCTAAAAAGGTTTGTAGAATGTCTTAAAGAAGACTACCTGAAGAGGTTCTTGGAAATGGAATGTCTTAAAGAAGACTACCTAAAAAGGTTTGTAGAATGTTTTAAAGAAGACTACCTGAAGAGGTTCGTAGCAAATGGAATGTCTTAAAGAAGACTACCTAAAAAGGTTTGTAGAATGTCTTAAAGAAGACTACCTGAAGAGGATTTTTTAGAAAGAGAATGTCTTAAAGAAGACTACCTAAAAAGGTTCTTAGAATGTCTTAAAGAAGACTACCTAAAAAGGTTCTTAGAATGTCTTAAAGAAGACTACCTGAAAAGGTGTGGTGTAATGTATCGACCAATGTATGTAATGCGTGATTTGTATGTATTTGCATGACGCTCCAATGATAGGTTGTTGATAACCAGAGTGTATATAGTTTACTAATATTGTAAGGCTGTTGGATGCTAGCGCGATTTCCCAGTACCTGTTTTGAACTTTGAAGATTGTAGTTAGGAGAAGGAATGATTCGAGGTTGTAAAGTATGAAGAAGCCTTTTCCTCTTGTTGTGCGTCTTATGGGTTTAATATCCATTGCCCCAATATTGTCGTGGAAAAGATGCTTATGAGGGAAGTGCCCCGAGAAATAACCTTGTCATATGCTTCGACGTTTGAATTGAAGGGTATGCCCTTGATCTCCATGATATGGAGGACTATCCATAGTGTTCTATCCTTTTGAATTTGAATTCTTCCCATGTTTGACATGCCCCTGTTTGTTATTGCTTCGAGGTGTACCCCAAGTCGATTGAACCTTTAGGAAGAATGCCCCTAGTAAATAGGATGTTTGGTTGTATGCCCCTGTTTAGGAAAACCCTCTGGACGTGGTTTCCCCATTCAAGAGTCTTTATCAGAAATGATCGCCTTTTGCTAAGTGTATATTCGTAGATGGTGTTGTACCCTTTGAGAAGTAACTTCAATGTAATGCAAGTGCAAGTTTTGAAATCGAGGTCTATTATGAATTAAGACTGAATGATTAGAAATGAATGCTTGAAGAAGCATAGTGATTAGAAATAGTTTTAACAAAGCTAGGAGTCAGTATAACAAAATCCTGTTTTAAGATGCTTTCATGGTTAACCTTGCCTCAATTAGGACTTTTGAATGTTGTAACTCGGCCTGGTTCGTGGTTTTAAGAAACAACTGATATAAGGCTCAAAATTTATTTAACCCAACCCCTTTCTCCTTGATGTTCTCCAAATCCTAACTATTCGCCTAATCCAATGAATGTGCTTTGTTTGTAAGAGAATCGTTTCAGTTTTGATGTTGAGCAAAACCCTTAGTAGAGATCCAAGCACCTATGAAAAATGTTGTAAAGACCCAAGCATTGATGTGAAGCTTTGATGGTTTAGCAGTCACAAGACTATCCTTTGTATTCCGCTTTTGTTTTTATCCCTAATTTTTGCATGAATCAATTCCTTTGAATGTGATCCATCGGGATGCCCTAATTTTCGCCTAAGTCATTTTCCTAAGATTTTTCATTTTGACTTAGCGGGCGTTTTTCTTTTGAATGTGACCGGTAAAATAGCAAGTGTACTATTTTTACCGATGTAGTAATAAGTGGATTAATTTTCCCAAGTATCGAACTCGCAGACTGCGTAGGAATTATACGTTTAAGAATAGTGCAATGGAATAAAAAGTCATTGGGGTGTTTGAATTTGGTTATTTAATTGAAACAACAGCTTAAATAGAATAAAGTGCTTAAATGTTTTGACTAATGAAAGAGTATGAAACTAGTTAGGATGGATGTATGAATTGCTCTGTAATGAAATAACTACCGATTAACAGATTTACTTTAGAAATTCTCAACTATCGACACCGAACATTGATTTCCCTAATTCCTTAGTGAAAACCTCTTGAGACAAAAACCCTCTCTTAATTCCTTAACAAGATAATTATATCTCAAGATTCTAAAAGACATAATCCGGATAATTTGATCGCTACGCATCAAACCCTTATTCCTAAGTGATTCTTAATTATAGCGTTATGATTAAAAATGCCGTGAGGTAGTTTTCCGACAAAACCCCAACCGTAAATTAACACATATATTTTCCAATATATTGAAGCAATAAGAACTTTTAATCATAGACTGAATTTCATAAAGATAATCCGAAAATTAACGGTAAATAATATTCATTACATCACATGATTCAGGGACATCAATCCTAACAAGTAAAGAGCTTAGCTACTCATGGCAATTATCAAGATAACAATGATTAAAGATGAAGACATTACAATTGGTTGAATCAGAATTGATCTTCAATCGCGGATGCTCTTGAAGATTTCTTCGCTCCAAGCCCTAGTGCTCTCAATCTCTATTTTCACGTTCTCCGACCGTCAAAAAGTGCTTTTCTTCTTTCCAAACAGTGACTAAATACCTCACAGCAAATATTCTCATACGAAAAGTCCATCATACCCTTACTTAAGTGACATATTTCATAAGTTAAAAATCAGAATTTTTCTGCGCACATGTCTGACACGGCCGTGTCATGGGACACGGGTGGCCGTGTCAGACCCCTGACTTCTTGGTTCCAAGATTTCTCAACTTTTTCTCTTCAGCATGTCTGACACGGCCGTGTCCCATGACACGGGTGGCAGTGTCACAACTCTGTCTTCTTGGTTTTCGAATCATGCCCTGTATCTGCATAACTTAAAACACTACCAACACAAGATCAAAAGCAATGGAAAAACAACAAAAACTAGAAAAAGTAACACACCAAATTCAAATACAAAGGTAAACAAAACTAATTAAGAACTAGACTAAAACGACTTAAAATACCACCGAATGAAGTGCTTTTCCATTGATTCGAACATAGGAACAAGGTGAAATTGGTGGCCGATCACAACCCCAAACTTAGCTCATTACTTGTCCTCAAGTGATGGACCAGAAAACAAGAGGACACCTATGAATTTTTCTTATTCTCCACAACACAACTGATGCTTCCACACTTGATAATTACTTCGTGTCAAAGTGTTCGATCCCCCTCCCCGAAATTTTCCGTTGTACTTCAATTTTGACTCATTCTTTTACCTGCAAGCTCAATCACACTCTCACAACTTCTCTCGGGGTTAAGTGTTTCACTCGCTCATCAAGGCATACATATCTACTCTTTGTTTTGTAAATATTCTAACATACTTCCACAATATCAATAACACACACTTTTAGAGGACTAATGGTTTGTAACGGGGCTTGGGGCAGGTAGGATAAACAAAGAAAGTAGGTACTATGGTTTATGGTTCGGTATTAACTAATTAGTCCGATATCTTTTTGCACATTACATCATGTTTGGGGTGTTTAGCGCTTTTTTTTTCGCTTTTCGGACTCTTAACTTCTTTACATGATGGCAAGTGTGTATCGACATCATTTTTTTCTCTTTTTTTTTTTTCACAACACATCTCTTTTCATGTGTTCTTTTTTTTTTCTTTTCTTTTTCACACTTGCCTCATTATTTTGTCACCGGACTTGGTTACCCCAAACTTAACTTTTTCTATCGGACTTGGACTTATAGTTAACACCAAAAATAAAGGAAACAAAAGGGATTGTGAATACGAAAAAGAAAACATGGATAATGGTTTAAGATGGTTACAAAGGATGATAAAAAACAAGGTTGGGTGTGAAAGGCTCAGGGTTTAAGAGAAAAAAAAATAAATGCCTCAGTGTGTGTGATCGATGTGTGTACTATATGAAGAACAAATGCAAAATTAGAGTGATTATGCCATACCCGATGCTCTCTCATGATGAATTGAAGTGTTTGGCTTTATATATCCTCACAGGTTTGGCATTGCATACAGGTTCAAAAATGGTCTCCATTTTGTACAACTTCATGTCCGGTTCGGGTTGCTCTAAACTCATTCACTTGGCACCATCAAGTTGCGTCTAGCATTTTTCTCCAGTTGTGCCAACTTTCACAGGTGTCCCGGATGCCAATTTAAGATGCGTCTTTTCCCTTTTTCACCTTAATTCCCATGATACTTTCCTCTGGAATCACATTCATCCTGGTGCACAGAAAACTCAAAACACACATAAAATAAGGAAATAACAAAAACGGAAATAACGTAAAATAACTTAAAACGAAAGAACCTCCCCCACACTTGGACTTAACATTGTCCTCAATGTATAAGCAAGCATAAAGGAGACTTACAGTGCTCACTGAGGTGGAGGTGGAGGGTTGATAGGGGACCCACCACAAAGAAAACAAAATTTCACCAAAAATCAGCGCCCCTGCCTGACACGGCCGTGTCACGTGACACGGGTGGCCGTGTCAGGACTCTGCCTTCCATCCAAAAATGAGTTTCAAAAATAAAATCCTCCAGGGTTTGTGACACGGCCATGTCACAGGACACGGGTGCCCGTGTCAGACCCCTGAATTCCTCCAAATTGAATTGTTTTCTCAACTCGCTTCTCGTTTCGCAAGAGACACACTGTTTGTACCTACATAATAAAATGAAAAAACACATAAAACTTATTAAAAAGAAATCCCGTGGGTTTCCTCCCACGAAGCGCTTCGTTTAACGTCGCATGGCTCGACGGTCCATTATCCTTTATTAGGGAGGGTACTTCCTCCTCCAAACCTGGTTGCTTGTCACCTCCGCAACCACGAACTCTGGAAGACGAAAAGCATGGACCACTTTTCTCTTCAAATCATTACCCACCTTCATCTCCTCACCTTGACTTTCCTCTTTCTTCTTCTTCTTAACTTTTTGAATGAACTTAGGAATTATGACAGATGCATGCGATAAAGTCACCTCACAGACTATGCTTGAGACTTTTTCTAGGAGAGGTTTTGGACCTTTGCTCTCTCCTTCAGTTTTAATTTTGCCAACCGAAAGTTTATTATTTCCATCTGCACTATGCTTATTGACTTCCAACACCTTCAATGTTACCTCTTCATCAAATGACTTTACCGTCAGTGTCCCTTTCTCAATATCAAAATTGCAGCGACTAGTAAGCAAAAATGGTCGACCGAGAAGGATAGGAGTTTCTTCATCTTCGGGAATGTCCATGATGTGGAAATCAACTGGAAAGATAAACTTACCGATCTCTACTAATACATCTTCAGCTATACCATATGACTGCTTAATGGTGTGATCAGCAAATTTCAATTTTGTCTCACTCTCGCTTATCTTTCCAATGTCAAGCTTTTTGAAAATAGACAATGGCATTAAACTTACACTAGAACCAGAATCAATTAGCACCTTCTTGAACGTTCTATCATTGATAGTGCAAGGAATTGCCATTGCTCCAGGGTCTTTCTTCTTGGTTGGAATCCTCCTTTCTGGCGAGACTCTACCACACTTTTCGATTCTAACTTTCAGCTCATCTCCCACTTGTTTCTTCTTAGAAATTACCTCTTTCATAAATTTCTTGTACAAAGGCATATTCTCAAGTGCTTCAAAGAAAGTTAAGTTAATCTCTAACTTCTTGAACATTACAGCAAACTTCTCAAAATCCTTCTCTTTCGAATCCTTCTTGGCCACTCTAGAAGGGAATGGTAATTTTACCACCGGTTTAGTTTCTTTCTTATTTTTCTCTTCCAGCGGCTTAACTGGTGATATCACTACTTCAGGCTCTTTCGGATTTTCTCTCACTTCTAGATCTACCTCTATGACTAAGTTGTCATCTATTTCCTCCTCTTCTTCAGGCTCTGGCGCTTTCTGAGTTCTTGTTGTAACAACATTAATTTTTTCTTGGTTTTTCAGATTTGCCACAGTTGAGCTTGGAAGAGTACCTTGTGCCTGTAGAGTGAGATGTTGTGCTATCTGACCCACTTGAACTTCCAGATTTTTGATTGAAGCTGTTGTGTTCCTATGATTGTTTCTTGTTTCTTCTTGAAACTGAGAACATTGTCCGGCTAGTCTCTCAATAGCTACTTCCCATTCTGCCTTCTGAGGAACTTGTTGTTGATCTTTCCATGAGAAGTTTGGGTGATTCTTCCATCCCGGATTATAGGTATTAGAATAAGGACTGTTATGCTTCAAGAACTTGATTTCTTCAATTTGTTGAGGAGTTGCAAAACAATACACAGTTTGATGAGGGCCATTACAAATCTCACAACTGACCGTTTGAGCTGGTTGAACTTGAGCCACAGTTTGAGTCTCAACAGTCATCTTTTTCATTCTTCGCTCAACTTCCGCAGCTACCTGATCTTCTATTTTCACAACTTGCATTGACAATTTCATATCCACTAATCCTTCAGGTTGGCTAACACTACGGTCATATAACTCCAAGTGTTCATTGGCCGCAATAGCTTCTATGATTTTTTTAACACCAGTGGCTGTTGAAAAGTTAGATGAGCCACCAGCAGCTGTGTCAATCAATTGCTTAGTCTTCATTTTAAGACCATTCAGAAAATTCTGCATTTGTTCAGTGACATCCATGTTGTGAGTTGGGCATGCCACCAACAACCTCTTGAATCTCTTATAAGCATCTCCAAGTGATTCTCCTTCCTTCTGTTTAAAATTAACAATATCATACCTCTTACGGATATAAACAGCAGCGGGAAAATACTCATTCAGAAAGGTTGACTCCATTTGTTTCCATGTGGTAATACTCCCAGCAGGTAATGAGTAGAACCACTCTTCAGCGTCATCCGCTAACGTGAATGGAAACATAACCAACTTCTTGGCTTCTTCAGAGTGTCCCTCTATCTTCAGAGATGTTGTCATAGTAAGAAACCTTTGTAAATGCTTATTAGCATCTTCATTTATTCTTCCCGAAAATGGTTTCTTCTCCAGCTGTCGAATTGTTGCTGGGTGTAGCTGAAAGTGAGCAACATCGACCGGTTGATTTACAATTGTCATCCGGCCAGCTGGTGCATTTGCTCCACCATAATCACCTAATAGCCTTTCTACGGGAGCTGCCATCATTTCAGCCTCCGAATCTGAATGCTCAGAATGAATAGAGAGAATTTCCTCGTTATCAGATTCTGAAGCTGTCAGAATGTCTTCTAACGCTTCCAGTTGTTCTTGCTTTGCTTTTCGAAGCCTAGCTCGCAATGATCGTTCTGGCTCTGCGTCAAAAATAAATTCTGCTGAGGCCTTACCTCGCATACAAAGGTTAGACGATTGTTAGTAATAAGCAAATGAATGACAGAAAAATAAAATAACAGAAAAATAATTTTAGTTGCAAAGCAACAAAAATTCAATTGAACTATTCTTCAACTTATAATTTGGCAGTCCCCGGCAACGGCGCCAAAAACTTGACCGGTAAAATAGCAAGTGTACTATTTTTACCGATGTAGTAATAAGTGGATTAATTTTCCCAAGTATCGAACTCGCGGACTGCGTAGGAATTATACGTTTAAGAATAGTGCAATGGAATAAAAAGTCATTGGGGTGTTTGAATTTGGTTATTTAATTGAAACAACAGCTTAAATAGAATAAAGTGCTTAAATGTTTTGACTAATGAAAGAGTATGAAACTAGTTAGGATGGATGTATGAATTGCTCTGTAATGAAATAACTACCGATTAACAGATTTACTTTAGAAATTCTCAACTATCGACACCGAACATTGATTTCCCTAATTCCTTAGTGAAAACCTCTTGAGACAAAAACCCTCTCTTAATTCCTTAACAAGATAATTATATCTCAAGATTCTAAAAGACATAATCCGGATAATTTGATCGCTACGCATCAAACCCTTATTCCTAAGTGATTCTTAATTATAGCGTTATGATTAAAAATGCCGTGAGGTAGTTTTCCGACAAAACCCCAACCGTAAATCAACACATATATTTTCCAATATATTGAAGCAATAAGAACTTTTAATCATAAACTGAATTTCATAAAGATAATCCGAAAATTAACGGTAAATAATATTCATTACATCACATGATTCAGGGACATCAATCCTAACAAGTAAAGAGCTTAGCTACTCATGGCAATTATCAAGATAACAATGATTAAAGATGAAGACATTACAATTGGTTGAATCGGAATTGATCTTCAATCGCGGATGCTCTTGAAGATTTCTTCGCTCCAAGCCCTAGTGCTCTCAATCTCTATTTTCACGTTCTCCGACCGTCAAAAAGTGCTTTTCTTCTTTCCAAACAGTGACTAAATACCTCACAGCAAATATTCTCATACGAAAAATCCATCATACCCTTACTTAAGTGACATATTTCATAAGTTAAAAATCAGAATTTTTCTGCGCACATGTCTGACACGGCCGTGTCATGGGACACGGGTGGCCGTGTCAGACCCCTGACTTCTTGGTTCCAAGATTTCTCAACTTTTTCTCTTCAGCATGTCTGACACGGCCGTGTCCCATGACACGGGTGGCAGTGTCACAACTGTGTCTTCTTGGTTTTCATATTTTCAAGTTCTTCTCTTCAGCAAGTCTGACACGGCCGTGTCCCATGACACGGGTGGCCGTGTCCCATGACACGGGTGGCCGTGTCACAACTCTGTCTCACCAAAATCCACTTTTTCTTGTCTCGAATCATGCCCTATATCTGCATAACTTAAAACACTACCAACACAAGATCAAAAGCAATGGAAAAACAACAAAAACTAGAAAAAGTAACACACCAAATTCAAATACAAAGGTAAACAAAACTAATTAAGAACTAGACTAAAACGACTTAAAATACCACCGAATGAAGTGCTTTTCCATTGATTCGAACATAGGAACAAGGTGAAATTGGTGGCCGATCACAACCCCAAACTTTTGATATTTGATCCTTGTATGTTGAATATTGAACATTGTGACTGCCATGTTTGACTTTGATTTGTAAGCTTCGACTTTGATAACTTCCTCAATCTTGGATGATATATTGAGGAAGAAGATTATTGCGAGGAAAAACGATATGCTTGAACCTTTGCTTTGCTCGATCCTTATGCTTGGGCTGACTGATTCTCTTGACAACCAAAATACACCATTGAATTAATTGAAATCTACCCTGCCCCTGGTTAAAATCAAGGTTTATTTGAAAAGTAGAAGCAAACTCTAACTCCTGGCTCGAGGGGGTGACAAGGGATTAACATCCTTATACCTCCACTGTTTAGGGATTTGAAACAATGCTTGTACATCGTCGGTTCGGTCTTACCTTGAAAGCATATATTTAGCAGGACTTAGTTATTTGTATTCGTCATTCTCCCTCAAGTTTGTTAATGATTTGAAAGATAATTTGAAATGGAAAGTCGTAGTAATGCAAGGGCAGAGCGAAAGAATTGATTTCAAAACATGCATGATTATTTTATTGAATTACTATTCGAAAAGTACAACGTTTTACATCAAATAGCATTTTGTGATCGTAGGAATTACAACTTGAAAGATAAACCTATTAATCCTAAGGGCAATCTCCTTTGTGAGTTCATTGAAATTGTTTCACTCCTTAGTTTATGGACTTGTAGAAGTGAAGAGTAATCTCGAATTCTCCTTGGGCACGTCAAACCTGTCGATAATAAATTGTTAGCGGTGGGTTTTCGTCGTATCGGAACTTCATGAGTTTCCTTTGACTGAACCTCTTTTGCTTTTTCCCAGGATAGTATCACGCCGTTCATAACCTTCAGTGTTTGTGGGTTGATAGAGAAAGCTTATGACCTTTTTTTTCTTTGGTGGGGAGTTAACATATGTCGCATTCCCTCCATCGTAGTTAAGCATCTTCGTTCAGGATGTTGCCCCAATTGGACTAATCCTTGCCCCCAGGTTATCGTAGAGCGTCTTTGTGAATTTGCTATGTTCGTAGATGAACCCCCTTATGACTAGATACCCCTTGAGTGTATCTATGAGGGAACTTCATGGTTGAACTAATCCTTGCTCGATAATAACCTTTGTTGCTTTCACAATCCTGTTACGACAAGGCGTGGGCATGCGTTCGGCATGGTGAAAGACATCCTTTGTTCTCGAAAATTTATCCTCTTTTCTCCATAGTCTACAATCCTTTTGATTTTTTTTTGTGAGTCTCGGGAAATCGGCTAGCGCGGTAGGTGCGGATGCGGGCGAAGATAGAAATGCAAATGTGAATGTAAATGTATGAACGCATGAAAATGCGAATGCAAGCGTATGCAAGGGACTCCTTTATTTTTTTGTCTATTATGACTCCTTGTATGCAATGCAATGTGGACGTGCGGTAGATATAATCCTAAGGATAACCTATGCGGATTTAGGGATAACTTTAGACTCTAATGAGATACTCGCAAGCTTGAGGTTATAATACACCAATGGGAATCCCTCAGACTAAGGGGTGCGCAGAAAGTAACAGCTGACGACCGTTCACGACAGTTACCAAGTCTCATGGCCATCGAGAGGCCGTTCGACGTGTACCAATGAAGTTGT
The DNA here is from genome assembly GCF_029867415.1 of Vicia villosa. Taxonomy (NCBI): domain Eukaryota; kingdom Viridiplantae; phylum Streptophyta; class Magnoliopsida; order Fabales; family Fabaceae; genus Vicia; species Vicia villosa. Next base: position 100,259,306 of record NC_081181.1, on the reverse strand, counting down.
CCCTCGTGGGAAGGTTCTCTATGCGGAACACAACCTATCTAAGGACGATATTTGACGCAGTGAAATCCCTATAGGCTAGGGACGAAATATGCACAGATGGAAATCCAAAACCCTACCAGTTAGAGGGTGCGCGGGAATAAATACGGGGTGACCGTTCAAGACAGTCATTAGATCTCATGGCCATCGAGAGGCCAATTGACATGCGTAAATGGAAATGTCCTTTGTGGGAAGGACACGTAGTTGTAAGATATAAGAAGGAACACCCTTACAGGCTAGGGAGTACTTAGATGTAATCACGGGGTAACCGTTCAAGACAGTCACTCGGTCTCATGGCCATTGAGAGGCCAATCGACGTGCGTAAACGAAGATGTCCTTCGTGGGAAGGACGCGTAGTTGTAAAAATACAAGGATATAAGAATAAAATCCCTACAGGCTAGGGAGGGCATAGATGGTGATGTCTTTCGTGGGAAAGACGTGGTCTTAGAAATCACAGTCCCTACAGGCTAGGGACTACGTAGGGATACCTGCAAAATTGAAGCGCATAGATATTTGCAAACATATAATGAGGACAGAAGCACAAAAGTCCTAAGTTCATAGGTCTGACGTAGCGGCTCTTGGGAGCCAACCTTTTTATAGGGGGGTTCTAGAAGGTCTCATGGGGTCGTTCGTAACCTCCGAGACTTTTTGTCTCTTCGGATTTTAGAACAACTCATTTTATCCATGAGGTTCGAATTTTTGGGGTAGGTTCTCGGAGAGATCAGCCAAGTATCCAGTCCTGCCCTCAACAAAGTCAAGCCTCGTTTTGGACATTTCCGAATACTCAACCCACTCCGAGTGGAGTTATCAATGAGACTCGTAGGCGATTCATACTCCCCTATTGATCTCAAAGTTAACTCCCACACTTAGGGTTTAACACAACATAGAAAATACCAGCAATGCATATGATATATAATCAAACATTTTAAGGCAGGTAAATGAACATTCCAGGAAAACAAAAACAAATAAAAATAAACAAATGATTTAAAAAATAATTTAATATTTATTAAAAGATGAACCTCCCCGAAACCCTAAAAATGGCAAGTTTGCCAAACCCTAAAAAAAACTTGCCAAACCTAAACCCTGCCAAAACCTATAGGAGCATAGTATTCACCATTATAGTTTTCCCCAGCAGAGTCGCCAGCTGTAGCAACCTGCCTAAAAATTAAACTTTAGAGTCGCCACCTATTCTACCAAGGCGAATAGGAAACCTATGCAATTAAGAGATCAGGGTAAGATACTATATTCAGGTCGAGGGAAGGTGTTAGGCACCCTCAACCCTTTCCTAAAGGCTAACATTTCAAAGATAAAGGTTTATGGATAAGGAATTGAATAGGGGAAAAATTGAGATTTTAGGGAGGGGACTCGCCTTGGTTATCCAAGTGCCTACGTATCTCCTTAGGGAGAATCAGAGTCAACGTAGTTCGGGGACAGGGTTGTACGCCTTAGAATCGAATTTGATATGGTTGAAAGTTGTTTGAAGGCTTTTTGAATGGCCTATCGTAGTTTTGAAATGCGAAGTTCGAAGGTATTTTGAATTACCTTATCGCAGTTATGAACATCGCAGTGTTGAAGGGATGAAAATCCATAGTGTCGTGGTTTAGTGTGTTTTGAATGTTTTGGGCGTACAACCCTGATTTAATTTGTAATTTGTTACCGTTAGTTGCAATAATCAATAGGTTTGATTAACATGGCTAACGGATTAAAGGGAGGATTGTTAACCACTATAATCGATAGATTCAATTATCGCGAATAGCAAATGTGCGTATTTTAATTATCGTTACCCCTCATAATCGATAGATTCGATTACAAATAATAACTAACTTTGATAAAGGGAAAATGCTAATCATCGTAACCAATAGCTTTGGTTAAAACCATTTAGCAGAATAAATTGTTGTTTATATTTAATTAATTAATTGGTTGATTACTACCCATCGCGACCAATAGATTTAATCGAAACGGATAATAAATTAAATCTCAACACTTTGGCTGAATGGCCAGTGGGATTGGGTAAATCCTAATATGTATAACCTTTTTAGGGTATTTGTGATATTTTTAATATTAATTAAAATTAATTAAGTAAATTAACTCGAATAATCGAATAATCGAAATAATCGGGAAAATATTATAATCCTAAAACCTAATCCTAATTTAATTAAAAATTTTTTTTATCATTTAAAACCTAAATTAGATTTATAAAAATAAACCCCTAAATTCAATCCTAAATAAAAAAATAGAAAATATAAAATAATACCATTTATGAAATAAAACTAATAAAAGAAATTAAAAAGAACCTGGACAGCAATCCTGTGTTGCAACCTTTGAGACCCCATGATGCACCTTCGGCCTTGCTTACGTTAGATCTGGATTGTAGAGAGATCGTACGGTCTCGCTACGAGGGCACATGGTAGACGTGTGGGGACGCAGGCGCTGGATCTGAGAGTGTTAATATGCTAAAAACATTTGTCTTGGCCAGGAATCGAACCTGAGCCTTGTAGCTTACAAAGAGAAGCATTAACCCATTGAGCTGTGTGTCAGTAGTTGTTACTGGGTTCATCATCAATAAATATAAAATGAACAATAATTAAATAAAGAAAACAAAAGGGGAAGTCAAACTGGACCCCATGCTGCACGTCCTGGCCAATGAGGAGGAGAGAGCGTGCGTTTGACCTCTTTGACGGACCAATGGCGGACGGGGAGAGAAAACGCATCGCTGACCGTCCATACGCGCTGCCCCACGTGTGATCCACTTGCGTTTTCCACTATTCATCACCACTAACCTCCGCACCTGCGGATTTTCATGCAGAATCTCCCGCGAATTCTCCTGCGGATTCTCCATGCACGCGCGACCATCTTCTGCCACCATGGAAATCCTGTAAAAACGATTGCACCAAGCATACAAACTGCCCAGATCTATTAAGTAGGGTCTCCTGCATCCAAATATTGCGTTAGTTTTCCAAGAAATCTCTTGTACCTATGAAAACGAAGATATTGTTCTTGATGCCCTAACAATGGTGGGCTCGGATCTAGGCGCATGAACTCAAAAACAAAGGTTTAAGACAAACCTCAACATCACCATGAACGTACCTGTATGCCTTAAATCAATCCACAATGCTTGAATGGCGAGTTTAAAAGTATGAAAGTCCTTACCAATGGTGCAACTCAAGCTGGTTCGTTCTGGTATGTCGTGAGCTTCAAGAATGATCGGGAACGGTGCCTAACAACCTCAGGAGCATGATTCAGAGCCTTGAACTCGTTGATCTTGGCCGTGGGAGAAAATCCCTCTTGCCCTAGTTTTGTTGAGACTTTTTTTCACCAAAACCCTAGTCTCCCCCTTTTTCTTTCGTCCTCCCTTGCTTAATGGATGTTATTTAGAATATATACTCCCTATTAGGGCTGAGAAATTAGACCTAAACACACTTTATGGAAAAGATCTTTTATTGAGAATTTTTCATCTTTTCTTTCTAAAAATGGCTTAAACCTAAACTTCTCTCATTTATCCTATTTTCCACGAAAATTTCACCATATATTTAATATTTGGATGATTGAAACTCAATTGAAAAATCAATCCTTGATTTAAAACCATTTATTCCATATTTATATAATTTATAAATGTTACAATGAATAAAAATTCAATTAAACAAAAATAAATGTAATAAAGATAAAATAAAAGGTTCAATAGTCCTTTTATGGGCCATGGTCATATTTGAGAATTCTAGGCCCATTAGTCCAAAAACCATGTTTGGGTCAATTAAAGTTTCATGCTTCTCTTGAAAATTGCTCAACTTCCACCATACATATCTCTTTCAATTCTAACCCTATGGAGGCATTCGTGATCATTTTAGAAAGCTTAGAGAGTCCTCTAGATGATGTCTTTGGTTTCATCTCAATTGAAGTTTCCATGCTCAAGTTATGAGCTTTGACCCAAAAGGTATATTTCATTGACTTTTTGGAGGACCTATAATGTATCGTGCCATATCTCTTAAATGAAGCATTTCTAGATCTTGGGCCCAACATCAAAGTTGTAGAGGATGAAATTTCCTTGAGAATAGGCTTTGGTTGGAGAATTTCTGACAAACCATGCGAGAGTTATGACCGGTCAAAGTTGAGTTGACTTTCTTTTATAAAAAACCCTAATTTGAACCTTTTCATTTGTTCATTTCTGAGTTTTTATTAATGGATCATGATCAAACTTTGATCAAATGATGGATATAATCTCACATACTTGATGTTGACCAAAAATCTTGAAGTTTGACTGTGTTTTGACTATAGTTGACTTTCAGGTCAACATAGTCGATTATTGATCATCTGAGCCATTGGATGAGCAATCCTTGGAATATCAGCTTGAATTTCGACATGGAGATATATTGAGACATATGAGACATCTTGAGATCCATTTGAGGCCTTAGAAATTCAAAATCCTTTGATAAAGTGCAAACCCTAGCTTTGAGACTCTCGGTTAGGAGAAAATGACTTGAATGATCCTTTGAACCTAGAGCCATTGAAGATGAATAGAGGAGGGCAAATTTTGGGGTATGACACTTTGGTTTAAAGAATGCAGGAGCAACCTATCAACGTGCAATGGTAGCTCTGTTTCATGACATGATTCATCAAGAGATAGAGGTGTATGTCGATGATATGATTGCAAAATCCAACACCGAGGAAGAACATCTGGGTATTCTACACAAGCTGTTTGACAGACTCAAGAAATACAGGTTGCGACTGAATCCAAATAAGTGTACCTTTGGAGTAAGATCCGGCAAAATCTTAGGTTTCATCGTCAGCAGCAAAGGTATTGAGGTTGATCCTGCCAAGATCAAAGCCATTCAAGAAATGCCTATACCTCGTACCGAGAAACAAGTGAGAGGATTCTTGGGACGTCTGAATTACATCGCCCGATTTATTGCCCACATGACTACCACTTGTGTGCCGATCTTCAAACTGTTGAAGAAAGATCAAGTGGAAAGGTGGAATGACAAATGCCAGTTAGCCTTTGACAAAATCAAAGAGTATCTCCAAAAACCGCCAATCTTGCTACCACCTGTGGAAGGAAGACCCCTGATAATGTACCTAACTGTGTTAGAAGACTCAATGGGGTGTGTACTAGGGCAACATGACGATTCCGGCCGAAAGGAGCATGCAATCTACTATCTTAGCAAAAATTTTACCGATTGTGAAACAAGATACTCACTACTCGAAAAAACTTGCTGTGCCTTAGCATGGGCGGCTCGCAGACTAAGACAGTATATGCTAAATCACACCATTTTCCTAATCTCCAAGATGGATCCTATCAAGTACGTGTTTGAAAAACCTGCTCTCTCTGGAAGAATAGCAAGATGGCAAATGATCTTAATAGAATATGACATTCAATACACTTCACAAAAAGCAATCAAAGGAAGTGTGGTAGCTGATCATCTGGCTCATCAAGCAGTGGATGATTATCAAGCACTGAATTTTGACTTCCCAGACGAGAACATTATGCTAGTCACTGACTACAAACAACCAGGACCAGAAGAAAGACCCGAGCCAGGATCCCGGTGGACTATGGTTTTTGACGGAGCTTCTAACGCACTTGGCAATGGCATCGGAGCTGTAATCATTTCCCGTACATGAAGTTATACACCATTCACTGTCAGATTATGCTTCAACTGCACTAACAATATAGCCGAATACGAAGCATGTATTCTGGGTCTCAAAGCTGCAATCGATCTAAGAATCAAATTCCTGGAAGTCTACGGAGACTCGGCCTTGGTAATCTACCAAGTCAAAGAGGAATGGGACACGAAGCACCCGAATCTAATTCCTTACAAAGAATATGTGATGAGTTTGATTCCTTATTTTGAAGAAATCACTTTTGAACACATCCCACGCGAGGAAAATCAACTAGCTGATGCCTTAGCTACCATGTCATCCATGTTCAAAGTCAGGTGGGACAATGAGGCACCGATGATCACCATTTACAGACAAGATGAACCATCCTATTGCAATGAGATCAATGCCGAAGGAACAGAAGAAAAACCATGGTTCCATGAAGTAAAAAGATATCTCGAAGCTCAGGAGTACCCTGAAGGGGCATCCATTAACGACATAAAGTTTCTAAGGAGATTTGCTGCCAAATTCTTTCTAAGTAATGGAACCCTATACAAACGCAACCATGACTCGACTTTACTTCGTTGTGTAAACAAGAAGGAAGCAGAACAGATTATGGAAGACATACACGATGGTTCCTTCGGTACTCATTCAAGTGGACATACAATGGCTAAAAAGATCCTCAGAGCAGGTTATTACTGGTCTACCATGGAGACAGACTGCCATCATCACTCCCGAACCTGTCACAAATGCCAGATGTATGCTGACAAAGTACATGTACCTCCAGTTCCATTAAACGTCCTGACGGCTCCTTGGCCTTTTGCAATGTGGGGTATTGATATGATTGGAGAAATCAAGCCCACTGCTTCCAACGGACATCGCTTTATTCTGGTCGCTATTGACTACTTCACAAAATGGGTAGAAGCAGCTTCATTTGCTTCTGTCACCAAGAATGTCGTGGCCCGGTTCATCAAATACAATCTCATTTGTCGGTATGGCATTCCCGAAAGGATCATCACGGACAATGGCACAAATCTAAACAACAGAATGATTACTGAACTTTGCACACAGTTCAAGATCAAACATCATAATTCTTCTCCATATCGACCAAAGATGAATAACGCGGTGGAAGCTGCCAACAAGAACATCAAGAAAATCATACAAAAAATGACAGTAACCTACAAAGACTGGCATGAGATGTTACCTTTTGCTCTTCATGGTTATCGCACATCTGTGCGTACTTCAACAGGGGCAACTCCATTCTCCTTAGTCTATGGTATGGAGGCAGTTCTTCCAATTGAAATTCAGATTCCTTCCCTAAGGATTATGAACGAAGCCGATCTAAACGAAGACGATTGGATTCAAACACGGTTAGACCAGATAAACTTGATTGATGAGAAGAGGCTCGCAGCTATTTGTCATGGTCAGCTATACCAAAAGCGTATGATCAAAGCCTTCAACAAAAAAGTCAAAAGTCAAGCATACCAAACTGGTGGCTTGGTTGTCAAACGCATCCTCTTACCACAAGGTGATCCCAGAGGCAAATGGACTCCCACCTATGAGGGACCATTCGTAATCAAGAAAATATTCTCCGGCGGTGCCATGTTGCTTACCACCATGGATGGCAAGGATTTCCCACACCCTGTGAATGCGGACATAGTCAAAAAATACTTCGTTTAAAAAACAGCTCGCTAAGTTGAAAACCCGAAAGGGCAACTTTGGCAAAAAAATGAGCGTCTCGGTGGATTGAAAACCTGAAAGGGCGATCCAGGCAAAAGTTAGAGACCAAAAAAAAAATCCCGGTAGGCTAAAAACCTGAAAAGGCAGCCTAGGCAAAAGTTAGGGAATGAAGCATACAACTATGTTCCGTTCAGCTGCATACTCACCTTCAAGATTCAATACATCAAAGACACCGATCAGTCCAATCACTTTCTTCCAATAAGCGAGGGATGAGATGCTCGAAGACAGATTGGCAATAGCAGAATTGAAACTTGACTGGATCCTTTTTCACATAGCTATTTATATTTATAAATACTTTTCAAAGCTTTATGACAATTTCCTACTTCTAGGATTGTTGTTTCCTTATACTAATCAGCCTATCATGGCTCTTTTTCAAAAAAATCGATGCAGCTTAGGCTCAAAAATCAACATTTTCACTTTTTCTGTTTTGAATACGTAAACGTCCCAATGATAATTTTGAATGAACATGTGCATTTGAATATGATTGATGTTTACCAGGAATAACATTCAGGAAATGTCCCAATCATCTGGGCATTATCAGAAGAAAAATCCCCGAGAGAAATACATTTCTCAGCAAATTCCTCAAAAAGATTTCTAAAAGAAGTAATTCAAGAAATCTTATCCCCCAGCAGGGCTGTTCCAGATTACTATCTCCAGAAGGTGTGATCTCCACACCAGGACTTGGTCAAATAGTGCATCGGAGGATTATGCATCTTCCTCATTCCCGCTTAAAAGGGCATCAAAATCAGAACTTCCAAACTACCTTTTATTCCCAAGCGGTAGTCGAAGATCCTTCAACAGAGCACCATGGTTCTTAAAGAAGGTCCCCAGCCGAGGGTACACAAACAAGACGAAAGATCATCAACAATCACAATACCTTCATGTCCAGATGACTGGCGGGAATTTATTTTCCCACCTAGAAGCTTGACACGCTCATATTCATACATCATACATCACACATCATACATCATACATCATATTCATACATCATACATCATGCATCATACGCATATTCATACGCATATTCATACACAACATCACATGCATATTTCTCCTTTAGCTTGAGAATCTCTTACATTACATGCATCATAAACATTGCATATCACTAACTTGATTTTTCAGGCAGACGGATATCTTCAACAAAAATGTTCTCAATCACATGCAGTGTTCACCTGAATTCCATGAACGGTTCTCTCAGATATAGCCGAAGATTCATTCTGAAGAGATTTCTCCTTTCAAATCACTTATCAACTCAAAAACAAGCATCACAGATCTAAAGTCGATACCTCAGACGGTTCCATAACGATCTAGCATCGCAGATCTAAAGTCGATACCTCAGACGGTTCCAGAACGATCTAGCATCGCAGATCTAAAGTCGATACCTCAGACGATTCCAGAACGATCTAGCATCGCAGATCTAAAGTCGATACCTCAGACGGTTCCAGAACGATCTAGCATCGCAGATCTAAAGTCGATACCTCAGACGGTTCCAGAATGATCTAGCATCGCAGATATAAAGTCGATACCTCAGACGGTTCCAGAACGATCTAGCATCGCAGATCTAAAGCTGATACCTCAGACGGTTCCACAATGATCAACTTCCAAAATCTAAAACGGAAAAACTTTGGACAAGTTCCGTAACAATCATCCTCCAAGACTTAAAGGGGTAACCTTGGACGATTCCGAAACAGTCAACGCAAAGACTTTCAAATCCTTCATCAAGATATAATCAATGGATTCATTCTGATGAACAAACCATCAACACATTTGCCAGGTGGCATCTGAAAGCCCATCTCAGGTAATGTTTCAATCTGCCAACAAACATTTCGCATCTGAAAGCCCATCTCAGGTAATGTTTCAGGCTTAAGAAGATTGAATAGGGGCAACTGTTATACCCCAAAATTTGCCCGCATCTTTTTTCAAGGAAATTCCAATCTAAAAATTAAGAGTCTCATATAACCATGGATTTTTATTTCAATAAATATCCTGACATGTGAAATACTTAGTTTTTAGAATTTTTCTTATACAGTATTTTGGCTTGCAGTTGAATTTATTCTTACGCAAACGCCAAATACTGTTTATCACTTCACACGCTATTTATTTGATATTTATTTACAGATAAATAGTACTGACACAATTGGTACAGAGTTAAATCTTTTGCAGGCGCAGAATCAGGAAACTCAGACTGTACTGGTAACAAGTAGATTATTATTATCTTTTGTTTCCCACTAATTTTTGTACTATATTCCATTATTTTCAAAATCTTTCCAAATCTCTTTTTTCAAAAATCAAATCCTAACTTTATTCTATACATTTCTTTTTCCTAACACTATCATACACTTTCTTTCAAATCCAACTTCCACTCAAATTTTCCTTTTGTACGGAATCACTTCATTCCCCAACGTCTCTATCCTTCTTTCCATTCTATAAATACCTCTCATTTTTCCATAAAATCTCACATCAAATTCTAACTCATCTCTCAAATTTCTACTTCATATCCATTCTTTCTTCTTCCCCGACAAAATGGCGAAGTGGTGGGAAACGGGTTTTCTTATGGTCATCACCATTGCTACGGTGATCATGTCTTTCTTCTGTCTACATAGCCCGAAACACTGTGGACCTGGGATGCTTTCACTCCCAATCATCTACATGTTATTATTTGTAGCATGGGTTATTAATCGTCATTCTTAAAGTTTGCCGTATCTCTTATTTTCTTAAATGTACCGTTTATTCGTCGTACTGTTCATTATAGTATGTAATGTTTGTACTGTCAATATTAAATGTTGTACTATTTGTCATTTTGTTGCTTAATTATTCAGATAATATTTTGTGTGTTTTATGCCAGTCAAATATTCATTTTTCTGTGCATTAAATGATTTTCAGGGTTATTATCGGTAATTTTGCTCGCGTACAGTAAATATTAGTTATTTATTATGTCTGTGTTTTTTAACAAGTCATGTAAATAAACTTTCATTTTTCACATAAAACAAAAACAACAAAAAGAAAATTAACTTTGACTGTTGATTTTTCACTCTAACTGCTACATTAATACCTGAACAGTCAGTTGACAGTCAAACTGCTGACAGTATAATTCTCAATGTTTTGTAGCATCAATCAAATCAAACTTTTGCAATTTCAAAATTCCAAGATTTTTGTCCTAGAAGTCTTCTGAATATCACATGATTAGCAGAGACTCAGCACTGCACAAAAATCAGGTACGCTTAACTGTCTCCTACACAAACAGTCCCTGACTAGGGTATCTTGTTTTTTCAGGAGAAACAAGTTTTTGAGACCTCAAATGGATTTCATGGACATCCATATATCTCAAAGTACCATCATACAAATTTTCAGACTTCAATTCACTCAGACGCACCGTCAGCAGCTCAAACAGTCAACAGACGACCCGTTTGACCAAAAAAGTCAACAGACAGTCAAAAATGAAATTTTTTGTAAACATCCATATTTTGTCAAAGGATTCATCATTTGATCATTGGATGATCATAATTCATCAAGGAAAGATCAAAAATCAACAAAACCCTAAGATTCAAAATTAGGGTTTTCTCCTAAAAAGTCAGCTGAACTTTGACTGGCCATAACTCTCTCATCCTTCATCCAAAAAATTCAAACCAAAGCTCATTTTGAATGAAATTCAATTATCTTTGAAATGCAATTGATCCCATGGTCATTACATTCACCATTTGAAAAATATGGACAAAGACATTATAGGTCATTTTCAAAGTCAACAAAAAGACACTTTTTTCAAAAGGACACACAAGGAGCATCAAAAATCATTTTGACATGAGACCAAAGACATTGGTTAGAGGACTCTTTGAGGTTTCCAAAAAGTGCAAGATCTCCTTCATATGACAAAAATTGAGGGATTTACACCTTGTTGAAGTTGGCTAAATTTTGGGAAAATGCATAAAACCAACATTGCTCAAAAATGCATTTTTTCCAAATGGGGCCAAATTTTCATGGTTCAAACATGTTTGCCATGATATTATGGGCCTCCCACGACCAAGACAAAGCCCACACCATTTTTATCCATTTTTGGCTTAATTTTATCTTATTTTAAGATTAAATAAAAAGGAAAAATGGAAGGATAATGGATAACTTAGTTTCTAAGCATGAGTCATCCAAGAATCTTCAATTTTCTGCAGAAGATTGAGGTACAAGGCAAGAGCATTGAAGAGGAGCAAGACTTGGTCAACAATTCAAAGGTTTTAATATAAAAAAAATCAAGAATTCAACAAAGGCAACCAAAGGCTTCTTAGCTTCAATTCTAAGCACAACAATGCCTATATAAGAGCTATAACACTTCACAAACAGAAGAGCACGAAATCAGAGCCAAACTTCTGCTTGTAACACACTTGTAATCACTTAAAATTTTCAAAGAAATTCCAAATTCGAATTTTGAATTCAAGTCAGTTTCAATACAAACTAAACATTCAAACATCTTCCTCAAGCATCACTGAACCTATTCCAATCATTTCCAAGCTTTGAAACTCACTGAACCAAGTACTACAGGTCACAATTTGTTCAAACTAAAATCAACTTGTATCTCATAATCCATGCATGTTTGACAAGATGTAGACATATATTTGAGTTTAGCTTGATGTCCTGATCGTTTCTGGACATTTAATTAAGGTTTGGTTGAGTAATCACGAAGTTACCATTTTAGGGTTCATGATCTCAAAATTAGGGCTTTTTGAAATAGGCAAAATTACAGGTTCTAAGTGGTACCATTGAATTCGTATGGACTAGACGAATCGAACCATGACCTCGCGCCAAATTTCTTTTATGTCTAACCCCTATTCGTTATTTTCCAGGTTTAAGGTTCATCTATTACAGCGCTTCTAATAAGAAAACGCTGTTAAAAGAGGTGGCGAGAGGTTGAAGACGAAGACGTGGCCTCTCCCTATTGGCCAGAACGCGCACGCGTGTTTTTTAAATCTATTTGTGATCCGGTGCTTTGCAGGTGTCAGTTTTGCCATGTGCCTCAATATCTGAGCCATCTGATCTCATTAAACTCTCAATCCAACGCATCAAAACACTCATCCTTACCATGGTCTTCATTTAAATACCACACCTGATTATTATCTTTTTTATATTAATTTCTTTGTTAAATTAATTAAAAATAGTTTTAAAAATCCAAAAAATACACAAAATTTTTTTTTAAGTTTCTAAAATAATGTTTTATTTTTTGATATAAAAATATTTTATTTTTCTTCATAATTTAAATATTTTGCATAATTAATTAGTATATATTTATATATTTGCTTTTTAATTACTTCAACCAATCAAAAAATCATAAAAAAAATTGTTCTTCATATTAAATATTGTTTATATATTATAAACTAATTTTGTACATATTTTGAATAATTTTTCTCTTCAAGTTTTAATTATTTGTGTAATTATTTATATAATTATGTATTAATTAACTTAATGAATTTCAAATCAATTTCAAAAATTCCAAAAAAATTAGTTTTGTTTTAAAATTAATTAACAAGCATTTTGAGCATATTTTGAACTTAATTTTTAGGTTTGAAATTTATTTTCATATTTTTTTCCTCATTTTAATTTAATTAATCATGCATTAATCATAATTAAAATCAATCATAAAAAATCCAAAAAAAATTTCTTTATTTTCTTGCAATTTAAATTCCTAGATAAATGTATAGGTTGTCAAATTCATGTAAATAGGCGTAGTTTACATTTCCTGCACAATCGATGTAATAGCGTAGATTTACTTTCCGCATTTTACATTTCCGCATTTTAAATTCCAGCACATATAAACTGTGTGTATGCCAAAGATAAAATTGAACCGTTAGATCACTAACTTCAAAGATAAAATACCTGAATCAAAACACAATCACATTTGCACCTCTTAAGGTAATCCCTTTCTCATTCTTTTCAAAATCAAAATCAAATTCTACTGTTTCGAGTACAAAGTCGAACCTTTTGTTTATATCCGATGAAAGGATAGATTTTTAAAGGAAATAGGATAAAGACCTTATAACTTAGGGTAGACCTCCTAATTTGCTTGCTCAAATCAAAACAAACAAAATTCTCATACATTGTTGTTTTTCAAAATAAACTTTCCAAAAAGACAATACTTTGTATATATCCAAACAAGGATCATTACGAAGTTAACGTTCTTTTTTCAAAAACATCTTTTGAAAGATAAAAAACACTTTGTATACATCCGCACAAGGATCATTACAAAGTCAATTTACAAAGGTATTTCAAACCACATACGAGCATTTCAGAGCATTTGAAAACAAGTGAGCTAAGCAAATTAAAGAGCCCATGGATAACCATGGATACAAAGGGTGCTAACACCTTCCCTTTGTATAACCTACCCCCTTACCCAAAATTTCTTAAAGGTCTTTTTTCTGTTTCTTTTATAAACCTTTCCTTAATTGGATAAAATAAAAGGTCGGTGGCGACTCTCTGATTTTTCAAATACGAAAGCAGAAACAATAAAAAGAGTCAGTTCACGTATCTCTCCGCGAGAGGTATGGCCGAAAACGGAGGTCCACACATATATATATATATATATATATATATATATATATATATATATATATATATATATATATATATATATATATATATATATATATATATATAGTTTAACTGTCCTAAGGCTTACACTCTGACGTAGTTCTAAACAATATATAAACAGTTCTATATTTGACAGTAATTTAAATGAAGACTGTAAATGGGAAGCTATAAAGCCTAACCTGGATGGAACGGAGGCCTTTGAAGAAGTATGTACAAAGCCTTACCAGCAATTTATTGATGACAGTTGAATATTTATGATAGACAGTTAAAGGTTTTTGAAAACAGAAGAAGTGAAGATGGACAAAGGTTACATAGGTATCTGAAGAGTTTCACCAGGAATAATGCCCTTCAAATACCAGAAGAATGTTTTGAAAACAGAAATAAGATTTTGTAAATACAGTTTTGAAAACAAACTAAGAAAAGAAAAGGTGTTGGGTCTTACACTCGAATAAAGGCCCAGTACTTTACAGTATTGGTTGACTGTTATGAAAACAGTTGTTTTGAAAAAAAAGAAACAATTGAATATGAGAAAAAAATATGGGACTTACACTCTATTAGAGGCCCATAGATTTATTTACTGTTTATGAAAAATAGTTGAAAATGAAATGAAATGAAATCATACAAGGTTTTGTTGTCTGAAAACCTTGATCGTCTGTTTAATCGGAGATTTGAAAACAATTTTGAAAATTGACAAAAGTCAACCTAATTAAGGTAAAGACAAAATCTATACTTAATTAAGACCTAAATGATTAGGGTTTTATCATAAAATTATTCACAAAAATGATTAGGTTTAAAATCAAATGAAAATGTATATTAGAAGTATTTAGAAATACTTAAAAATATACCATTTTAAACCTAATAAAAATATATGAAGTAAATAATATTTTTGTGATTTTTTTTATTATTCATAAAATAGATATATTAAAATGATAAGTGTGTGAAAAATGAAGTGAAAATGATTTAATTTGATAGGTGAAATAATTAGTTAAAGTTGTAAAGTAATTGAAATGGAAAAGTGGTAAAAAAAATAAGATTTTGTCACCTAAAGGGCTTGGACTCATGCCCTCTAAGTCACTACCCAAAACTCTCACCATCTGGACTACACGCACAACTTGTTAGAAAGACACCTTTAGTTTACTTTATTTGAAAACAAGTGCATAAATGAACTAAAAATAAAACAAGCAAAACAAAAGGTCTGAGGGGGGGTTCGAACCCCAGACCTTGGACAAGAGAGTGTGAGAGGCGCATGTAACCAAGTGAGCTGAACGATTTAGTCGTTCAAAACACACTTCCATATGATTATATTTTAAACTTGCCTCTGAAATTCAAAAAAAACGCGTGCAAAGCATCTTCATCTTCAACCTCACGATTCCAATTTCTGGAAATCCTATCTCCCTCAATTCTCAACCAAATTCAAAGATGTAAAGATGGATTTCGCTTATTTTTGGACTAGGATCATGATGGTATCCTTTAATTTCATTTATTCTAAGCGTAACTTAAAATTCGCAAGCATGAACACTTAGAACCCTAAAACTGAAATTAAACATGAAATACTCTATATGCATGATTTGATGCAATTGATTGAGGGCTAATGATCCTTAAAGGTGCAGAAACCAACTGGTAACTTCATTTTAGATTTATCATGCGTGGATTATAGAGTTTGAATCTCTTGAAACTTACCTTAAAAATGGAGATCTGGCTCTGATCAAAGTGTGTTGCAGAGTTGTTGCAATGATCCAAATAGCTTCAGTGATCCTCCTGGAAGGTGTTGAGATGCTTAACTTGGATTGAAAGTGCCCAGAACCTGTTGCTCGACCCCAACTACAACATCTCCAAATGAGAGGTGAAGATGATGATTCTCCACGTACAGAAGTGTTTCAGAGGTTTGGATCACCTCTAAATGCCTCCCCTAATGTGTTTGAATACTTAATTCCAAAGGAAGAGCTTTAGTTTGAAGAATCCGAGTCTTCTTGCCAAAGAACCTTTGAAAAACTTAAGTATGAAGAAAGAAGAGAAAAAGCAAAAATTATGTTGCTTTGGTGTGTTTAATTCTAAGGAAATGAACTTGTATTTATAGGCAAAGGATGCAGAGCAATTGGAGATAGTAAGCTTGCTTAGTGAAGTGAGTTTGGTTTCCTTGGCTATGAAAAAATGTGAGTAAGATCCATATGCAATGATGAGTTCTTTGATACCACTCCCTAGCCATCGGTTTTGCTTGATTTTAGGGGACAAATTTGCTGCAGAAATGAGCTCCAATTGGTTGGGAGAAGATTCCTTTGATGAATCACCACTTGGCCGTAAATTCTCAAAATGCAATCATTACATAATCACATGTTTTGGTTTTGGAATATTCCCTTCAAAAACTTGTGCAATGATGCAAATGATTCTCTCCTATCCTTGCAATGTTTCTGAAGTTTAGGGGCATCATTTAGTGTACACATTTGTACAAAATTGCAAATTTCACACTTAGGCATGACCTATAATTTCACTTCAAATGCCTAACTTTGATCAATCATATCTCTTAGCTCAAAATGAATTTGGAGAAGGTTGAGCATAATTTGGAAAGCCCTTAACATGTACTCCAATTCATTAATTTGGTGTTTGCCCAAAATCTTTAGGGAAATTAGTGAAAAAGTCCCACAAAGTTTGAAGAAAACTAGGGTTTTCTTGCAAGTTTTGCGAAGGCAGACACTTTGAAGCTCCATATCTCTTCAATGGTTGATTTTTAGCCAAAAAATTATATGTGACAAAGTTGTTTATTGGATCAAAATCTACAACTTTCATGTTTGAGGTTTTTTTCAGTTTGTAGGTGAAATTTTGAGATATTCCCTTCCAAACTTTGACTTTTTGATTCTTGATTGATTTTCTTGATTTTTCTTGATCAAATGACTTCAAATATCATATATTGATGATTTAAAACTTCAAAATTCATGGTTGACCAAAATTTCCAAAAAGTCAAAGGTGATCTTGTGTAGTTGACTTTTTCAGATGATTCGCGTTTCGGGAGATTTCAAGTGAATTAAGCTATCCTCATCAAATGAATGATATGAATGGACCATATTGAGCTATTGGAGAATATTGAGCCATGCTTTGAGTTTTAGATCCATTCCCTGATTAAAAATCAACTGTCCAGGTGAATTAGGGTAAAAATCCTAATTGTTGACCAGGTGAAATTGGTGACTATAGACCATGAATTGTGGTGTAATCCCTTTTGGGTATTGTCATATGAGCTATTTGAAGATGATTGATGCCTTTAAGTGATGCCCTGGAGCTTTCTAGGGTTTCCTAAATGTGATTCCTGATTTTAGTCCTTGATGGGGCTCAAAACCCTAGGCTGGTGAAGTAAGCAAACTTCGGTTCAGGTGATGGGTGTCTTAATCAATCATAGATGAATAGAATGAAGTTTTTGAATTCTATTTTTGTGTTGGAGACCATCCCTTTTATTGATTGATCCTTTGCCTGAGCTCTTTGTTCTTGAACACCCTCGATTAAGCATCAAATGAACAAGTGATTGTTCTGAGCAACTGCTTTGATTCTGATGAGAAGCCTGAAAGTATAACATCTCAGTGGGGTCAAAAATTAGGGTATGACAAAGTGGAAGCGTGTTTTCTCCAGAGATCTCTTCGAACACTGCTTCACCTGCTGTTACTATCACCCCGAGTGCGGATGCTCGTGGTAAAGGACTGTTACATGAACCTGAGATTGTCATTGAAAATTCACCATCTGAAGAAACGAATGAGTTCCTGAAGATCATTCGCAAGAGTGATTATGACGTTGTTGAGAAAATGGGGCATACTCCTTCTAAGATCTCTATGATGTCACTCTTAAGCTGTTCCAAGACTCACGCCAAAGCAATGATGAAGTTCCTAGAGGCTGCTCATGTACCACAAGAGATTTCTGTCACTCAACTCGAGAATTGTATTGCAAACCTGACGACAGATAACTACCTTGGGTTTTTTGATGCTGATCTGAGTCCTAGTGGAAGGAACCATAACAAAGCGCTACATATATCCATTGAATACGGGGGCACCACTCTGGCCCATATTCTAGTGGACAATGGTTCGTCTTTGAATGTACTGCCCAAGCTGGTGTTGGACAAACTCAAACCCAAAGGAGAAACGCTGAAGTCTAATGATGTGATAGTAAAAGCTTTTGATGGTTCAATGAGTACTGTACATGGTGAAATTGAGCTCCCGATCAGAGTAGGCTCTCAGACTTTCAACACTGTGTTCTATGTGATGGACATTCATCCTGCTTATTCATGTTTACTTGGGCGTCCCTTGATACATGGGGCAAATGCTGTGACATTGGCCCTCCATCAAAAACTGAAATATCCAGCAAAAGGCAAGATTGTTACCGTTCATGGCGAAGAAGAGTATGTGGTGAGCTTCGTAGATGAAACCAAGTACGTTGAACTCACTATAGAAGGTTTTGAGACTCCTCGTCAGGCATTTGAATTGGTCCCTCAAGTAGTCCATGACACTGAACCTATCAATGTTGTTCCTAAGGTTACTAGGATTCCTCCTACAATGGCTTCTCTTAAAGACGCTAAGGCTGTGGTAGAAGAAGGTGGCTGCACTATCTGGGGGTAACTTCCTGATATTCCTTACAAGTATAACAAATGGGGTCTAGGCTGCACTGCAAAGGATCAGAGTGGAGAAAGACATCCTCGTCCTGAAGGTTTGAGGCTTCATTTCATCAGCAAGGGAGTCAACGCCATTAGTGAAGATGAATAAAACTGTAATCTGAACAAATGGATCTTCCCTACATCAGACAAAGGGCTGGACAACTGGAATACCAAAGACATTGTTTCTATCTCCTATAGTCAGGAGTAATCACCGTTCTTAGTTTTTTCTTTCCTTTATGTTTCCAATTTAATTTTCTGTATTTCAATAAACAATAAACTTTAAAGCCATGTGTCCTGCCCAAGGCACAATGGTCAATTGTTAGGGCTTGTCATTTCATAAGCATATTTTCATTTAATAAAGCATTGAACGTTTCGTATTCAAAATTGTGTGTTCACTTTTTATTTTTTCTTTGCTTTGCTATAGCTATATTTTCTTACACACACCCACATAATGCACTGCAGATCCATATCCACTCTGAATCCTATTGATAACGACTCCGCTATTAATAAATATGACTTTGAAAATCCGATCTACCAAGCTGAGGATGAAGGTGAGGAAGATTATGAAGTGCCTAGAGAGCTTGCCAGATTACTAGAGCAAGAAGAAAAAGCTACACAACCGCACGAAGAGCCAATCGAGGTTGTAAACATAGGTACTGACGAAGAAAAGAAAGAGATCAAGATAAGGGCTGAATTATAGGACGCTGTCAAGCAAAGATTGATCCAGATGTTACGAGATGACATTGAGATCTTTGCTTGGTCTTACGAAGACATGCCTGGGCTCGATATGAATATTGTGGTTCATCGTCTACCTATCAAAGAAAACAACCCTCCAGTTAAACAGAAGTTACAAAGAAGCAGGCCTGACATGGCTCAGAAAATCAAAGAGAAGGTCGAGAAGCAATTCAATTCCGGTTTCCTAAAAGTCGTGAGTTATCCACCCTGGATCGCCAATATAGTACCAGTACCTAAGAAGGACGGAAAGGTCAGAATGTGTGTAGACTACAGAGATTTGAATCGAGAAATGGTGTTCTCTTTCATGGATGGTTTCTCAGGTTATAATCAGATCAAGATGGCACCCGAAGACATGGAAAAGACAACTTTCACTACACCTTAGGGCACCTTCTGTTACAAGGTCATTCCGTTTGGGTTGAAGAATGATGGGGCAACATACCAACGTGCGATGGTAGCTCTATTCCATGATATGATCCACAAAGAGATAGAATTTTATGTCGATGATATGATTGCAAAATCCAATACTAAAGAAGAACATCTAGACCATCTGCAGAAGTTGTTTGATAGGTTGAAGAAGTACAAGTTGAGACTGAATCCGAACAAGTGTACCTTTGGCGTAAGGTCTGGTAAGCTACTAGGTTTCGTTGTCAGTAGTAAAGGTATTGAAGTCGACCCTGAAAAGGTAAAAGCCATACAAGAAATGCCTGCTCCACGAAACGAGAAAGAAGTTAGAGGATTCTTGGGACGTCTGAACTACATCGCTAGATTTATTTCCCATCTGACCGCTACTTGTGAACCAATTTTCAAGCTACTGAGGAAAGATCAAGTAGTAAAGTGGAACGACCAATGTCAGGAAGCCTTTGACAAAATCAAGAAGTACCTGCAAGAACCTCCGATCATGATACCACCTGTTGAAGGAAGACCTCTAATTATGTACTTAATAGTGTTAGAGAACTCTACGGGGTGCGTACTGGGGCAACATGACGAGTCTGGTCGAAAAGAGCATGCAATATACTACCTTAGCAAAAAGTTTACCGACTGTGAAACAAGATACTCACTGCTCGAGAAAACTTACTGCGCTTTGGCATGGGCTGCTCGCCGACTAAGACAGTATATGTTGAACCATACCACTTTGTTGATCTCTAGAATGGATCCTATCAAGTATGTATTCGAAAATCCTGCTCTCTCTGGACGAATAGCAAGATGGCAAATGATATTAAAAGAGTACGACATCCAATACATGACGCAGAAAGCAGTCAAAGGAAGTATAGTGGCAGATCATTTGGCTCAACAAGCTGTGGACGACTACCAATCCATGAGTTTTGAATTCCCCGATGAAGATGTATTATTTGTTACTGATTGTGAACAACCTGGTCCGGATGAAGGACCTGAGCCAGGATCCCGGTGGACTATGGTCTTTGATGGAGCTTCGAATGCATTAGGTAATGGTATTGGCACTGTGATCATTTCACCAGAAGGTGGACACACTCCATTCACCGCAAGGTTATGTTTCGATTGTACCAACAATATGGCTGAATATGAAGCGTGTATCTTGGGCCTCAGAGCTGCTATTGACTTAAGAATCAAGTTCTTGGAAGTATATGGGGATTCAGCCTTAGTAATCAGTCAAGTCAGAGGAGAATGGGACACGAAGCATCCTAATCTCATGCCTTATAAAGATCTGGTGCTATCTTTAATTCCACACTTCGAAGAGATTACTTTTGAAAATATTCCTCGGGAAGAAAATCAGTTAGCAGATGCATTAGCTACTATGTCATCCATGTTCAAGGTCAGGTGGGACACCTAGGCTCCTATAGTCATTATTGAAAGACATGACGAACCCGTGTACTGTTACGAGATAGTTACTAACGACGTCAAAGAAAAACCATGGTTTCATGAAGTAAAAAGATACCTCGAGAATCAAGAGTATCCTGGAGGGGCATCTATCAATGACAAGAAATTCTTAAGAAGGTTCGCGTCCAAGTTCATTCGCGTAATCATGATTCAACTCTGCTTCGTTGTGTGAACAAGAAGGAAGCAGAAGAGATCATGGAAGACATGCATGATGGTACTTTTGGAACCCATTATAGTGGACACACTATGGCTAAGAAGATTCTGAGAGCAGGTTACTACTGGTCCACTATGGAAACTGATTGCCACCAACATTCTAGAACATGCCACAAATTCCAGATATACGCCGACAAAGTACACGTACCTCCTATTCCTCTAAACATTATGACTGCTCCTTAGCCTTTTGCAATGTGGGGCATTGATATGATCGGAGAAATAAACCCTACCACCTCCAATGGACACCGCTTCATCCTTGTGGCTATTGATTACTTCACCAAATGGGTGGAAGCTGCTTCATTCGCCTCCGTTACCAAGAACGTGGTGGCTCGATTCATTAAGCATAACCTTATTTGTCGATATGGCATCCCCGAAAGGATTATCACGGACAATGGTACCAATTTGAACAACAAGATGATTATTGAGCTCTGCACACAGTTCAATACCAAGCACCACAATTCTTCTCCATATAGACCAAAGATGAATGGCGCTGTGGAGGCCGCCAACAAGAATATAAAAAAGATTGTACATAAAATGACTGTGACCTATAAGGATTGGCATGAGATGTTACCATTTGCTCTTCATGGTTACTGTACTTTTGCACGCACCTCAACTGGGGCAACCCCGTTCTCACTAGTCTATGGTATGGAGGCTATGTTACCAATTGAAGTTCATATTCCATCTTTAAGAATCACAAAAGATGCAGAGTTAGATGCAGATTCCGTTATCGCGGCAGTTTGTCATGGACAACTGTATCAGAAGCGTATGATCAAGGCATTTAACAAGAGAGTCAAGCAACAAACATACCAGGTTGGTGACTTGGTCATAAAGAGAATTATTCTACCACAAGGTGATCCTAGGGGAAAGTGGTCTCCCACCTATGAGGGACCATTTGTAATCAAGAAAATTTTCTCTAGAGGAGCAATGATACTCACTACTATGGACGGGGAAGACTTTCCACAGCATGTGAATGCAGACATAGTCAAAAGATACTACGCATAAATACGACCCGCTAGGTCGACGTACCTAGACCAAAGTAAGGGCATCCCGGCGAGGCAAAAGGGTTCGGGAAAAAGTTAGGGATATATATATAAAAAAATGTACACCCGGCAAGTTGAAAACCCGAAAGGGCGACTTGGGCAAAAAAGGGTAACCTGGTAGGCTGAAAACCTGAAAAGGCGGCCTAGGCAAAAGTTAAGGATTAAAGCGTACGACTATGTCTCGTTCAGATCATCCACCATTCAATTCCATCAACAATATCAAGTTCAAAAGGCACGGACCAGTTCAATCATCTTTCTCTAACAAGCAAGGGATGAGATGCTCGAAGACATATTAGCAATAGCAGAATTGAAACTCAATAGGACTGTTTCCACATAGCTATTTTTCTTTTGTTTTATTTTTTTCAAAAAACACACAATATGCTTTATTTGGCCTATTCATGGCTTTCTTAATACAAGTTATTTTCTCTCTTCCAAATTTTCCTTTTCTTTTCTCGAATACGTAAACGTCCAATGATAATTTTGAATGAAGATATGCATATGAACATGATTATCATTTATCTTTCCTTTTGCAAAATATCTTATGATTAGTAAAAAGATAGGACAGGTAAATAGACAATGTCTAAAAGTAATCCAGAAGTCCTCCCTCAAAGTCAATAATCTGAAGGAATCCCCACAGAGTAATCATTAAGAAGATATCTTCAATACTCTTAACAAAGGACATAGTTCCCCAACAGAATTTACATCTTCCACACGGCCGGTTCTCCGAGACCTGGTTCTCTCTCCTCCAACATGGTTTATCAGCATCTCTTATCCCCAGTCAGATTATATCAAGATCAATCATTCCAACGATCATCCCCAACCAAAAATCATAAATCCCCAGCTGAATATCTTACAGACAAGATAAAGACATCAGGGCCCCGATCAAAATACTCCATATGAACTAAATCAAGATCATACATCTAATACATATCCATACATTTGCACATAGAACCTCATGATAAACTCATACATAACAACAAAGTTTCTCATTTATTTTGAGGGACTCATTACAAAACACATGCATCATGACATTGCATATTTTTTTTTGTTATACCTATTGCAAAATACAGGTACAGACAATTGAACGAAATCTCCAACTTTCCAAGATCTAATTCAGCTACTACGAACGGTACTGACACGATCATCTTCCAAGATCTAATTCATTTACCACGAACGATGGTGACACGATCATTTTCAAAGATCTAATTCAGTTACTATGAACGGTACTGACACGGTCAGAGATCTGACTCCATTATCACGAATGGTGTGGACACGATCAAATACCTCCTCAGTCTAATTCAGTTACTACGAACGGTGCTGACACGACAAAAGGATCTAATTCCATCATCACGAACGGTGTGGACACGATAAATTATCCCCTAAAAGTCTAATTCAGTTATTACGAACGGTGCTGACACGACAAGAAATCTAATTCCATCATCACGAACGGTGTAGACACAATCAACTACTTCCTAAGTCTAATTCAGTTATTACGAACGGTACTGACACGACTAACTCTCAAAGATCTAATTCATCTACTACGAACAGTAATGACACGGCCAACATTCAATAAACTACTCCTCAAAAAGTTAGATATAGTTAAATACATGACTTATCTTTATACATCTGGATGGCATCTTCAAGCCCATCTCCGACAAAAGTCCCTTCATCATCAGCCAGGGCAAATTCCTGGGTATTCTAGTGTTCAATCATCTTCCACCTTCAGATACCGACTGGCGTACAAACCATTCTACATCTTCAGGTTTAAGAAAATTGAACAGGGGCAGCTGTCATACCCCAAAATTTGCCCATGCTATTTCTCCTATTCAAAATTCAAATCAAGGTACAAAGCTCAAAGGCACTCTCTCCTAAACAAGGCTCAGAGAATTAGGGTTTTGTTGTTCTGAAGGAAAATCAATGAATCAATGGCTCTAAGGCATCCCATATGGTCTATGATACCCCACATTATCTCCATAACAAAATTCAGGGCTCAATACAAAAGATTGGTCACTCAATTGCTCAGAAAGTCAATAGTCGACTAGTTTGACCTAAAAGTCAACTGGGGTCAAATTACGGTCAAAACTCCTGATTTTTGTGTCAGCATCCTCATATTGAAATATCATTCACCATTTGATCAAGAATTGATCATGGTTGATCAAGGAAAGATCAGAAATCAACAATTCAAAAAGTTTCTAAATTAGGGTTTTTATAGGAGAAAGTCAACTGAACTTTGACCAGCCATAACTCCCACATGGAATATCAGGAATTTTCCATCCAAAGCTCATTTTGAAGGAAATTGAATTATCTACAAATTTGTCTCTCACATGCCAAGTTTAAAAATGCTTCATTTGAGAGATATGGACCAAAACATTATAGGTCATTTTCAAAAGTCCACCAAAAGTCATTTTTTTCAAAAGAGCACATAAGGAGCATGGAAAATTATTTTGACATGAGACTAAAGACATTGGTTATAGGACTCTTTAAGTTTTCTAAAAATTCCAAGAACTTTGAAAAATATTGAAGTATGAGGAAATGGCAAGGTGTACAAGTTCACTGATTTTTAAGGGTATGCATGAAGTGAAAAGGGCCAAAAACTCCAAAAATTTCCAAATGGGCCTATAATCTTCTTATCCTCTCATTGTTCTAAGCCCATGCACGCCCTAAGACTAGAGTTTTTTATTTTTAGGGTTTTATTATTTATTTTATGGTTTTTATTATTTTAAATCATAAATTAAACATATAAAATCATAAAAATAGTTAGAGATCTTATTTTGCCTTGATCCCAATCAAATATAGTCATATAAATACCAAATATTGAGTATCAAATTCGTGATAATTGAGATGGGAAAGATTGGGAGGAGATTGAATCAAACTTGGTCAATTTTAGAGACACATACAAATCAAATTTCCAAAAAAATTTCAATCAAAGATTTACAAAGATTCTATCCAGTTTATATTGACCTAATCACACACCTATAAGTACAAAACTAATACAAAGCATTAAGGGACAAGAATTCTGCCTCAAGAACCCTAAATCCGGGTGCAAAAATTCAAGAAAATCTTAAACTTGAATTTGGAGTTACAAGCTAATTCTTGGTGCTCTATTGATCCCAGCACGTGCCTTGAAGATCACTGAAGCTATTCCAATCCTCGCACGCGTGCAACACCCCCAGAATCTTCTCCTATAAGCCGAGGTAAGTAGTGAAATTCTTAGATTCGATTACTGCAATTCATGGTATATAAAAGTGATTTGAATCCATAATATTGTTCACTGTGATGTTTGGAATGTTTCTGGATGCTTAATTGTGTGTTTGCGTATATGTGTGTTGCCATTATAGTAGTTTAAGGTTCCATTTTAGGGTTTTTTGACACAGTTACTTTTAGGCCAAATTAAGGCCATGGTAGAATTTGTGAGGCCCAGACGAATTCAATGGTGGCCTCGCGAAGAATTTTTGTAGTCGTTTGCTTGTATTCGTAAATTGCAGATCTATGGCTATGGAGGCGTCCGTCGCTAAAAGCCAGTTGCAGGGCTAAGACGACGGAAGGGAGGTTGAAGGTGACTTCGTTGCATGTCCCCATTGGCTGATTCACGCGCGTGACATGTTTCAAAATTATGCTGGGCATGGTGCGTTATGACTCATCCTGGTATCATGTGCCTTCAATTTCCAGCTGTTAGATTATTCCATCTCCAGATCCAGTGTTCAGGAACACGCTGGCGCATCATGGACCACACGCGTCAGCCACACAGGATTAAAAGGTTAGCATCAGGGTTTCCTCCGACTACAAACCATATCAGATAAAATCAAAGCTAAGTCTTTTTCATATTTATTTAATTTCCTTTTGCCATTTTTATTTATCAAATTAGGGTTAACCCTAATTGTCATTTGAATTGATAATACACTCACCCCTTTTATTTTTGTTTTCTTTTTCAGAGTTAGCCAACCGCCAAAGCTCAATAGTCGATAACCCTAAATCTTAACCTTATTTATTCTGCTTTAAGTATTACTTGAGTCAGATCCACTGGTTTCTTTTTCCCTTCCCCATATTATTTGTAATTGTTCCGAGGATGTATTGCTTGGCCTTAAAGGCACTAAATCTGCATATTATATTATTGTGTGGTTAGTAATCTTAGGGAGTGCAAGCCTTGAACTAAATTAGCATCACTAATTATAAGATTAAATTTTTGAATTAATCACGTGATTGTTGCACCCACGCACCTTTTGGGGTAACCACTTTTGTTGCCTTGTTGTTTGTTGCCTTGTTGCCTTGTGTTTTTTTGCAGAATAGCCATGTCCCTCGAATACGAGGATACCTCAGCCATGTTGCCTCGATTAATGCAAAGATCATAAGTCCCTAATGATGATGCCTTCAATACGTCAAATATGATCTCGTCCCTTGGAAGTTGCCTACGAAGGGCTGAGGTATCCTCTGGTTGCCTAAACGAAAAAGGCTATTCTGATCCTTCCCTTAGACTACCTGCATCCTCTATGGCTAGGGACAGTCTTTGGCGAACGATAACTCGATGACCCGTTAACATCCAAACGAAAGGCTAAAGAACATTTTTCATCTAACCAGGTAATGGCTCCTAACTGCCTTGCTCTAAAAATATTTTTCTACTCTATTTTCTAAACACTATCTAGGTTACGCTCATTTACGAGCTAAAGTCCTTGTTTCTTCTTCTACATTTCTTTTCAAAAACGAGCAAAGCAATTAAGAGCCCATGGAAAACCATGGATGCAAAGGGTGCCTTACACCTTCCCTTTGCATAATTGCCCCCCGAACTCAGTTTTTATTTAAAACGTTTTTCCTGTTCTTTTAGCCTTTCTAATATTTGGGTAAAATATAAGTCGGTGGCGACTCTTGCTTACCGCGACATTTCGATAAAAAAGTCAGTTCACCGTATTACAAACTGCATTAACTTCTTGATAATTATATAGTATTAATAAATTAAATAAAAAAATATGGTGATAAAAAGAAGTCAAACATTGAGTCCGCGTGGGGCCCTAGGAATTCAAACAAACCAATTAAAAATAGAGAGAGAATTCTGCAGAATTGACTGTCCAATGAGGATGGTGGGCACGGTCAACGAGGCGCGTCAATGTTGCATCATCTTCAACCTCTCACCGGTCCACTTTTAGCTACAAAAGGGCCTTGGTTTAGCTACGACTTCTGCATATTTTTTCATAGCAAATGGCCTGCGTTCATACACCTGCAAAAACAACATCAAACACGAAACAAAAACCACTCAGATCACATGTTTAGGCCTTTACGAATTCAATGGAAGAGTTTGTTTGGTCTGAAACGACATGAAAGGTGGAGCACGAAGGACCATGAAGCCTATGCCCTAGCAATGGCATTTCTCTATCCCTGTGTCAAACCTCAACGAAAACAATTCAAACGCGTTCTAAACAGTCTTATGAGTCAGAATATATGCTTATATTTCATGGAAAATGCATGAGTTAATGAAACAGAAACTTTGAATATGATTGCAAACCGTGTGAAGGTTGGAGATGATTTTAGATGCTTCTGATCTTAGTGATGAATAGGATGGCTTCTTGAGGTATCAAGGAAGCTTGCTTGGTTCCCAGGAAGGTTTGAAGACGACTGCAAGGAGAGGTATCATGTTGCCCTAGTTTCTTGAGAACTTTGAAGGTTTTGGAACCCTATTTTTCTTCCCCAATTTCGTCCTCTTTCCTTATGATATTGTTGTGCTTATATATGGGAGAATTAGGGTTAATAGTTTAGGAAAGAATCACTTGATTTGGATTAAAATATTTGATTCAAAAAATATCAACAAAATCTTTCTATTTTGGTTTTATTCTTTAAATCTCTTCCCACGATTCCATGGCTCCCATGATTTATATTGAAGTGGTTAAATATTTGGTGAATGATTTAACAAAATTTGTTTCATTAAAATTAGAATTTATTTGATTTAATTTGAATTTAAATGAATAAAATCAAATGTAAATAAAATAAAAATCATGGAAAAAATTTTATATTGCCAATGAACTCCTTTTGGGCTTAATACCACGTGGGAAGTTTGAAATTATAGGCCCATTTAGTTAAAAACTCAAAATTCTCCACTTTGCCTTTTGTGCATTTCTTCAAAATTGCCCAACTTGTGTCAAGCGTATCTCCCTCAATATTTATCCTATGAAGGTGTTTTAGGACTTTTTAGAAAGCTTAAAGAGTCCTATAAAAGTTACTTTTGGTTTCATCTCAATTGAGTTTACCATGTTCAAGTTATGAGCTTTGAGAAAAATGACTTTTTGCGATCCTTTATAAGGACCTGTAATATTTTGGCTTATATCTCCCAAATGGTGCATTTCTGGCCTTAGCTTGTGAGAGACAAAGTTGTAGAGAATTTAATTTTCCTTCAAAATGAGCTTTGGATGGGACATTTCTGATAAAGTATGAGAGAGATACGATCAGTCAAAATACAGTTGAGTTTTGTTTAGAAACCCTAAATTAGTAACTTGCACTTTTGTTGATTTCTAAACTTTTCTTGATGAATTATGATCAAACCTTGATCAAATGATGAATGTTACTTAAAAATGAGGATGTTTACCAAAAATGAGAAGTTTTGATTGTGGTTTGACCATAGTTTGACTTTTAGGTCAACCAGCCGATTATTGATCGTTTGGGCCATTGGGTGAGCAATCTTTTGAATCGGGGTTTGAAACTTGGCATGAGGGTACTTTGAATCATATGAGAGATCATGTAATCCACTTGAGGTATCAGAAGTTCAAATTCCTTGATTAAATCAAAAACCTTAATTTAGAGGGTGTTGTTTAGGAGAGAGACTGCAGGCTTCTTTCTTGTATATCTTTGAGCATTTGAAAGTCAGATGGACTAAAATATGAATAAATATGTTGGGAAAATTTTGGGGTATAAAAAACATTAAGTGATCCTAAACTTTAAGGTAAAATGCTTTCGAATAAAAGAGGAGTTCTGTAATACGGTGAACTGACTTTATTTGAAATGTTGCGGATAGCATGAGTCGCCACCGACTTTTATTTTATCCAATTGGAAAGGCTAAAAGAACATGAAAGACCTTTTAAAATCATTTTGAGTTCGGGGGGTAAGTTATACAAAGTAAAGCTGTAAGGCACCCTTTGCATCCATGGTTTTCCATGGGCTCTTAATTGCTTAGCTCACTTTTGTTTTCAAAATGTTTGAATTGTTTGAAAAGTAGTGTGTGATTAGAAATTTGAATAAGAACTTTAGCTTGTAAATAAGCGAGTCTTTTTGAAAAGTATTTGAAAATTAGTGGGAAAAAGAGTTTGAATTTAAATTTGAATTTGAAAAAGAGCAAGCAAATAAAAAGCAATTACCCTAAGTTTGAAAAAATGTTCTTTTAGATTTTTAGAGTGAAAGGGTCTATCCATACCATAAAGAGGGTAGGAAGTCTTTCAATTGGATGTTTAAGGGTCATCAAGAATAATCGTTCTCCATAAAACTGCCCCTACCATAAAGAGGGCATGTAGTCTAAGGCAAGGACATAATAGCCATTTATCTTTTTAGGCATCATGCGAGGATACCTTAGCAATTGGGACAATCATCAAATTTTACCGAGGGAGCTTCAATAACTTTGAAGGCAACATTTGCTTTAGGTATCCTAGGAATCGAGGGACTTGACTATTCTTAGGAAACAAAATTAAGGCAACAGTAATAAGGCAACAAGGCAACCAGAGGGATTACCCTAAAGGTGCGTGTGTGGCACAATCAGGTGGTTAATTCAGATATTTATCTTGTAATTAGTTATCCTAATTCAATTCATGGTTGCACTCCCTATATTTCTAACCACAATAATTAATATTATACAGAAATTTAAAAGCAGAGAAAATAAATGTTCCTATGCTATTACAATAAACACATGCGGATGGGGAAATAGGAAAATAAAAAGCAGAAAATAAGAGGGATGAATAATTAGTTTAATTATCTTTGAATGCCTTGATCTTCCTTGAACCCTCTATTGACTCTGAAAATCTGAGAATTAAACGGAAAATAATAGGGGTGAGTGTAGGAGAGATTCATTGACGGTGGATGCGAACCCTAATTTAATTCGTAAGGCAAAAAATAACAGTAAAATGATTTAAATAAGAAAAGGATTAAAACTTAGCTTTTCGATTAGTATGGCACATGGCTG
Organism: Vicia villosa; assembly: GCF_029867415.1. Classification (NCBI taxonomy): domain Eukaryota; kingdom Viridiplantae; phylum Streptophyta; class Magnoliopsida; order Fabales; family Fabaceae; genus Vicia; species Vicia villosa. Next base: position 100,228,756 of record NC_081181.1, on the reverse strand, counting down.
AAGGATTTTGGTCACTCCTGAAAATTAGCCACGAAGAAGAAAAATGTTAGTGCATTAAAGATCTCAACAATTATAACGTGGCAGATCAAAAATTAAAATAATAATAATTTAGGCAAACAAATGAAAAATAAAAAAGGCTAAACCCCAAATGGGGAGCAAGTTAACCACCGTTAATAGAATAAATAAGGCAAGGCAAATGACATAAGGCAAACAAATTTTTTGGAGAGAGGGTAACCCTGATTATTTTTAATAACTAAACAAACCTAAATTAAATTAATCATAATTATCAAAAAAAACTAAAATTAATTTAACTTAACAATAGAAGTTAATTTTATTAAAAATAAGTTGTTGTTATATAAAAAATAGTTTTTTAAAAAGAATTAATAAAAGTGTTGTTTTTAGAAAGGAATAAAGAAAATAAATAATAATAAAAATAAGAGGAGAGAAAAAAAGAAACTCAGCTCTGGATTCTGTGTGGCTGCTCCATGAGGGTGCATGATGAGAAAGTGGCCAGCAAAGTTGTTTGGCCAAAACAAGGTTAATGGCTAAAGGAAGTACCTTGATTTGGCCAAATACCAAAAGTTTTTGGCCAAAAAAGCAATTGGGGTACCATCCACTTGGTCAATCCATAGAAAACCTGATTATAAATCAATTAAAATAAGAACACGAAACTACAATTTTTTTTTTAGATTTTTAAAAAAATATGAAAATAGAAATTAAATCGAAAAAAATAGAAAAAAGAGGAATTTGCGATTTTGAGGGTCGAAATACTTTAATAACTAAAGGAGTATTGTTCTACGATTTTTTTACTGAACTTTTGGAAAAAATTCGGAGCAAATCGAAACAGTAGTTTCAAAATTCGACTGATAGGCTGGAAAATTTATTACTGTGCTGCAACCGGAATTGCAACCCTGAAGAAGGAGAAGTAGGAGAAAATATTTTTTTGTGTTTGTGGGAAGAGAGAGAGTGAGTGAGAATAAGGGTTAGAATTGTTAGTTTTTTTTTTAAAAGTGTAGAACCTAGTGCTATTTATACATAAAAATTAGGTTAACAAAAATATTAAAAGAATCAATTAATTAATTAATTAATCATAACTCTAAATCAAATATAATTTGATTTTGATTTTTGAAATATTTAACTAATTATGTTGATTCTTTCCTAAACTATACAATTATACAATATTTAGAAATATGAACAAAATCTTTGTAAATCTTTTTTTTTTCATGATTTTTTAACTAAATTTTCATCCCTCTTATTTTCTGCTTTTTATTTCCCTATTTCCCCCTTCCCCGGTGTTTATTGTAATAGCGTAGGAACATTTATTTTCTCTGCTTTTAAATTACTGTATAATATTAATTGATATGGTTAGTAATATAGGGAGTGCAACCATGAATTGAATTAGGATAACTAATTACAAGATAAATATCTGAATTAACCACCTGATTGTGTCACACACGCACCTTTAGGGTAATCCCTCTAGTTGCCTTGTTTCCTTATTACTGTTGCCTTGTTGCCTTAATTTTGTTGCCTAAGAATAGTCAAGTCCCTCGATTCCGAGGATACCTAAAGCAAATGTTGCCTTCAAAGTTATTGAAGCTCCCTCGAAGCTGCCTCGGTAAAATGTGATGATTGTCCCAATTGCTAAGGTATCCTCGCATGATGCCTAAAAAGATAAAATGACTATTATATCCTTTCCTTAGACTACCTGCCCTCTTTATGGTAGGGACAGTCTTATGGAGATAGATTATTCTCGATGACCCTTAAACATCCAATTGAAAGACTTCCTACCCTCTTTATGGTATGGATAAACCCTTTCACTCTGAAAAGCTAAAAGAACATTTTTTCAAACTTAGGGTAATTGCTTTTTAATTGCTTGCTCTTTTTTCAAATTCAAATTCAAACTCTTTTTCCCACTAATTTTCAAATACTTTTCAAAAAGACTACGCTTATCTACAAACTAAAGTTCTTATTCAAATTTCTAATCACACACTACTTTTCAAACAATTGAAAATTTTGAAAACAAAAGTGAGCTAAGCAATTAAGAGCCCATGGAAAACCATGGATGCAAAGGGTGCCTTACACTTCCCTTTGTATAACTTACCCCCCGAACTCAAAATCATTTTAAAAGTTCTTTCCTGTTCTTTTAGCCTTTCCAATTGGATAAAATAAAAGTCGGTGGCGACTCATGCTATCCGCAACATTTCAAATAAAGTCAGTTCACCATATTACTGAACTGGCGACTCTGTTGGGGATATGATACTGTGAAACCGGCTTTGTGAGAAGGCATGACTGCTTCGAATATTGCCCCTAGTTATTTATAGCTCTTGCTACTCATAGACTTATATTGAGTAGGACACACCACTGAGTATTGATCAAGATGTCAAACTGAACTTGCATAGATTTGCCCCTGCTAGTAGGGACTTTGAGAGGATTCTCCTCGCGAGGACTTTATGTGATGTGCACTATGGGAGACATGCCCCTAATAATCATAGGCCCGGGCCAATGTCCCATGTTGATTGGGAAGTAGCTTCAGATCTACTTTGATACATGTCCCTGATTGTTCCGGCATCCTTGAGAGATTCTCGGAATCTAGACTTGATTGCCCCATATTGATCGGGAAATAGTTTGAAACCCACTTGGGATGTATGCCTTTGACTGTTTGGCATTTTAAGAGATTCTTGGAATCTTGACTTGATTGCCCCAGATTGATTGGTCAAAACATGTCATGCCCCTTATATACGTAGGAGACATTGCTTCTTGGAGTAATCTTTGTTGGTCGGGATAACTTTGAGTCATTAGTCATACCCTGTGCAAATTCATTCTGATGCTAACATTTGAAATTATGTAGCAGAATATGTTTAATAATGAATTCATGAGATGTAATGCATATGTCTGCCTTGAGTTTTTGAAAAACATTAAAACAGGAGATGTAAAAGCGTGATATTTGTAAAAACGCGATGTTTGTAAAAACGGAATATCAACTCAACATTTTTGGTAAACCTTATGGAGTCAGGATACCTTTTTGGTGACAGTATGCTTTCGAACTAACCACACTTCAGTTAGGACTTTCAAGGGTTGTAACGTGGTTTGGTTCACAGTTTAAGAAACAAAGGATAATGACTCAAAATTTATTTATAACCATCCCCATCTTCGTGATGTTCTTCGATCCTATGCTCAGTTAACTTTGTGTTTCATCTTTAGCAAAGCTTGAAGTGTTAACATTGATATTTGATGGTGGTTGAAGCACCAGAAGTTTATTTGGACGGTCAATCATCCCTCTTTGTAATTCTTTTTGCTTTGGTCGAGAATTTGTAGTGACCTCTTTTTTTTCTTTGATTTTTGTTATCCCTAACTTTTTCCTGAACTGCTTATTTTGTGATTACAGTCAGCGGGATGTTTCGACTTTTCGATAAGTCTCCTTCATAGGTTTTGACTTAACAGCCTTTTATTTTTGGTGGATATTGACTGCATGACTTACTGGTTGCGGGGACCCATCATTATTTGTATAAACAACAGCTAGTACAATTGAGTTAACTGAGTAACTACCCTGCCCCAGGTTGTGATTAAGGGTTTAATTTGTATGAGAAAGAAACTTCTACTTCTTAGGCTCAAAGGGGTTTGACGAGGGATTAACACCCTTATATCTCCACTGTTTAGGAATTAAAACAATGCCTGTACATCGTCAACATAGTCCGCTCAAAAGCATATTGTATGAGGTTGCGGTATCATTTTCGTCATCCTCCCTTTAAAGGCTTACGACTTAGCAGGAGTTGAATATCACAAATCATATGCAAGGTAAAGACATAATTTAAAATGAGTGATAGCGAAATAATTTATTCAAGAGAAACATATGCAATTCACTGATGATGATTATTAAAACAGATAATGTCTATCATGAGTAAAATGTTTAAACAAACAAAAAAGAAACTCGCTAATGAAAGTAGATCTAATGATCCAAAAGTTCATCCGTCTAGACGTCAATCAGTCTTGTCATGATTAGGCATAGGAGCGGTGATCACCATAGGAGTTTTTAGGAAGGTTGAATTTGATTTCCCCGTCATCGATCAGATCTTGAATCTTATTCTTCAATGTTCCGCAATTGTTTGTGTAATGTCCAGGACTGTTGGAATGGTACGCGCACTTCGCATTGAGTTTATAGCCAGGAGTGGAGGTGTTAGAATTCTTAGGAGGGTCCCTCAGAGTAATCAATTCGATATTCAACAGATGTTGTAATGCTTGAGCCAATGTCATATTAATTTTGGTGAATTGGCGCTTAGGTGCATCTGGCTTGCGTCCTTGTTGTGGAGTTGGTGTAAAGATCAGAACTGCCCAACAGATTGGTTGCGTTCATTACGCCCTTTCTGTTTATGCACAACATCAGCTATATGAGGTTCCTCAGGTGAAATGAAATCAATGATATTGTCATCGATTAAGTCTTGAATCTTATGCTTCAATGGTCCATAATCCTTAGTGTCATGACCAAGATTGTTCGAACAATAAGCACATCTCGCATTGTAATTGTATCTAGGAATAGGAGTGCCTTCAATTCTTCTTGCCCGTTGGCTGAGTTCAAAATCAAAGTTTGGGATCGGATGTTCTGAGCCTGAAGGTGTTTGACTGATTGCTCGAAATCCATTTGTGCTGAAGTAAACAGCAAGGAGAGGATGAGATACCTGTTGTGAGAAACCTGTTATGCGATGTTATGAATGCAAATGCAATGGTTTCAAGGTTCTTTAGGAAATTTAGTTCACGACATATAGAAATTAAATTGGTCGCAGCCTTGTGTGAAGAACTCTAACTTTCGTCTTGGAACATCCTTCTTTGAGAATCAAGCTCACCATATCGAGTGGGTCATCGCCTATGATTCGAGACCTGTTATAAGAAACCTGTTATGCGATGTTATGAATGCAAATGCAATGTTTTTCAAGGATCTATAGGAATTTAGTTAGCAACATTAGAATGATTTGGTTGCGTCTTTGTCTGAAGAATTTTGGCTTTCGTCCTTGAACGTCCTTCTTTGAGTATCAAGCTCACCATATCGAGTGGGTCATCGCTTTGGAATACCTCTGAATTTGAAAGTATAAGGCTAGAGGAAAATAAATCCCCTTGCCCCTTGATAGGTACTGAGTCTCTGAATTGGAAGGTATGTGGCCAGAGGGAAATAAATCCTCTTGCCCATAGATAGGAATTTCGTCCTTGATAAGAGCACCTGAAAATGTGCTCCCTAAATTCCTAAGATCCTTGTAAGAGTTAACATGATATGTTATGATGTCATGATGTCATGCACATGTAATGCATTAAGTAAAGCATAAAGTAATAAGGACGAAATGTCCTACAAGCAAAACCTGCAAGGAAATCGGAGGGTTAGATAACAAACACAAGCAAGTCACACAAGTGTCCTTAGGTCGAAAGGCTTGCATGGAGTTTAGATCATGTGAGATACCCTTCCCCAAAGGTATTTTTAAGGATAAAGATGATATCAGCAACGGGTTCTACCGAGTTACCCAGAATTGTCAGCCCTCCTAAAGCACCCTCGAACATGATACATACATACCATGCAATGATACTTTGAGAAAGAACCTATCTGAGTTGTAGTATTGGGTAGCGACTATGCTCTCAACATACATCAAGAGTAGTCCCCCCACTACGTTCCTAAAAGTCAAGATGGGTTAAAGGTAACTAAAGGTCCTTAAGCTCCGACTCACCCACAGACATCCGCACGAACCTCCCTCATACAAGAGAAGCATGCAAACACCCATAGAGGCCTAACTTAAGCGTGAACTCTCATATTGACCAATCCTGCACATACATGAAGGAGGTCGCCATGACTATGCCACTTCCTATCTTAGATGTACTTGAATATGGGTGTAGGATTTGTAACACCCCATAAATTTCTTTATTTAATTTAATTAATTTTTTTTATTAAATATTAGAATTAATTGAATTATTTGAGAAATATAGATTAATGAGGCTAATGGGCCAGTGTCGCGAGTAGAAATTGGGGGGGGGGGGTGTCAGTTGCAAAGCCTTTTACTAAACTAAGAGTATATTTTCATAAAATAGAAAAGAGGAGGATTTTGTGAAAAGAGAACCAAAAGGGAGAAGAAAAGAGCTGAACGTGAAATTGGGAGAAGAGCAAGTGTGAAGAGCAAGGGCATCCAAGAATTCAACATCGAGGTAAGGGGGGATTCTTCTCATTAACCTCTATTATGGGTTGTATGAATGATTCAATAGAGTTTGTATGTTAGGATTCTGAATTGGATTGTATGTCGGGTTTGGGGTTTTTGGGGTTTATAGAACTTTGGTTCAATTTATGTTGTGAATGATGATTGGTGTTGGATAATGATGTTAAAGCATGATTAGAATTATGTGTAAATGTGCATTTTCGTGTTTGTTGATGCTGTTTGATGTTGCAATACGTTATGGTATGTTCTGGTATGGCTTGGAATTGATACAGGTGCTGTAAAAATGGAGTTTTGGGGTTTCTGGTACAAGGTAACCGGTTACCTGGGGAGTGGTAACCGATTACTTGAGGTTACGTCACTGAGGTGGCCTATTCGTTGTGAAGTAACTGGTTACTTGAATTGGGGTAACCGGTTACCACTGTTGAAATTTGTGTTCTGTGGTTCTACTGGGAGGCAGTAACCGGTTACTGGTTTTGAAGTAACCGGTTACCGCTGTTACGAATAGACTCATTGGTTACTCCGTAAGGTAGTAACCGGTTACTTGAATTGGAGTAACCGGTTACCACTGAAGCTTTTTGAAAAATTATTTTATTTTCTAAAATCCATAACTTTCAAACCGTGAGTCGGATTTTGGTGCCATTTCGAGCACAGTGAAGCTGATTAAGCGATTTACGCAATAAAATAGTATTTTGAGTTGTGACTTGATTTTATTTTAAAACACTTGATTTAATCGGTTTTGGTGGTTTATGCGTACAAGTGCACTGGTGAATGTTTTGTCTATTAACTCGTCTTGGTTGTGATTGATGATTAATATACATGTGTTGCTGATGTAAAATGTATATTTGAGATGGTTGAAAAATAGCATAACTATTGTGTGGCTATTGTTGTTGCATTAGTTGATGATTATGATTGTTCAGTTGTTGGTATTGATGATTAGCATGCGGTTTGTGATGCATGCATTTCATAATCATGGTGTGGGCTGTATCCCTTATGGTGGTGGGACAGGGGTATCTAATTCCCATTGTGTGGAATCAGTGAGAGAAGTAGCCGAATGTTTATGGTGGTGGATCGGTGAGATGGGTTATCCCATGTTTGGTACCACATGCATTTAGTTGCATTGCATTAGGTTGTTGTGTATAATTGTAACATGAATGGAAGTTGTCCAATGTTATAATTTGTGTGTATTTGGTATGGATGATTGTATTTGTTGAATGTTGCTATACTATCTAAATATAATTGAATTTGGGTGAATAATGTATGAATGAAGTTATATTGTTTATATTCCTATAACATTTGTTAATACGAATGAAACTCACCCTTACTGTTGTTATTTTTCAGATTGAGGAGTAGCTTGGGTACTTGGTGAGGATTAGCTCGTCAAGTAGTTCGTTAGAGTCAGTTGGGTCTGTGTCATGCTCTGGTCGTGTAACATTGGGGACGTTAATTTAGAATTGGTTGATAAATTCTTGTTTTGTTTATGGTTTATGGTTGAATCATGAGTCTCCGACTCCAGATGCTTAATTATTCAATTGTTAAGAACATTCCGCTGTGTAACATGATATCTGAATAATTTTTGGTTTATCGTTCCTTTATGGCATGACATGAATATTTGTTTATTTTATTGGAGTTGTAATGCCCTTTTTCATGTTTTACTCTGATTTTTGTTAAATTTTCCACGGGGTTTGGAAGGGTGTTACAATAGTGGTATCAGAGCATAGTCGTTCATTGAGTCAGAGTCTTAGTGTCGGTTAATCCTTCATATGCGATTAGTGTAAGGTTGACACTGTCGATACTTCTTATTCTAATGAATATTGTTTGATATTTAGCAGAACATTGGTCGGAAGAGGAGGAAGAAACGACGATGCGATTGCTGAGGCTCTGGGCATGATTGTTGGTGTATTATGAGGGAATTCCAATGGGGATGGTATTGGTGCTGAAAGGCAGTTGAACAGTTTTCAGAGGAACAATCCTCCGTTGTTCAAAGGCACTCACGATCCCGAAGGCACTCAGAGGTGGCTGAAGGAGATTGAAAGGATCTTCCGAGTGATCGATTGTGCTGAAAATCTGAAGGTGAGGTATGGTACTCACATGCTGTCTAAAGAAGCTGATGATTGGTGGATGGCTAGCAGGGATGAACTCGAATCTGCAGGTGTAGTAATCACTTGGGCTGTATTTAGGTGAGAATTCCTGAGGAGGTACTTTCCTGAGGATGTTCGGGGCAGGAAGGAAGTTGAGTTTTTGGAGCTGACACATGGTAACATGACGGTACCGGAATATGCTTCAAAGTTTGTTGAGCTAGCCAAGTACTATGTCCACTATAACAATGATGAAGCGAGCGAATTTTCGAAATATGTTAAGTTCGAGAATGGTCTCCGTGATTAAATTAAGCAGGGAATCAGGTACCAAAGGATTCGTTGGTTTACAGATTTGGTGGATTGTAGTAGGATCTATGAAGAGGATAACCTCAAGCTGAAGTCATCTCACTCCCGCGAGTTAGTTGACAAAAAGGGAAAGAAGCCTATGGACCGTGGTAAACCATATGGTAGGGGTAACCATAAAGCTGGAGGTTGGAGGAAGCCTGGTGGGGGAGACTCTAGCGCCCCTGTTAAGTGCTTTAAGTGTGGGGAACCTGGGCATCGCGTTCACGAGTGCAAAAGTGAAGAGAAGAAGTGCTACAGGTGTGGTAAGGCAGGCCACATTGCCGTTGACTGCAAGGGAAAGACTGTGACTTGCTATAACTGTGGTGAAGAAGGTCATATTAGTCCACAATGTCCTAAGCCGAAGAAGAATCAAATTGGGGGTAAAGTTTTCGCTTTATCAGGTTCAGAGACTACTCCAGAGGATCGATTGATTAAAGGTACGTGTTTTATCCATGACACTCCTTTAATTGCAATAATAGATACTGGAGCAACTCACTCGTTTATTTCGTTGGATTGTGCTAAACGTTTGAACTTGGAAATATCTGATATTCATGGAGGTATGATCATTAACACTCCTGCGTCGGGTTCAGTGACTACTTCGTTTGCCTGTTTGAACTGTCCAATTGATATTTTTGGTAGAGAGTTCGGAATGGACTTAGTGTGCCTTCCGTTGGAACAACTTGATGTCATCCTGGGTATGAATTGGTTGCAATTTAATCGGGTACATATCAACTGTTTCACGAAGACGGTTATTTTTCCGGAAGATGTCGGTGTTGAGAGTCTAGCGATGACGGCTAGGAAAGTGGGTGAAGCCATGAAGGACGGGGCTGCTGTGTTTATGTTGATTGCATCCATGGAAGTGAAGAAGAAAGTGGTGAGTAGTGACTTACCGGTAGTATGTAAATTTCCCGAAGTCTTTCCAGAAGATGTAAGAGAGTTACCGCCAGAAAGGGAGGTAGAATTTGCTATTGAGTTAGTTCCTGGAACTAGTCCGGTGTCGATGGCGCCGTATCGTATGTCGGCATCCGAATTAGCGGAGCTGAAGAGTCAGCTAGAAGAATTACTGGAAAAAGAATTCATTCGTCCTAGTGTGTCGTCGTGGGGTGCGCCGGTGTTGTTGGTAAAGAAGAAAGAAGGTTCTATGCGATTGTGTGTGGATTATAGACAGCTGAATAAAGTTACTATCAAGAATCGGTATCCATTACCGAGGACTGATGATTTGATGGATCAACTGGTTGGTGCAAGCGTGTTCAGCAAAATTGACTTGAGGTCGGGATGTCACTAGATTCGGGTGAAGACGGACGATATTCAGAAGACGGCATTTAGAACAAGGTATGGTCATTACGAATATACAGTAATGCCATTTGGAGTTACTAATGCGCCGGTGGTTTTCATGGAGTATATGAATAGGATCTTTCATCCTTACCTGGATCAGTTCGTGGTGGTATTTATCGATGACATTCTAATATATTCTAAGAAAGAGGAAGAACATGCAGAGCATTTAAGGGTGGTATTAGAACTACTGAAGGAAAAGAAACTTTATGCGAAACTGTCAAAGTGTGAGTTCTGGCTAAGTGAAGTAAGTTTTCTTGGACATGTAATTTCTAAAGATGGTATTGTCGTTGACCCAACGAAAGTAGAAGCAGTGTCTCAATGGGAAGCTCCGAAGTCAGTTTCCGAAATCAGTATTTTCCTTGGTCTTGCGGGTTACTATAGAAAGTTCATTGAAGGTTTTTTAAAGTTAGCGTTGTCGTTAACTAAGTTGACTAGGAAGGGTCAAGCATTCATCTGGGACTCGAAATGTGAAGAAGGATTCCAAGAGTTGAAGAGGAGGTTGACTAGTGCGCCGATCTTGATTTTGCTGAATCCGGCGGAATCTTTTGTTGTATATTGTGATGCTTCGTTGTTGGGATTAGGAGGTGTATTAATGTAGAATCAACAGGTAGTCGCTTATGCGTCGAGACAACTCAAGGTGCATGAGAGAAACTATCCGACTCATGACTTAGAGTTGGCAGCAGTGATATTTGTGTTGAAATTGTGGAGGCATTATCTATATGGTTCAAGGTTTGAAGTGTTTAGTGATCACAAGAGCCTGAAGTATCTCTTTGATCAAAAAGAGCTGAATATGAGACAAAGGAGGTGGTTAGAGTTCCTCAAGGATTATGATTTTGGACTGAATTATCATCCGGGTAAAGCAAATGTGGTTGTCGATGCTTTGAGTAGGAAGTCCTTGCATATGTCTATGCTTATGGTAAGAGAATTGGATTTAATTGAACAATTCAGAGATTTGAGTTTAGTATGCGAAGGCACTCCTGTCAGTGTTAAGTTGGGTATGCTGAAGCTGACTAGTAATATTCTGGAAGAGATTCGAGAGGGTTAGAAAGCTGATGTAGAGTTGGTTGATAAGTTGACTCTGATTAACCAAGGCAAGGGAGGTGAATTCAAAATCGACGAAAACGGTATTATGAGGTTTGGTAATCGTGCTTGTGTTCCTAATGTTTCTGAATTGAGGAAGAGTATCCTTGAAGAAGGACATCGTAGTGGATTGAGTATTCATCCTGGTGCTACCAAGATGTATCATGACTTAAAGAAGTTGTTTTGGTGGCATGGAATGAAAAAGGAAATAGCTGAATTTGTCTATGCTTGTTTGACTTGCCAGAAGTCGAAGATTGAGCATCAGAAACTGTATGGAGTTATGCAACCGTTATTTATTCCGGAATGGAAGTGGGATAATATATCTATGGACTTTGTTTCTGGTTTGCCAAAGACAGTGAAGAACTATGAAGCCATTTGGGTCATTGTAGACAGGTTGACAAAGCCTGCTCATTTCATACCAATGAGAATGGACTACCCGGTGGAGAAGCTGGCTCAATTGCACATTGAGAAGATAGTGAGTTTACATGGTATTCCTTCGATTATCGTGTCAGATAGAGACCCAAGGTTTACATCCAAATTCTGGGAAGGTTTGCAGAAGGCTTTGGGTACTAAGCTGAGATTGAGTTCTGCTTATCATCCGCAGACGGATGGACAGACGGAAAGAACTATTCAATCGCTAGAAGATTTGTTGCGTGCTTGTGTGTTGGAAAAAGGTGGTACTTGGGATAGTTATCTACCCTTGATCGAATTTACCTACAATAATAGTTTCACTCGAGCATTGGTATGGCTCCGTTTGAAGCTTTGTATGGTCGGAGGTGTAGGACGCCTTTATGTTGGTATGAATCTGGCGAAAGTGCTGTGATTGGGCCCGAAATTGTTCAAGAAACGGCGGAAAAGATTAAGATGATTCAGGAGAAGATGAAGGCTTCTCAGATTCGTCAGAAGAGTTATCATGACAAGAGGCGGAGAACACTTGAATTTCAAGAAGGAGATCACGTGTTTATGAGAGTTACTTCTATGACTGGTATCGCACGAGCTCTAAAGTCAAAGAAATTGACTCCGTGTTTTATTGGTCCGTTTCAGATTACGGAAAGAGTAGGAGAGGTGGCGTATCGTATCGTATTGCGTTGCCACCGACGCTTGCGAATCTGCATGATGTATTCCATGTATCGCAGTTGAGGAAATACATTTCTGATCCATCTCATGTGATCCAAGTGGATGACGTACAGGTAAAGGATAATCTGACAGTTGAAGCTTTGCCTATGAGGATTGAAGATCGGAAGGTAAAACAATTGCGTGGCAAGGAGATAGCGTTGGTCAGATTAGCTTGGGGAGGACCAGTCGGTGGAAATGTTACGTGGGAATTGGAGAGATAGATGAAGGACTCCTATCCGAAACTATTTGCCTAAGGTATGTTTTCGAGGACGAAAACTTTTCTAGTGGGGGAGGGTTGTAACACCCCATAAATTTCTTTATTTAATTTAATTAATTTTTTTTATTAAATATTAGAATTAATTGAATTATTTGAGAAATATAGATTAATGAGGCTAACGGGCCAGTGTCGCGAGTAGCAATTGGGGGGTGTGTCAGTTGCAAAGCCTTTTACTAAACTAAGAGTATATTTTTATAAAATAGAAAAAAGGAGGATTTTGTGAAAAGAGAACCAAAAGGGAGAAGAAAAGAGCTGAACGTGAAATTGGGAGAAGAGCAAGTGTGAAGAGCAAGGGCATCCAAGAATTCAACGTCGAGGTAAGGGGGGATTCTTCTCATTAACCTCTATTATGGGTTGTATGAATGATTCAATAGAGTTTGTATGTTAGGATTCTGAACTGGATTGTATGTCGGGTTTGGGGTTTTTGGGGTTTATAGAACTTTGGTTCAATTTATGTTGTGAATGATGATTTGTGTTGGATAATGATGTTAAATCATGATTAGAAGTATGTGTAAATGTGCATTTTCGTGTTTGTTGATGCTGTTTGATGTTGCAATACGTTATGGTATGTTCTGGTATGGCTTGGAATTGATACAGGTGCTGTAAAAATGGAGTTTTGGGGTTTCTGGTAAGAGGTAACCGGTTACCTGGGGGGTGGTAACCGATTACTTGAGGTTACGTCACTGAGGTGGCCTATTCGTTGTGAAGTAACTGGTTACTTGAATTGGGGTAACCGGTTACCACTGTTGAAATTTGGGTTTTATGGTTCTGCTGGGAGGCAGTAACCGGTTACTGGTTTTGAAGTAACCGGTTACCGTTGTTACGAATAGACTCATTGGTTACTCCGTAAGGTAGTAACCGGTTACTTGAATTGGAGTAACCGGTTACCACTGAAGCTTTTTGAAAAATTATTTTATTTTCTAAAATCCATAACTTTCAAACCGTGAGTCGGATTTTGGTTCCGTTTCGAGCACAGTGAAGCTGATTAAGCGATTTACGCAATAAAATAGTATTTTGAGTTATGACTTGATTTTATTTTAAAACACTTGATTTAATCGGTTGTGGTGGTTTATGCGTACAAGTGCACTGGTGAATGTTGTCTATTAACTCGTCTTGATTGTGATTGATGATTAATATACATGTGTTGCTGATGTAAAATGTATATTTGAGATGGTCGAAAAATAGCATAACTATAGTGTGGCTATTGTTGTTGCATTAGTTGATGATTATGATTGTTCAGTTGTTGGTATTGATGATTAGCATGCGGTATGTGATGCATGCATTTCATAATCATGGTGTGGGCTGTATCCCTTATGGTGGTGGGACAGCGGTATCTAATTCCCATTGTGTGGAATTAGTGAGAGAAGTAGCTGAATCTTTATGGTGGTGGATCGGTGAGATGGGTTATCCCATGTTTGGTACCACATGCATTTAGTTGCATTGCATTAGGTTGTTGTGTATAATTGTAACATGAATGGAAGTTGTCCAATGTTATAATTTGTGTGTATTTGGTATGGATGATTGTATTTGATGAATGTTGCTATACTATCTGAATATAATTGAATTTGGGTGAATAATGTATGAATGAAGTTGTATTGTTTATATTCCTATAACATTTGTTAATGCGAACGAAACTCACCCTTACTGTTGTTATTTTTCAGATTGAGGAGTAGCTTGGGTACTTGGTGAGGATTAGCTCGTCAAGTAGTTCGTTAGAGTCAGTTGGGTCTGTGTCATGCTCTGGTCGTGTAACACTGGGAACGTTAATTTAGAAGTGGTTGATAACTTCTTGTTTTGTTTATGGTTTATGGTTGAATCATGAGTCTCCGACTCCAGATGCTTAATTATTCAATTGTTAAGAATATTCCGCTGTGTAACATGATATCTGAATAATTTTTGGTTTATCGTTCCTTTATGGCATGACATGAATATTTGTTTATTTTATTAGAGTTGTAATGCCCTTTTTCATGTTTTACTCTGATTTTTGTTAAATTTTCCGCGGGGTTTAGAAAGGTATTACACGATTCGTCCTTCATTTAATTCCCAAAACAACCCTGAAAAATAAAGCAAGCAAAGCAAACATTAAGTGATCCTAAACTTTAAGGTAACCCCTATTTTATTCGAATATATCCCCAGCAGAGTCGCCAGTTCTGACTTTATTTGAAATGTGCGGATAGCAAGAGTCACCACCGACTTTTATTTTATCCAATAAGAAAGGCTAAAAGAACAGAAAAGACCTTTTAAAAAGATTTTGAGTTCGGGGGGTAAGTTATACAAAGGGAAGGTGTAAGGCACCTTTTGCATCCATGGTTATCCATGGGCTCTTAATTTCTTAGCTCACTTGTTTGTTTGAATTGTTTGAAGTGTCGTGTGTGAATAAGAAAACTTTGAAGAAGAACTATAGCTTGTAAGTAAGCATAGTCTTTTTGAATTTGATTTTGGAAAAGAGTGGGAAAAGGATTTTTGAATTTAGAGCAAGCAATTAGTAGCAACTACCCTAAGTTAGAAAAATTGTTCTTTTAGTCTTTCAGGCGAAAGGGTTTATCCATACCATGAGAGGGCAGAAAGTCTTTCAGTTGGATGTGCGGGTCATCGAAATATCATTCGCCATAAAACTGTCCCTACCATGTAGAGGTAGGTAGTCTTTAGGGAAGGATATAATAGTCATTAAATATTTTAGGCATCATGTGAGGATACCTTAGCAATTGGGACAATCATTATATTTTATAAGGCAACCTCGAGGGAGTTTCAATAACTTTAAAGGCAACAGTGCTTTAGGTATCCTTGGAATCGAGGGACTTGACTATTTAGTATACTTAAAGGCAGCAAGGCAACAGTAATAAGGCAACCAGAGGGATTACTCTAAAGGTGTGTGGGTGCACAATCATGAGGTTAACTTCGATGATATTTATCTTGTAAAATTAGTGATTCTATATCAATTTGCAGGTTTGCACTCCCTAGGATTACTAACCACGCAGTTTAAAATTGCAGAAATTAAAGGCAGAAAAATATAAAAGCTTCTACTGTAGCGGGGAAATTCTGAGATCAGAGCCATAGGATTGACTCGACTCAATATTTCGTTTGAAATCGCCACCGCGCTTTATTGTTTCCAAAGGAAAAGGGAAAAGAACGTAAAACCCAAAGTTTATTTTTTAAAAAACAAAAGAGAACTCAGGTTCGGGTGTTGATTATATAAGGGGAAGGTTTCAAGCACCCCTCATATTTGTGGTACTCCACAAGAATCTTTTTGAAAATCTGTGTCGTGTGTGCTAAAAAAACAATTTGTTTTATTTTTAAAATAAGCTCGGCAAGACATTAAGCCTTGTGCCTACATACCTCCTTGGTGCAATGGAGAAGTCAGAGTTAATGTAGTTCCGCTTAAAGGGAAAACGGTTTAAAAACGAATAAACACTTATCGTCGTTGGAGAGAAATACTCAGCCATTGATCTTGAGCATGAGAACAAATGAGTTCTTTGTGTCGCAAATGAAAGAAGGGCTCCAACTCGGATAAAATCAACAAGTATGCCACTAGCTCTCTCACGCGGAAAAGATCTCATTATATCAATCAATTTAAAAATCGTGGGGTATCGCCACTATTTTCAACAATTAATCGTGTCTAAACTTTTGAAGAAAAGCCACTAAGGGCAAAAGATATTTTTAAAAGAAAGATTTTGAAAATGTTGCAAACATAAGAAGGTTTTGTAAAAAGGGAGAAGATTTTGAAAATCTAAGAAGTGGGAGGAGATGAAGAGGCTATCCTAGTGCGTAAAATAAAAGCTAAGGAAAGAAACGGTCTAACCGAAATGAGAAGCCAATACTTGACATTATGAGTCAAGGTAGAATTCCCATCCTTTGGACTTATCAATACCAAACCAACACATTACCACTTGGGGATCCAGATGAACTTATTATCTTTAGCACCACTTTGCATTAAGCACATTAAAATTCTGACAAAAATCGGGCAGAGTAACGACTATTTTCGGGTAAAATCCTTATCTCAATGCCTTGGAATTAACCATCAAGGGCTTTCAAGGAAATACCTGCACATACAAACAGACAACAATCCAATGCCAGACAGACAGAATAACAGCAGAGTAACAATATCATAAGGGTCCAGAGGTACTAAGTCCATAAGTTCGAATCTCCAAAATGCTCGGGATGGTAACCAATAGTCCGAAAGAGAGACTTAAAAGTTTTTTAGATTTTTGTTATTTATTAGTGTTTTAGCATAAAAGTAAAGTATGGTCCAAGTGGACAAAGAGAAAATAGCGGAAACATAAACATAGTGTCCAAATGGACAAAGAGAAAATAGCGGAATGTAAATATGATGAAATGATAAAGTAAAGCATAAAACAAAATATAAAGAGCAATATAATAAATTGCGGAAATTAAAGTCAGTTGTTAGATGTTAAAGATAACCATCTTGAAACTTGTCAAGTATGTTATCAAAGTTAGTAAGAAAGATCGATGGTGAGTGAAGGATGTTCTCGGATTTAAATTCAGTGGAACTTTATCAGAATCTTGATAAAATCATAGCGACTACACGATAAATTTCCATAAGTCTTAAATCAACCGCAAACAATTCTCTTCCATATTTGATCTTTTTGATTCGGGACACGAAATATTACGCTATGTTAAGCAGATCGCCAAGTGATTTATGTAGAAATCACCCTACAACGAGGCCGGTCAAAACTTTATGTGCTAATGCATGCGAGAGAAGCGATATGTAGATCACTCTCCGAAAGCAATACCGCACGAAAAGAAAAATGGTTAGTGATCTAGTCTTTACCAAAAATCCATAAGAATTCTCAAGGTATTAAGACTTTCACCGATCAAAAGAAATAAAAGAAGGAGAAGAAGAATAAAATGCATGAAAGATAATCAAATCACACTATCGTTAATATCATTCATCTAATATTATGGATTTGGTCATTTCAAACCTATCAACATCCTAGATCCAATGATATTAATGAAGTGGAGGAAGAAGGAAGCCAAAACAAGCATAAAAAAGGCAAAAAATACATTCTGTCCCAGGGGAAATCGATTTGCCTAAGGAGGAAATCGATTTCCTTAGTGCAGGTTTTCAAATCTGGCGCAGAAACAGAGTGGAAATCGATTTCCCTAAGGAGGAAATCGATTTCCTCAGTGCAGTTTTCAAAAAAACAGCATT
Source organism: Vicia villosa (assembly GCF_029867415.1). Classification (NCBI taxonomy): domain Eukaryota; kingdom Viridiplantae; phylum Streptophyta; class Magnoliopsida; order Fabales; family Fabaceae; genus Vicia; species Vicia villosa. The sequence goes on along the minus strand of NC_081181.1, from coordinate 100,211,173 downwards.
ACACACTATAAAACTCAATTTAGACAAACATACAAACACCTTATGATCACATATCCATTGGAGCACGAATTTTCCACCAAATCACCATCAAATAGGACCAATATAGCATCAAAGATGCATTGAACACAAGCAATAAAGATCTATATCTTAGAATTTAGGAATTTACCAATTCTTGAATCAAAATGTTGATGTAGCTTCAAGAACAAGCACAAGGTGTGTAGATCTTTCACAATTGGAGATGAACAACCAAAGAAAAGAGAGAAATGTAGGAGGTTTAGTTCAAAATTAGCAAGATTCAATGTGAATCTCACTAATTCTATGAAAATGAACTTTGGGTGAGGGTTTTGGAATGGGTGAGAAATGAATTTGCAAGCAATTTTTTGTCTCTCCAAGCTTGAGAAATGAGAGAGTAGAGACCTCTATTTATAGGATGAGAGCAAGAGTAGTGGAAATTTGGTCATTTGCTCTTGGTTAATTAACTTGTGTTTAATTGGTACTTAAATGGCATTTAAATGGTAAAAAAGGTAAAATGAGGTTTAAGTGGGTTTAATGAAGGGATTAATTTTGGTGAGGTGGAAAATTGGTAAAATGATCAAATAAAAAAAGGTGCCAAAATGATGTCAAGCTTCCTCCTTACATTTTTTTGAATTTCGCCCCAGAGAAATCGATTTCCTTCTTAGGTAAATCGATTTCCTTTTTCAAATTTTCAAAAATTTGCTTTCTTGCACTGTTTTGATTTTTGCCCGATCTTTCACCTGTAAAATATAAACAAAAGAGACAAAATACATATTTTTTTGGATTTTGGTTAGTATTAAACAAATAAAAATCTAAAAGTGCTTGATGATTCCCCTCAGAGACAATCACAGAATCAAAGACAGAGCCTCACAATGGTGCTCTTGATTAATGATTAATATGCAATTGATGTATGATTTTAGGGTCAAAAATTGGGGTATGACAGATGCCCCTATTTAAGTTTCTTCAGTTCAGAGATACGATGATTGGAAATATTCGTTTTTGACGAAATTGAAGGGACTTAAATATATAAAGACACAATTTTTGAACCTAAGATGCTATGCAATGTTTAATGAATGCATATGATGAGGATGAAACACGGCAACATCGCGGAGGAAAAGGAACTCCACTGGGGAACAAAATGTCTTGCGGGAAGAACTCCACTGGGGAAGACAAGACTCTGTTGGAGAGGCGAAACTTTGCTAGGAAAAGAAACTTCACTGGGGAAAACATTTCGCACCAGAGAGGTTAAAGCATCACCTTTCACTAGGGGTGAGAAAAGGGAGCATCCTCTTTCACTGGGGAATCATAAGATATGCATCCTCTTTCACTGGGGAATCATAAGATATGCATTCTCTTTGACTGGGGAATCAGAATACCCATCTTTCATTAACAGAGAACACACCATCGTTCCACTGATGATATGCATAGAAATGCATCGTCGTACCACTGACGATAATATACACCAACGTTCCACTGAAGGTGAAGGGAGACGTACCGTCGCACCACTGACGATAACATATACCAACGTTCCACTGAAGGTGAACTACCAATGTTCCACTGGAGGTAGAAAAGAGAAATACATCGACGTACCACTGACGATGAAGATATAACAAGATACACCAACGTTCCATTGAAGGTGAACTACCAACGTTCCACTGGAGGTAGAAAAGAGAAGTATATTGACGTACCACTGACGATGAAGATATAACAAGATATACCAACGTTCCACTAAAGGTGAACTACCAACATTCCACTAGAGGTAGAAAAGAGAAATACATTGATGTACCACAGACGATGAAGATATAACAAGATACACCAACGTTCCACTGAAGGTGAACTACCAACGTTCCACTGGAAGTAGAAAAGAGTACATCGACATACCAATGACGATGAATATATAACAAGATACACCAACGTTCCACTGAAGGTGAACTACCAACGTTCCACTAGAGGTAGAAAAGAGAAGTATATCGACGTACCACTGACGATGAAGATATAACAAGATACACCAACTTTCCACTGAAGGTGAACTACCGACGTTCCACTTGAGGTGAACTACCAACGTTCCACTGAAGGTGAACTACCAACGTTCCACTGGAGGTAGAAAAGAGAAATACATCGACGTACCACTGACGATGAAGATATAACAAGATACACCAAAGTTCCACTGAAGGTGAACTACCAACGTTCCACTGGAGGTAGAAAAGAGTACATCGACGTACCACTGACGATGAATATATAACAAGATACACCAAGGTTCCCCTGAAGGTGAACTACCAACGTTCCACTAGAGGTAGAAAAGAGAAATACATCGATGCACCACTGACGATGAAGATATAATAAGATACACCAACGTTCCACTAAAGGTGTGAAGAGATGAATACATCGACGTACCATTGACGATGAAAATATAACAAGATACACCAACGTTCCACTGAAGGTGTGAAGAGATGCCCTATCGTATCACTGACGGTGAAGAGCAATCAATAATACTTTGCTTTTCTTTTCAAAGATTGAGGATGCAAACACAAATGCATAATCTCAACATTCATCATCCAGCGACCAAAATTCAATCCATGGTCAAATGGAAAGAAACTGCCAAAAAAAACTGGACCAAGTGAGGGAAAAAACTCACTGGATTTCTGTTCGTAGGCATTTTGAACAGCACAACTAAAACATATTATCCACCTAGAAACAAATTCAGTGGGGATTTCAAGGATATTGAGTATTTTCTGCTTAAGACACTCTAAATGAAAGAGCAATCTGATTGACAATAAACTTCATGATAGCAAATATAAATGCATGACTGTTTTTGATGCATGTTAATGATTAGAGCTGTCAAATGGGCCGGCCCGGCCCAGCCCGCTTCGGCCCGGTGGGCCAACGTCTTTTAATGGCCCGGCCCAGCCCAGCCCAATTGCTAAATGGGCCACATAAAATGAGCCCGGCCCATTTACCAAAGGCCCGTGCGGCACAATGGGCCAGCCCGGCCCGTATTTCAATATTATAATTTTAATTTTATAAAAAGGATGTAATGAATAAATGCAATACAACATAAGTAGAAAGTCATCATAAACGTATATAAGTGATGTTTAAAATATTTATCCATAAACATATATGAATACCACAAAATCATCCATGTAAAAGTATAAAGTAACTTAATATTATCACAATTACTTATCAAATTTTCTCTACATCTCACAACCATTTCCTTGATCACATCATTTTGAAAATATATCTTGATCCTCTTTAACTTTTCTTTATGACTTGAAAACACATTTATAAAATCATATCTTATCTCAATCTTTTTTCTTCAAAATTTACCAAAATCTTTTTTTAATGGGCCAGCCCGAAGCCCGCTTGGCCCGGCCCGGCCCAGCCCATAAAAAACATAGGCCCGGTGGGCTGGCCCAAAAAGACAGGGTCGTGTTTTTTTAAGATATTTTGCGGCCCGGCCCGCGCTAAATTGTAGGGCTTATGGGCCGGCCCAATGGGCCGAGCCCATTTTGACAGCTCTATTAATGATGCTTATGCTGCCAAAACTTAGCACAAGGAGTAGCTCAAGAGCTAGAGTACAAAAAATAACATAATCAAGCAATGTCTCAAGCCGAACACTAGAGGTATCATCCACAAACATGAGCAGAAATTGCTACAAACTTTTGATGGCCTCAGAATAAATGCTACCCACACTAGGGGAACATCGGAGCTGAGAGAACAAAATAGCTAAGTTCTATATCATATTCGAACCAGGCCAAAGGTACATTGAATGGAATACATTCTCCCTCTTTTGCACATGAATACATCAACATATCCATTCCTTGTAATGCACTCATGAATCAAAGTAAAACTTTCTTTTATATTTTTCAAAAATGATTTTGTTGAAATCAATTTTCTCTTTGTTTCAAAAATTACTATCAACAATAAATGAAATTTTAAGAGATATGAAAGAAGTAAGATTGCAATTAACGGACAAAGGCTCAAACTTTTTCAGTAGAATGGTAGCCTGCAAATGGCAAGACCCCATGGATGATTACAAAGTTTGGAAAGTAGTAATTTCGTGGAAAAGGTACATTGAAATGTAATGACCCCATCCTCTCTCTCTCAACTTGGAATTCCTGAGCAAAGGCTTCCGTTGAAATGTGTAACTCGGTGAACTGACTTTTATTATTTATAAGCAACAATGTTGCGGTGAGCATGAGTCGCCACCGACTTTTATTTTGTCCAATTTTAGGAAAGGTAAAAAGTACAGAAAAAGACCTTTTTTTTTAAAAGAAAACGGGCTCGGGGGGTAAGTTATGAAAAGGGAAGGTGCAAGCACCCTTTTCATCCGTAGTTATCTACGGGCTCTTAACTTGCTTAGCTCATGTTTGTTTGTTTTGAAAGGAGCATAATGACTTTAGCGTATATGCGTAGCCTTAGTCTTTTGAAATAGTATTGAAAAGATGTTTTTATTGAGCTAGGCAGTTTAAGAGCACTACCCTAATTGATTGGTCTTTTTCTGTAATTTTTAAAGTTCCCAAGACTATCCATACTATATAGAAGTAGGTAGTCCTTGTTTTATTGGACGTGCGGGTCATCGAAGGGTCATCGAGGTCGTTTGAAGGCAACAGGTAGAGGTACCTTTAGCAATATTCGAAGGGACAATCATTGTTTCGTAGGCAACCACTCGAGGGACTAGATCATATTATCGAGGCGACATCGCGGGTCATCGAGGGACTTATGATCTTTGCAATGATTTTTAAATCGAGGGACTTTGCTAATTGGTACCCCTACATTCGAGGGACTCGACCTTATTTCGAAGGCAACCAAAGAGGAGCGTACCTTAAGGGTGAGTGCGTGCAAGTGTGTTGTATTCAGTTATTTTATTTACTTTGAATTAGTGGGCTATGTTCATTTGTTACCTTTCCATACAATCCTAACATACATCTAAGCAGTATATATCAGTTTAATATGCAGAAAATAAAGATCCTACGCTATTACATGACTTCGGGGAGGGGGATTACAATAAAAACCTGTCGGGGATGAAACTTGTTACAAACCCAAAATAAAAATTAAAGTGAAAAATAAAATGTGTACGAAATTAATTAAAAGTGCAAGAGGTAAATGTCCATAAAATCCAAGAGTCTCAATCTCGAATGGTACCTCACAATACAAGAAAATGTTAGTAACAATAGGTGAATAAATGACAAAAACATGGACAAATATTAATTATAATTTAAAAATAAAACTAAACATAATAAACTTTAAAGAAAATAACTAATTAAAATATTTTTAATATTTTGATATGAGAAATAAAATTCTAAGTACTAATACAATTTTTTTGTATTTTTTAAATCAAATGCATATTTTGTGTTTTTGAATATTTTGGTTAATTGAATTATATACAGATTTATAATTATTCCTAATTAAAATGATACACGTTTTTTTTTATGTGTTATTTTTATGTACTTATATAGTTAGATTAAATATCCTAATAAAATAAGAATGAAAATATTTTGTGCTTTTTAAATATTAAATGGAGTAACCAAAGTTAAAAACTAAATGGGAGTGTATATTAACATGGGGGTACTAAATAAATATGGACTTTAAATAGAACATAAGCCCGATACTAAATCTTAACATTCTAACCCTAAGTTATCCTATAAACCAAAAAACAACAACAACTAAATGGGGCGGTGATCATCAGCATCACCATTGTCTTAGAATTCAAATTATGGCCACACAATATTTGACACGTGGCGAATTGCTTTAAAATAAAAAATAAAAAAAATAAAATAAAACCAAATATCAAGAATATGGGCACACACGTGATATCACAGAGAGAAAAAAGCAATATATGAAAACCAGATCTCTTCTTCTTTCTCAGTAACTCTTCTTTGCCTCCATTAAAGAAAACACAAATTCTATCCTTTACAAAATCAAAACGAAATTCATAAAACCAAGACATGATTCAGATTAAATACAACAAAGATCAAACAGCAACATGAGCATAATATCAAGCATCACAAGTTAGGACGAAATCGGAAGATTTTATCCGTGGCAGAGCGAAATCGGAAAGCGTCGTCGGAGGTACGTCGGAGAGAGTGGCGCGATCGGTGGTTGTCACGTGTGGAAGTGGTGCTCTCCGGATTGGGGCTGCGATCTTTAGCGGCAGGGGCGGCCGGTGATTTAGACAGTAGTCGTCGGAGTTGTCTGCGTGATGTCTTTGGGGTTGGGCGGCGGTCGTTGTCGACCCTGTGACTCTGCGAGTTGGCGACGAAGATGAGCAACGAGGATCCAAGAATGATCCCTTTGTTCTTCTTCTTTTCATCGATGCTGTCCCTATGAACAAAAACGAAGCAACACAAAAAAATAAAATGAAATTGTGGGTTATTTGAGAAGTTAAATTTACAAGTATGAAAATAATAGATCATTGTGAGGAGGGTTTTGCAAATTTGAAAATGATTGTTTATGATTTTGTTTTTGATGACTTTAGTTTTTTTTTGTTTATTTGTAATTTACAGGTTTATGTGTTGGAGTTAATGGTTGGAGAGTGTTGGTATATACGTGAATGGTGTGGAAGAGTATGTAACGTGAGTGGGAGACGGTGGTGATACCGTAAGGCTATGTTTGGGAGTTTGGACGGGAAGGGAGGGGAGGACTTTGGAAAATAGGAGGATTTTGGAGGGCTTACATAAATTTTGCAAATATCATTTAGGTTGTTATACAATTTTGAAAATTAAAAATAACCATTTAAAACAATAAAACTCAAGAAAATCAAATATTATTTAATTTTAAAGTTTATGATTGTTTTAAATAATTAATATGATTTTTTCCTAAAATACCAATTTCTACCTAAAATGATAAGGAAAACTAAATCTTTTTGAATCTTTTTATTTTTATGATTTTTTTGTTATTTTTTGGATTAAAATGGAAAAAAGTTAAAAAAACATTTTTTTAAATAATAAACAAATAAAAATACGAAAATAATTTTTAATTAATAAAAAAACTCATTTTTTTTTTGTGTTTTTTTGAATATAAAATAAAAATAAAATTAAAACTGTTAGAAGTAAATAAAAGGAAAAATGTTAGAGGTGGGATTCGAACTCGGGACCGCTTGAACTTGTACTTCTTACACTTAAATCCTTACCAACTTGGCTATATTATTTATTTGAAATAAAAAGCCAATTTAAAGTGTATGAGGCATCAGCTAGTAATTTTCTATTTACTAAAATATAAGCAATTTAAGAGTAAACTACTATATTTTAAAACAGACTTTAAATCGAATATTTATAAAATTCAGGATGTCAATGTGAATCAACCCGAGAATTTATAAAAATCCAATTTTGAAAAAAAATTTTGAATTTTTGAAAAGCGCGGGCAAATTTTGGGGTATGACAAAATGTGTTGAACTTCTCATGATAGACAGATGACTGCTGATGATCAAGTCTTGTCTGATGTAGTTACTTGCCATGAATCCCTAACTTTTGCCTGGACCGCCCTTTCGGGTTTTCAGTCCACCGGGTATTTTATTCTGTTTATGTCTCTATTTTTTTCCTGGACCGTCCTCTCGGGTTTTCGATCCACCGAGACGCTCCTTTTTGCCTAAGCTTCCCTTTCGGGTTTTCAACTTAGCGAGCTGTTCTTTTATTATTATTTTAGGCGAAGTATTTCTTGACTACATCAGCATTCACAGGACGGGGAAGCTCCTCTCCATCCATAGTTGTAAGAATTAATGCACCGCCAGAGAAGGCTTTCTTAACAACGTATGGTCGACTGACCCCACAAACCAACACGAGTCATTTAAGTGTTTTTTGCCTCACTCGCACGAGTCAATTTTCAAAACTGTTTACAATCTCCGATAAACAAAATGATTAAGGTTTTCAAACAACAAAACCTTACATCATTCCAATTTTCTTTCAACTGTTTTTAAACAGTAAATAATCTCTGGGCCTCTAATAGAGTGTAAGACCCAACACCTTCTTTCTTTTCATAGTTTGTTTTCAAAAACTGTATTTACAAAATCTCCTTTCTGTTTTCAAAACATTCTTCTGGTATTTGAAGGGCATTATTCCCGGTGAAACTCTTTAGATACCTATGTGACCTTTGTCCATCTTCACTTCTTCTGTTTTCAAAAACTCTTAACTGTTTATAATAAATATTCAACTGTTATCAACAAAACAACAAAAATACTGGTAAGGCTTTGTACATACTTCTTCAAAGGCCTACACTCCATCTAGGTTAGGCTTTACAAACTTTCAATTTACAGTCTTTGTTTAAATTACTGTCAAATATAAACTGTACATATATTTGTTTAGAACTACGTTTGAGTGTAAACCCTAGGACTGTTAAACTATATATATATTATAGGAATATGGCCTAGGATTGTGAATGTCTTCCCGGTGAAGGCTCTTTCCTAATTAGAGATCTGAAGTTCAAACCACCAAGATGAATTATTCCCGGTGAAACATCTTGGCAAAAACTTTAGAATCCAAAAAATAGGACACATCCACCCAAAGAGGAATTATTCCCGGTGAAACCTCTTACCCATTTGCTTAAAGCCAAAATAAGTTCAAAACTACATAGCTTTCTCTTGTGCTATAACAAGGACCCTCGATTAGCCTCCTCTTGGGCTTTGTACAAGGACCCACAGGCTTCTTAAAAGCATTTCCAGCTTCCTCTTGAGCTTGTATACAAGGACCCATCAGGTTTCTTATAAACATAGGAACAGGTCTTTAGTCACCTTTTAGCCTATCCTGGTGAGTTTTTTCCAATTTAAACCAGACTTTAAACAAGCTAAGTTTGTCTCAATTTACATTGAGTACATTTTTTGGAATGAGAGACATGGACAGTCTTTGTCACCCTTATCTTCATCAATCTTCCTTAATAGAGTCTAGGATCCATGTTTGCTTATCCTCAGCAAGAGTTAGCCTTCATCTTGGGCTTTAAACAAGAAGTCTCCACTAGACAATCTTTCTGCCATTCATTTTAACAAAAAACCCCTGGAAAGGGTTAGCCTCCACAAACATTATTTCATTTTAATAAAAATCCCTGGAAAGGGTTAGCCTCCAAATCAATCTATCATTTCAATAAAAACCCCTGGAAAGGGTTAGCCTCCAAAATCAGTCCTTCAAAAACCAAAGATTCATTCTCTTAGGAGATAATTTCCCCAAAAGAGTCAAAACCCCTGGAAAGGGTCAGCCTCCAAAAACATGATAAAATCAGTCTTTTAACAGACAATTCCTCCAGCTGAGTCAAAATCCCTGGAAAGGGTTAGCTTCCAAAAATTACTCCTTCAAATTCAAAGACTCACTCCTTTAAAAGATAAATTCCTTAAAAAAGAGTCAGCCTCAATTCTGGGCTTTGTACAGAACACCAAAAAACTCCTTAGTTTAAATTCTCCCCAGTAGAGTTATCATTTCAATAAGTCAATAAATCAAATCAAAAAGCCTCAAGCTTGGGCCTCATGCAAGCCAGCTAAAGTCAAATCTTTCATACAGTAGATAGACATAGCTTATCTCTATAGAGAGATATTTTTACTACTCTACCACATTCAAACAAACAAACATTACATTTTATTTCAATTTCAATCAAGTCTCCCATTTAGGATTTTGAAAGGCATGAGCTGGCAGTAAAACCCAGACATGTGGTAACTTTCCCTAATTTGGATGAGCATCTTTCTTTCATTTAAGAGGCATTTGACTGGTATACTTGCACATACACAAGTAAGGTCCCCCTCTTGAATGAAATGAATTCAGTTATTCTGTCACTCCTTTAAATATTTGTGGTAGAATAGTACAAATATCTCTCTGTAAAGATGATTTCATGCCTCTTTACTGTAAACAGAGATTTAATTCAAAGCTTCACCCTTGAGCTTCAAGCAAGGCACCAAAAACAAGTAATTTCCCTAGTTAGTTCCCCGAACTACATTAAGCTCTGACTTCCACTAGGGATATGTAGGCATGAGGTTCACAAGGAATCTTAGCGAGCTAATAAAATACCAAAAATAGTCAGTTTGTCTGTCAGTCAGTCTTTCTTTAATCAATTCAATTCCTTCTCCTAATACAAAGGAGAAACTTTCCCAATCATTAGAAAACAAACACAATCACAATGACACAGAGAAGGTTCTTGTAGAGTACTACAGATATGTAGGGTGTTTAAACACTTCCCTATGTATAACCGACCCCCCGGACTCCAGAATTTCTAGTCTAGGTGAAATCCCCACACTTAGCAAACTCTTATGGTTTAGTTGAGATCTTTTTTTCCCTTTCCTACTCGTAGGACAATAAGAAAGTTCGTGTGATATCGTAGGAAGAACTGAAACAAAATTCCTCCCACCCCGGGCGCATTCTCCTTCCAAATTTCACGTGAAGGGTCTAGCGTGCCGTCCTCCCAAGGGAAACGGGGAGGTAAAAAAAACGACACCACAGTAAAAATGGCGACTCTGCTGGGGATATAAGTGTTAAAAACCTTGGTTTTTCATCCAAACCAATGGTTGACCTGTTGCTGGTCCAGCCCCAATGAGGAATTAGGGATGCCAAATTCCCCCTCAAACAAGAGAGGTCCTGCCTAACCTCTGTGTCATATCATGTGATTGCTGCATATATATTTGTTTATTTTGTTTATTCTGTATCGGGAAAGGGCTTGATTCCCCCTTGTGGTGAGAAATCCTATACCCGAATTTGAGTGCAACATAAGATAGGATGGAGGATGTCTTCCCGGTGAAGACCCTCTAATCTTGGTTTCCAAGTCTACTCTTGGGATTTGCCTGGCTGGTTGTGATTAACTGCGCCAATGCGTTCCGAGACTGATTTGTACCAGGAGGACCTAGAAACACATTAACCCCACTTAAAGCCTTTTTTTAGGACGTAAAGCGGTGATTACGAAATTAATTGTCACGCAGATACTACACTCAGAGAAAAATCTCTTATAGATACCAATCAACGTATCTTTAAGGTTGAGCAAAAACTCTGAGACCCCTAGAACCCGTTCTACAGGTACAAAAATCCTTATCCTTAGTTTACCATTTGGGCGAGGTTTGCGTTTTGACTTCATGACCACTATACCCTTCAACGCCATGTTTGTTTAAAACTCTTGTGTGTGCATTCATGCATTCATGCATCATTCATTAATAACAACTAAAAAGCAAAAAAGTCTTTTTCGAGTCGTTTTTCAAGGAAATTAAATAACGAACGTTTTGAACTTCATAGAAAGAGAGAAACGGAGAAAGGACTTAAGGATCTACATCATGGATTATGGAAGAAAGAGAGCTAGGAAATACACCTTCAAGATTCCCCAGGTCGAGGAACTGGGAAAGCTCGGAAAACTGGTGGTCAACCCCCAGGCTTTCAAGGAGAAGTATGGAAAACTTCTGCCTTTGCTCAATACCAACATGGTGGATGGGATCCTTCCCACCTTGGTACAGTTTTACGATCCAACGTATCACTCCTTCACCTTTCCAGATTATCAGCTCATGCCTACGTTGGAGGAGTACTCTCGTCTGATTGGAATACCCGTGTACGCGCAAGATCCGTACTCCGGTTTGGAAAAGAATCCTGACGACATTATCATTGCTGCAACTACTCTTTTGAACATAGTCGACATCAGAACTCATATGGTGAGTAGAGGAGGAATTCAAGGATTTCCCTCCAAATTCCTGTTTGATCAAGCTCGGTACTTCGTCAGCATCCAAGATATGAGCGCTTTTGAGGAAATCTTGGCTTTGCTTATCTACGGATTGTTTTTGTTCCCTAACATTAACGATTTCGTTGACATCAACGCAATTAAGATCTTCTTAATTGGAAATCCAGTTCCAACCTTGCTTGCGGATGCTTATCACTCTGTGCATTCAAGAAACCTGCAGCGAGGAGGATTAATCACATGCTCCGTACCGTTGTTATATGAATGGTTCGTTTCACACCTGCCGAAGTCTAGCACTTTCTGGAACATGAGGGATGGCCTTTACTGGTCACAGAAAATCACGTCCCTCACTCATACGGACATTGAGTGGTGTAGTCCTGACAACGACGAAACCAAGATCATCTTCAGTTGCGGAAGTTTTCCCAACGTACCCCTTATTGGAACTAAGGGAGGAATCAGTTACAATCCAGCTTTAGCCCGTCGTCAATACGGCTATCCCATGAAAAACATTCCGAGTAACATCCAATTGGAGGGTCTGTTCTTCAAAAACATCGACGATCATGGCAACATGCTGAAGAAGGAAATTGTCCAAGCCTGGCGTCTTGTACACAGCAAAGGGAGAAGATTGTTAAGAAAACATCTTTGCATCTCCCTGGATCCTTACCTTCAAATGGTACGCGTCAGAGCATTCAAGCTCAGGATGCCATATCAACATCAAGAACCTATTCCCCTAAGGGAACCAATTTACCTTTTCTCCACCGATGTTGAAAAATTACAAGCGGCATTAAACAAGGTATGCCAAGAAAGGAATGCTTGGAGGAACAAGTATCGAATCGTTAACACGGAAAATGTTAAGAATCAGAACATCCTAAGAAGGAAGGATGAGTTACTTGAAGTACTTGATCACAAAGTGACACAATCGTCACTTTCTCATCATATCCCTCCTGCTTCGTGGATCATCGATCAGCTCACGTCAGAGAACGCTCAGCTCAAGAAACAAAAGAAGATGTTAGAACGTGAAGTCGGCTCTTCGTCAAAGTTTTAGAGTCCTTTCTCTCAGTTTCTCTGTATTTCCCTTTTCAAAGTGTGTAAAAATGGCGTTTTCGCTTAATTAATAAAAGTTTGATGTTTCATAACGTAATTATGGTGTTTCCTTGAAAAATATTAACTTAATTGCATATCATACATCGCTTTAGTTGTACGCACTGACACGAGAATTGTCGCGGATCTAATAGTCACTTTCCTTTCTCCAGAAAGAGAGGAGGAGAAGGAGGTGAACCAAGACTTTCAAGCTGTCTCATCCATACAACACTCGTTCAAGTCGCAAGAAAAGAATGGAAGATTTTGAGCAAGAGAATGAAGAACTCAGAGAAGAGATTAATACTCTCAAAGGTACTGTTGAAAGACTCAATAGTATGGTAGAAGCCCTGGTAGTTGCGCAGAATCGACCAACGCCAGAAGAACCGCAAAGGACTGTGGTTTCTGAGATTGTTTCTACTCCCATTCCTCAGTATACCATGCCGCCTGATCGACCTTGGGGCATGCCGTATAACTTTATTCCAGAAGGGTACATACCTCCAGCTTCTGAAGCTCCAAAAGTCACCAGGGATATGCGTCCACCAGAGGGTTACAAACCTCTGGAAATTGAAGTTCCAAGAATAACGGCAATGGTTTCGCACAACAGAATGCTGAGATTCCAAGATCTGCTGTCATGGTTTCTCCACGACCGATTATGCATACTTTTCCCCCGCAGGGTGGACAAGTATATCATCACGCTCCAAGTGAGGATGCTGGCGTGTATGAAAGATTGGACGAGTTCCAGGAACAGTTTCTGCAAATGCAGAAGGAACTCAAGACTCTCCGAGGACAAGATCTATTTGGAAAGAATGCTGCAGACCTCTGTCTGGTTCCAAATGTTAAGATTCCTCACAAATTCAAAGTACCAGATTTCGAGAAGTACAAAGGGAATTCATGCCCACAAAGTCATCTCGTGATGTACGCTCGAAGAATGTCAACTCAGATTGATAATCAACAATTGCTCATTCATTATTTTCAAGACAGCCTGACTGGTGCTGCACTCAAATGGTACATGAACTTGGACAGTTCAGAGATTCGTACTTTTCGAGACCTCAGAGAGGCCTTCGTCAAACAGTATAAGTACAATCTGGATATGGCTCCCGACAGAGATCAACTCCGGGCCATGACTCAAAAGGATAGAGAAAGCTTCAAGGAATACGCTTAGAGATGGCGTGAAGTTGCTGCGCAAATTTGTCCACCACTTGAAGAGAAAGAAATGACAAAAATCTATCTCAAAACTTTGAGTCCATTTTACTACGGACGAATGGTTGCAAGTGCACCAAGTGACTTTACCGAGATGGTAAACATGGGTGTACGTTTAGAAGAAGCAGTTCGGGAAGGTCGCTTGAACAAAGAACCAGAATCTTCTATTGGTCCAAGGAAGTATGGAAGTTCTTTCCAGAAGAAAAAGGATCAAGATGTCAGCAATGTCTTGCACAAAATCAAGAAGAAATTCCAACCTCAAGTTGCAGCAATAATTCTGGTTGTTAACTCAACGCCAGCTTATCAACCTCAGGTCCCGCAACAACAAATTCAACAAAGGTCGCAGCAACCTCAGCAGCAGGTTCGACCTCCAAATTACAACAATCGGGCTCCAAGGTATCCTGCCTTTGACCCCATACCAATGCCGTATGCAGAATTGTTTCCAACATTACTGGCAAAAGGACTCATTCAGACAAGAAGTCCTCCAAATCCTACAAACAGTTCCTCACCATGGTATAAGGCTGACCAATCTTGTCCCTATCATCAGGGGACACCAGGTCACAATATTGAGAACTGTTTCCCTTTCAATATTGACGTCCAACGATTAGTGAAGAGCGGAATGCTATCCTTCAAAGATACTAGTCCAAATGTCCAAGAAAATCCTTTGCCGCAGCATAAAGAAGCTTCAGTAAATCTGATAGATCAACACCCCAATGTCATTCAAATCTACGACATCCGTCAGATAGGGGAAAATCTTGTCAAAATGCATGCTAGACAAGCTGGGTACGGCCATGTACCACCTCACAACTACTTCACATGCGATATTTGTCCAAAGAATAATCAAGGATGTGCCGTAGTTCAAGCTGCATTACAAGAACAAATGGACTTAGGATGGATTCAACATATCCAAGTTAGAACGGAACATAACATCAACATGGTTCAAGGATGTCCAGGAGAATACAAAATCTACAAAGTTGAAGATCTTGAAGGATCGGTAGTCAGGTTCCATAAAACTTTAAATGGACTTGCCTACTTTGGAACAGATTTCCACGCTTACAGTAGATGTGAAATCTGTCGAAGAAATTCACGAGGATGTTTGCGTGTTCGCAACGACATTCAAAAGCTGATGGATGACAATACCATTACTGTTCTTGCCAACAGAGAAGATGATGAAGTCTTTACCGTATCTCCTCAAATTAATCAAGTTGAACCAATGCAAGTTAAGTATGATAGCAGGAAGACAGCAGTTGCGCCACTAGTCATCTACTTACCAGGTCCTGTACCGTATGAGTCCAGCAAGGCTATACCATACAAGTACAACGCTACATTCATTGAAAATGGTAAGGAGATACCATTACTGTCTGTTGTCAACATTGCTGACATTAGTCGAGTCACCAGAAGTGGACGAGTCTTCAACAGAACAACAAAAAATGTGGAGAAACCTTCGGAGGAAGTACCACATAGGCAAGACAATCATCCGACCAATGTTGTTCAAGCAAAAGAAAATGATGAGATCTTGAAGTTAATCCAGAGGAGTGAATACAACATTGTAGATCAATTACTACATACTCCGTCTAGGATTTCTGTCCTTTCCTTGCTATTGAGTTCTGAAGCTCATAGGGAAGCTCTACAGAAAGTTTTGGAACAAGCTTTTGTAGAACCTAGCGTCACAATAAGCCAATTCAAAAAGATCGTTGCCAACATCTCCTCCGGAACTAACCTAAGTTTCTGTGACGAAGATCTTCCTGAAGAAGGAGTGGACCACAATCTTCCACTTCACATCTCAGTTGGCTGCATGGGTGATGTTCTCGCAGGAGTCCTAATAGACAATGGATCCTCTCTCAATGTCATGCCTAAATCAACATTATCAAGATTATCTTTCGAAGATTACCCTCTAAGAAAAAGTCATGTCATCGTCAAGGCATTTGATGGATCAAGAAAGTCAGTTTTCAGAGAAGTGGATCTTCCCATAACTATTGGACCTCAGACGTTCAAAATCACTTTCCAAGTTATGGATATTCCAGCGCAATACAATTGTTTGCTAGGTCGCCCATGGATTCATGAGGCTGGGGCAATTACTTCAACACTTCATCAGAAGCTGAAGTTCATAAGAAATGACAAATTGGTAACCGTATATGGAGAACGAGCTCTGATCGTCAGCAACCTGTCATCATTCTCCGACATAGAACCAAAAGAAGTTGTTGTAACTAAATTCCAAGCACTTTCCTTGGACAAAGGAAAGGAGAAAGCAGCGTCTATCTCTTCATACAAAGATGCAATCCAAGTTGTAAAGGATGGCACTACCAGTGGTTGGGGGCACATTAATATTCCTACCAACAACAAGAACAGAACAGGAATTGGATTCTTTCCGACATCATCAAAAGCTATCCCATGGATTGAGGTAGTTCTCCCTATTCAAGAAACTTTCTGCAGTGGAGGTTTTCTTCAACCTGTTCAACAAACAGTCAATACCATCGGTACGGAAAACACCGATGAAGAGGAATGGTTATCCTATCTTAATAAAGCAGGATATATCTCCCTACCAGAGTCTGATTCACCTTGCTGTTATCCAACTGAAGGATCTGAAAGTGAGACTCAACTAATCAGTGATGAAGTTACTGACAGCTTCACCACCAGAAGTCATGGTTCATCAAAAGAAGTTCCTCCTATCCCCGAAGAGACTTGGGATACATTAGGAGAACCATGCGGAAAATTCGACTACATGGTGAAATACTCCGCTCCTGAAAGTTCAAGAATCTCTCTCGAAGATATTGTTCCAACTGGATGGAACAGTGATTTTGAGTACCTCTCTCAGCCAGAAGAGATGTATAACCCTTGCTATTCATCATCATCGACTGGTGAAATCTTCATTGAGGATTATATCCCCAAGTCACCTTCCGAGGCTACGGATCTAGAGTTCACATATCTAGTCAATGCCATCTTGGGAGAAGAGCAAGACCAAAATACAGAAGAGGATGATCTCGAAAGTGTCTCTGACAACGAGTCTCTCCATTCAGAAGATTGGAAGTTTCCTCAAAAGAAAAACCGACATACTCCACTTGGAAACAGGTATGCTCACACCGCTCAGTCTGGTGAAGTAGAAGAAGATCGTCTGAGTGTTGCAAAGACAGTGGTTGGTAAATCAAGACCTACCACAGGCCAGCTTAAGCCTAAGATTCCAGATTACTTAGTGCACAATGGGGTTCGCCACTATTGGACAGCTGTTGAAGTTTCAACTGTTGTTCGCACTCCTAAGTAGGAACTTTCACCGTTATTTTGTCCTCTCACCATAGCCCAGGGTGAAGAGATGTTTCATAGGGCTTTGCATTTTACTATTTCTTAGGAAAATGTCCCTCTTTGCTTCGCCCAAAGCAATAGAGTTTTGTTTTATAGGGTCTTTGTTTCAAGAGATGACTGTTAATAAATAAAAATGTCATTCTGTTCCTTCGTTTAGTTTTCCCTTTTCTTTTTTCGGAAATTGGTAATCCTAAAAAACACCCTTAAAAAAACATCAAAAAATCATTAACTGCATACACCGAGTCTTCCCTCGTTGTCTAAATAAAACTTATCACACATATGCAGATTAATCATAAAATACCCCGTTGAAACGTGCGACCGTATGACTTCTCCAAGCTTTGAGTTTCCTGTATTCGAGGCAGAAGAAGAAGAAGACGAAGAAATATCAAAGGAAACTTCACGGTTACTTCAACAAAAGGAAGAGGCCATTCAGCCATACAATGAGCCTCTAGAGATCATTAACCTTGGTCCCGATGGAAACAGAAAAGAGGTTAAGATTGGAGCTTCGCTCAGTACAGAGATCAGAGAAAGTTTGATACAACTTCTCAAAGAATTCTCAGATGTCTTCGCTTGGTCTTATCAAGATATGCCAGGGTTGGATACCAGTATAGTGGAGCATCACTTGCCATTAAAAGCAGAATGCCCTCCGGTTAAGCAAAAATTAAGAAGAACTCATCCAGAGATGGCCATGAAAATCAAAGAGGCAGTTCAAAAGCAGATCAATGCAGGTTTCCTCGTCACTTCAGAATACCCTCAGTGGTTAGCTAACATTGTTCCCGTTCCTAAGAAAGACGGAAAAGTCCGCATGTGCGTCGACTACAGAGATTTGAACAAAGCTATCCCTAAGGATGACTTTCCTTTACCACATATTGACATGTTGGTTGACAGTACAGCAAAATCCAAAGTTTTCTCATTCATGGACGGATTTTCAGGATATAACCAAATCAAAATGGCACCTGAAGACATGGAGAAAACAACTTTCATCACCCCCTGGGGCACGTTCTGCTATCGTGTTATGCCTTTTGGACTAAAGAACGCAGGGGCAACTTATCAAAGAGCCATGACTACACTTTTCCACGACATGATGAATAAAGAAGTGGAAGTCTATGTGGACGACATGATTGCCAAATCAGAAAATGAAGAAGATCACATACAGAATCTGACAAAGTTATTCCAATGCTTACGGAAGTTTCAGCTTCGCCTGAACCCCAACAAGTGTACCTTTGGTGTCTACTCAAGAAAACTCCTTGGTTTCATTGTCAGCAAACGAGGAATTGAAGTAGATCTAGACAAAGTCAAGGCAATTCAAGAAATGCCTTCACCCAGAACTGAGAAACAAGTTAGAGGATTTCTTGGACGCCTGAATTACATCTCGAGATTTATATATCTCATGACTGCAACTTGCGCTCCTATTTTCAAACTTCTACGGAAAAATCAAAGTTGCGTCTGGACAGACGATTGTCAGAAAGCGTTCGACAGCATTAAGGAATATCTGCTCGAACCACCCATCTTGTCTCCTCCAGTGGAAGGAAGACCTTTGATAATGTACTTAACCGTCTTAGAAGATTCCATGGGTTGTGTCCTTGGACGGCAAGACGAGACGAAAAGAAAAGAGCATGCCATTTACTACCTGAGCAAGAAATTCACTGACTGTGAATCCCGCTACTCCATGCTTGAGAAGACGTGTTGTGCTTTGGCCTGGGCTGCCAAGCGTCTCCGCCAGTACATGATTCGACATACTACTTGTTTGATCTCTCATATGGATCCAATCAAGTACATCTTTGAGAAGCCTGCCTTAACCGGGAGAATTGCCCGTTGGCAGATGTTGTTATCAGAATACGACATTGAGTATCACGCACAGAAAGCCGTGAAAGGAAGCATTCTAGCTGAGCACCTGGCTCACCACCCACTCAATGGTCATGAATCAACCAGTTTCGACTTTCCGGACGAGGACGTCATGTACCTCAAGATGAAAGATTACGACGAGCCACTACCAG
The DNA here is from genome assembly GCF_029867415.1 of Vicia villosa. Taxonomy (NCBI): domain Eukaryota; kingdom Viridiplantae; phylum Streptophyta; class Magnoliopsida; order Fabales; family Fabaceae; genus Vicia; species Vicia villosa. The sequence goes on along the minus strand of NC_081181.1, from coordinate 100,191,965 downwards.
ACGAAGGACCTGAGATAGGATCCCAGTGGGGCTTAATCTTTGACGGAGCTGTCAATGCTTATGGACGAGGAATTGGGGCGATCATTGTTACACCTCAGGGTACCCATATACCATTTACTGCCAGATTAACTTTCAAGTGCACAAACAATGAGGCCGAATATGAAGCTTGCATCATGAGTCTCGAAGAAGCCATGGATCTAAGAATCAAACACTTGGATGTATATGGAGATTCTGCTTTGGTCATCAATCAAATCAAAGGAGAATGGGAAACACGCCAACCAGGGCTAATTCCTTACAAAGACTACGCGAGAAGATTGTTACCATTCTTCGACAGGGTAGATTTTCATCACATTCCTCGTGAAGAAAACAACTTGGCTGATGCATTAGCCACACTCTCTTCCATGATTCAGATAAATCATTGGAATGACATTCCTCAGATCGATGTTATGCGCCTGGATAGGCCCGCTCATGTTTTCACCGTAGAAGCAATCATCGACGACAAACCGTGGTATCACGACATCAAGAACTTTCTTCAAAAGCAAGAGTACCCTCTTGAGGCATCAAAGAAAGATAGAAAGACTTTGAGAAGGTTAGCTTGTAGATTCTTCCTGAATGAAGATGTTCTGTACAAGAGAAACTTCGACATGGTTCTGCTCAGATGCGTTGACAGAAAAGAAGCATAAATACTCATGAGAGAAATACATGAAGGTTCCTTTGGTACTCACACCAATGGACACACCATGACAAGGAAAATACTGAGAGCAGGATATTATTGGCTGACGATGGAGTCAGATTGCTACTAGTACGCAAAGAGGTGTCGCAAATGTCAGATCTACGCCGATAGAATTCATGTGCCACCATCTCTTCTCAACATACTCTCTTCCCCTTGGCCTTTCTCCATGTGGGGAATCGACATGATTGGAATGATCGAGCCAAAAGCGTCCAACGGACATCGTTTCATCTTGGTAGCTATAGACTATTTCACCAAATGGGTTGAAGCAGCTTCATATGCAAACGTTACAAGACAAGTTGTCGCCAGGTTTATCAAGAATCACATCATTTGTCGCTACGGCATTCCTAGCAAGATAATCACTGACGATGGGTCAAATTTGAATAACAAAATGATGAAGGAGCTTTGTGAAGAATTCAAGATTGAGCATCACAACTCATCTCCTTACAGACTAAAGATGAATGGAGCTGTAGAAGCAGCTAACAAAAATATCAAGAAAATCGTTCAGAAGATGGTCATCACTTACAAAGATTGGCATGAAATGCTCCCGTATGCTCTTCATGGTTACCATACATCAGTACGTACTTTGACTGGAGCAACTCCTTTCTCCCTTGTATATGGCATGGAAGCAGTCCTACCTATAGAGGTTGAGATTCCATCAATGAGAGTCTTGATGGAAGCAAAATTAACAGAAGTCGAGTGGTGTCAAAGCAGATTCGATGAATTGAACTTAATCGAAGAAAAGCGCATGACAGCTTTATGCCACGGTCAGCTATATCAACAAAGAATGAATAAAGCTTTCGACAAAAAGGTTCGACCTCGCACAATCAAAGAAGGCGACCTTGTACTCAAAAAGATTCAATCTTTTCTCACAGATTCAAGAGGGAAATGGACTCCCAATTATGACGGCCCCTACGTGGTCAAGAGAGCTTTCTCAGGAGGAGCCTTAATACTCACGACTATGGATGGAGAAGAATTCACCCGTCCTGTGAACGTCGACGCAGTCAATAAATACTTCGCCTAAATAATTAAAAGAACAGCTCGCTAAGTTGAAAACTCGCAAAGAGCGGCTTAGGCAAAAAAGAGCGTCTCGGTGAATCGAAAACCCGAAAGGGCGATTCAGGCAAAAATTAGAGACATAAAAAAAAAATCAATCCCGGTAGACTTAAAACCCGAAAGGGGTAGTTTACGCAAAAATTAGGGATATATGGCAAGTAGCTGTGTTCAGGACAAACTTGATCATTCAAAAATCCATAGCGGAGTATTCATCATCAGTAGGTCATCTTCTACGAAGCACGAATACAGCGCAATTCAGAGTGGAAGGGAAAGATAACGGTCGTCACGTTTCATCGTAGCCCTTTTCCCGAAAATTACCAATTTCCAACTGTGGACCTCCGTTTTTCGGGCCATACCTCTGAGCGGGAGAGATACGTGAACTGACTCTTTTTTATCGCTTATGCTTTCGCATTTTGGAAAATTCACAGAGTCGCCACCGACCTTTTATTTTATCCAATTAAGGAAAGGTTTATAAAAGAAACAGAAAAAAGACCGTTAAGAAATTCTGGGTAAGGGGGTAGGTTATACAAAGGGAAGGTGTTAGCACCCTTTGTATCCATGGTTATCCATGGGCTCTTAAGTTTGCTTAGCTCACTTGTTTTTCGATCACTTTTCAATTGCTTTAGAATGCTCATATGTGGTTTCAAATACCTTTATAAATTGAATTTGTAATGATCCTTGTGCGGATGTATACAAAATGTTTGTTTATCTTTCGAAAGATGTTTTGAAAAGAACGTTAACTTTGTAATGATCCGTGTTTGGATGTATACAAAATATTGTCTTTTTGGAAATTTTTGTTTTGAAAAACAACAGTGTATGAGAATTTTGTTTGTTTTGATTTGAGCAAGCAAACTAGGAGGTCTACCCTGAGTTGTAAGGTCTTTATCCTATTTCCTTTAAAAATCTATCCTTTCCCCGGATACAAACAAAAGGTTCGATTTTGTACTCGAAACAGTAGAATTTTGACTTTGATTTTGAAAAGAATGAGAAGGGATTACCTTAAAAGGTGCAAATGTGATTATGATTGGATTCAGATATTTTATCTTTGAAGTTAGTGATCTAACGGTTCAATTTTATCTTTGACATACACGCAGTTTATATTTGCTGGAAATTAAAATGCGGAAATGTAAAGTGCGGAAAGTAAATCTACGCTATTACATCGATTGTGCAGGAAATGTAAACTAAGCCTATTTACATGATTTTGACGTCCTATACATTTATCTAGGAATTTAAATTGCAAGAAAAATAAAAGACATATTTTTGGATTTTTTATGATTGATTTTAGTTATAATTAATGCATGATTAATTAAATTAAAATGAAGAAAAAAGATGAAAATAGATTTAAACCTAGAAATTAAGTTTAAAATATGTACAAAATATTTGTCAATTAATTTTAAAACAAAACTAATTTTTTTGGAATTTTTGAAATTGATTTGAAATTGATTAGGCTAATTAATACATAATTATACAAATAATTATACAAATAATTAAAACTTAAAGAGAAAATTATTCAAAATATGTACAAAGTTAGTCTATAATATATAAACAATATTTTATATAAAGAACAATTTTTTTATGATTTTTTGATTGGTTAGAATAATTAAAAAGCAAATATATAAATATATACTAATTAATTATGCAAAATATTGAAATTATGAAGAAAAATAAAATATTTTTATTTCAGAAAATAAAATATTATTTTAGAAACTTAAAAATATTTTTTGTGTATTTTTTGGATTTTTGAAACTATTTTTAATTAATTTTGCAAAGAAATTAAAATAAAAATAGAAATATATAATTAATGATCCAGTGTGGTATTTAAATAAAGTCCATGGTATAGGGCTTCATTCTGATGCGTTGGATGAATTAATAAATGAGATCTGATGGCTCAGATTGTGAGGGTCCACCACCTATGACACGCCTGCAAACACTGAAACCAAAGGTTAATTTAAAAAAAAAACGCGCGCGTGCTGTCCAATGAGGTGAGGACACCTCATCGTCTTCAACCTCTCGCCAGGACCTTTAATAGCGCTTTTATGAAAAAAGAGCTGTAATTGATGAGCTTCAGACCTGCAAAATAGCGAATAGGGGTAAACTTGAAAAGAAATTTGGCGCGATATGTCCATTCGATTCGTCTTGTTCCACTGAATTCAACCATGCTCTTAATTTGTTCTGATTTTGGCTCTAACTAAAAACCCTAAATTTGAGCTGGAAAACCCTAAAATGGTAGGTTCGTATACAAGCATCCAAAGCTCAATTAAACTTCCAAAAACGATCTACACACCACACTAACACTACAAAAAAAACGCTATTTAGAGGGAGTTTATTTTGAGAGGTTTTAGAAATTCCCCACAATTAATTAAAAAAAACAATTTTTTTGTGGATCCAATACAATTTTTTGTTTATACTAAGGGGTTAAAACAAGTCCCCTCAAATTGAAATGTTCACTCTCGTTTTTTAGTTTCCACACGTTCTCTCATCTCTTCCCAAATTTATTTTACCCCCTTCAATCTTTATCCTTTAAAACCCTAGCCACCGTATAGAAACATATCCATCTCAATCTCACCACCAAGTCTTCCCCCTTCCATAATCTATGCGTGTAAGCCTCAATGTTCTCAGAATATCTCACATGGTCTCCTCGTTGTTCAAGTAGTCGAACCTCTGTTCTGCTCAAGTCGCCGACTTTTATGTTCTCCTCTAATCTTGCGGCTCTTCCTCAAGTCACCACTCTCTTAAACATCAAACCTCTACCTTTGCAGGCTGCTTAACTAAAACAAACCCTTCCTCTAGTTGTTTGTCTCTGTTTGTTATCGGCACTAGATCTGCAACTTTGCATTGATTTCTTCTCAAATGCTCGAAACCAGTCACTCACAGCGAGTCTTTCACGATCTGGTTTCGACCCTCTCGCAGAAAGCAAGGTTTTCCCTCTTTTCAATTTGATGCGTGGAACAGCAGTGGAATACTCGTGTTATTGTTGATAACTTTTTTTGTGAGTTCTATTTCCTATTTATTTTTCTTTGTTTGTTTCCCCTTAATTTGGTTTCAAGGAAGTTAACTATTTGTGTGTTGCTGCAAAAGAGGATGGAAAGACACTGGTTACGGCATTGTGGGTTGACCACAGTGGTGATATTTTAATGCATGTTGATGTTACCTCAGTTTGTTTCTTCTTTCTTTCGTTTTGCTGTTGTTTTTACTGGAATTGGAATGTATTTTGGTACTGTTGTAATTCACAAATTATTGTTCTAGTCATCATTATTATTATAAATGATTATTAGTTAATTATCAAACTTTGAATATTTTACTTAGACATAGTAGCAGAGGTTGCAGGGTATGTTTATTGGCTTTATTTAGAAGCTTATAAGGAGATTAGTAGGAAGGAACACATAAGATTCTAGTTGAGAATTACCATGAAACTGGTCATTGGTAGTGAATGTTGGGCTTTGAAGTGGGAATCGTATCCCTTCATTCATGCAGTCATGTAGTTGTCCACTTCTCGCAAGTTCGTTCTCCACTGGTTGCTTCTCGCAAGATGTCTTTGGCATTAAGGTTAATTTTTTCCCTCTTTATCTCTACTTTAGGAATTTAGGGTTTCTTTCAATATTTTTATAAAATCCAAACTAGTGTCATGACAATTTAATGATGATTTATGTTCTGTTACAATCTCTGCAAACTAATGTTGTATTTCCAGCATGTCCACTATAAGCTAAGAATTCATAATCAATTTTTTTCTTTCTTCTACAAGAATTTATCACATCCAACTGTCATAGGTAGTGAAAGGTACATTATGGTACTTACCCTGGCATACTTAATTGCATAAATTATGACTTAGTTTTCTTTTGAAAGAAAATAGAATGAGCATGTGGCTAGAATTTAGAAAATATGTGTCAATTTTTTAGAAATATGAAAGAAGTTTCACAATTTTTTAAGTAAACAAGATGCTGTTTTTTTTCTTATAGCAGAGTGTTTTTAAGTATTCTTAAATGTGTTTGTGACCATGGATAGAATTCTAAAAAAATGAGTGTTGTTTCTTTTTTTCTTGTAGGAGAGAGTCCAGTTGCATGTATTCTTTTTGTAAATTTTGAATTCATGCCTTCTTAACATGATGGTTCACAGGTAGCACTTCTTGTGCCTACTTTCAATATTTATTAACACATTTTGATCACAATATTTGATGTGTGGATACTTAGGAAAATATTTTATCTGATTAAATTTCTTATAATTTCAGCAGAGTGAACTTGCAAGTGAGTTTCGCCTTTGAATGGAAGAGGATCGTGTGGTGGAAGCATCATTTGATGAATTATTTGATTGGGAGATTGAGCCAGAATGATATTGTTTATATGTTTTGTTATGAATGATATTGATTCTATGATTAGTCGACTAGACTATTTTAGAAAACAATATATTTTATGCTATTATGAATTTGTGTTGAATTTTCACAATTAAAATTATATTCTGAATGTTTTGTATTACATTTATATTGCTTATTTATTTCTTAAAATTGAGTATATTGATTACATTCATAATTAATCTAAAAAAAAGGACAACAACAAAAAGTGATAAACCACAATATTCGATAAAATAATCTCAAAAAAGGAGGATAAAAATAGCCAAACTGAAAAAAATATTAATAAAAAATTTAGGGAGGATAAAAATTGCCAGAAAATTAACTATGTATACTGCAGCGGTTTTAAACCCCTGTTGAATAACCCCTACAGCATGATACCAGCGGTTGGCTAAAACCCCCGCAATTAAACTATGGGAATCGTATATGCGGGGGTTTCTGTAACTCCCGTAAATTATGTCGCGGAGGTCAAAAACCCCCGTAGAATGGTTAAAAAACCGCCGCAATCCAAGCGCTTTTTTTGTAGTGTAAGTTCAAATATATATATCTACATCTTGCTAGATATGTGTGTGTTATGAGATATAAGTTGGTTTTAGTTTGAACAAACCGTGAGGTATAATGGATGATTCTGAGTGCTTCAAGGCTTGAAACTGATTGGGATATGTTCAATGATGATTGAGGATTGTATTTAAGTGTTTAGTTTGAACTGAAACAAGCTAGAAATTAAAATTCGAATTTTAAATTTCTTTGAAAAATTCAAGTTGTTACAAATATGTTACAAGCATTCTACTGGCTATGAACTCGTGTCTCCTTGATTGCTGAAGTATGATAGCTCTTTTATAGGCCAAGAGCTGCTTGGAAGTGAAGCTAAGAAGCATTCATTAGCTTTGTGGAATCTTGACTTTTTCAACATGAGTAGCTTTGCATTTAAGCCACCATGGCTTGATTTTCCACCCTCCTTCTGTTTGTACTTGTCTTGGGGCAGAGTTGAATGATTCTCTTGATGAGTCATGCTTGGTTTGTAAGCTATTCTTTATCCATCCATTTTTCTTTTTTAATTTAATCTTATATGTGATAAAATTAAACCAAAAATGAATAAAAAATGGAGTGGGCCTTGTCTTGGTCGTGGGAGGCCCATAATATTATGGTAATGATGTTTGAACCATGAAAAATTGGCCCCATTTGGAAAAAATTCATTTTTGAACAATGTTGTTTTTATGCATTTTCCAAAATTTAGCCAACTTCAACAAGGTGTAAATCCCTCAATTTTTGTCATATGAAGGAGTTCTTGCACTTTTTGGAAACCTCAAAGAGTCCTCTAACCAATGTCTTTGGTCTCATGTTAAAATGATTTTTGATGCTCCTTGTGTGTCCTTTTGAAAAAAGTGTCTTTTTGTTGACTTTGAAAATGACCTGTAATGTCTTTGGTCATATTTTTCAAATGGTGAATGCAATAACCATGGGATCAATTGCATTTGAAAGATAATTGAATTTCCTTCAAAATGAGCTTTGGTTTGAATTTTTTGGATGAAGGATGAGAGAGTTATGATCAGTCAAAGTTGAGTTGACTTTTCAGGCAAAAACCCTAATTTTGAATCTTAGGGTTTTGTTGATTTTTGATCTTTCCTTGATGAATTATGATCATCCAATGATAAAATGATTAATCCTTTGACAAAATATGGATTTTGACAAAAAATTTCATTTTTGACTGTCTGTTGACTTTTTAGTCAAACGGGTCGTCTGTTGACTATTTGAGCTGCTGACGGTGCGTCTGAGTGAATTGAAGTTTGAAAATTTGTATGATGGTATTTTGAGATATATGCATGTGCATGAAATCCATTTGAGGTCTCAAAAACTTGTTTCTCCTGTAAAAACAAGAAAACCCTAGTCAAAGACTGTTTGTGTAGGAGACAGTTAAGCATACCTGATTTTTGTGCAGTGTTGAGTCTCTGCTAATCGCATGATATTCAGAAGACTTTTAGAACAAAAATCTTGGAATTTTGAATTGCAAAAGATTGATTTGATTGATGGTACAAAACACTGAGAATTGTACTGCCAGCAGTTTGACTGTCGACTGACTGTTACCAGTACAGTCTGAGTTTCTTGATTCTGCGCCTGCAAAAAGATTTAACTCTGTACCAATTGTGTCATTACTATTTATCTGTAAATAAATAGCATGTGTGAAGTAATAAACAGTATTTGGCGTTTGCGTAAGAATAAATTCAACTGCAAGCCAAATTACTGTATAAGAAAAATTCTAAAACTAAGTATTTCATATGTCAGGATATTTGTTGAAATAAAAATCCATGATTATATGAGACTCTTAATTTCCAGATTGGAGTTTTCTTGAAAAAAGATGCGGGCAAATTTTGGGGTATAACACCAACTTTGTAAATACTCCATGGAATCAAGCATTTGGCTGATTACCATTCCATAAATAATAATTTGAGCCTTGTGTTTTTCTTTGCAATCGAGTCTTATTCAGTTTCTTGAAATGCATTTTAAGTTTAAACGGTCATTTTCTTGAAACAAATGTTTTCATAAAATAAAATGAATTTACTTGCAAAAATAAAGGTGAATTTCTTTCTGAGGTTTACAAACAATAGGAAGAATGCAAACAGTTGCTCCGAGAACGGTTGAGACTCCGGGAACCAAGATTTCCCCATGAGGTCGCTTTGCAAACATCTCCCGATGACGGATCTTCACTTCAATTCATATTACTCATTTCGGACAGCGGACAACTGATAACCAGGTATTCCCGACAGAGTTCGAACTACAAGAAGAGGACATCTTCTGATCCACAAGAATTCAAGTCGTATCATAGGATTTTTCATCCGCGACAATTCTGTTCACATTCACTTTACATTTTTATCATTGTCATAATATTCATGCATACATTACATCATAATTGCATAGTCTAGTCGAGGCTTTGATCATGTGAGTGCCCGAGTCATTAAGGCATGAACTCGAGTTTCCCCTGCAAGTTCTGGAGAAACTTTTTCTTTCAAGACGACAGTTCATACACAAGGATTTCCCCAAGCAAGTCAACAAATGGTAGTCTCCCTCAAAGAGATAGTTTGTTCACTTTTGGAATTCCTCAGCCGAGATTCTCCCGCAGAGCGACACTCGACAGTTTTCTTCAGATAAGATAGTCTATTTCGCATTTTGGAATTCCCTACAGGGTCGATGAGCGATTCTCTTCTCCAAAAAGTGTGGATTCCCCGACATAATTTACAAGTGTTAGTTTTTCCTCCTGGAAAACAATTTGGTATTTCCCCAGCAAGGTCAAGAGATACCACTTTTCGTCAAAGAAAATAATTCAGAATCTCCCAGTAGATCGACAAATGATCCCCAGCGAAGTCAGTGAATGGCAGTCTCTTTCAGCAAAAGACAGTTCACTCACTTTTTCGAGCAAAAATAACGAATGGCAACCTTCTTCATGAAGACAGTTCGTTTCGCTTAAAGATTCCTCAACAAAGTCAGCAAATGGCAGTCTCTTTCGGCAGAAGACAGTTTGCTCACTTTCTTTCACGGTAGGGTCAACAAATGGCAGTCTCTCCCAATAGAAGACAGTTTGTTCCCCTAGCAATTGGCAAATGGCAGTCTTCCCCCAAGGAAAGACAGTTTGTCTGTTAAATACTCAAGAAATCGACAAATGGCAGTTTCTTCAAACAGTTTGTCTGTTTCTGGGATGTTTCATCCTCTTCAGATTTGACAAATGGCAGTTTTCCTCCTAAGAAAACAGTTTGTTAGTTCCCCTCAGAGTCGACAAATGGCAGTTTTCCTCTTAGGAAAACAGTTTGTTGGTTCCCCGGCATCAGTTGACGAATGGCGGTTTTCACCCCGAAAACAGTTCATCTGCCTTCAAACAAAGTCATTAGCCCCTCAAAAGAGCGCGGGTCCATATGACGATCCTTCAAAAAACGTCAAGTTAAAAGGAGGGATGGTGAAGTTTCTTTATTTACCGTCAAATGGTATCTTACCTCCAAGTGCTGGTAAGAAGTTTGATGAGGAAACAAACCCTTGAAGTTTCTTTATTTACCATCAAATGGTATCTTACCTCCAAGTGCTGGTAAGAATTTTGATGAGGAAACAAACCCTTGAAGTTTCTTTATTTACCATCAAATGGTATCTTACCTCCAAGTGCTGGTAAGAAGTTTGATGAGGAAACAAACCCTTGAAGTTTCTTTATTTACCGTCAAATGGTATCTTACCTCTAAGTGCTGGTAAGAAGTTTGATGAGGAAACAAACCTTTGAAGTTTCTTTATTTACCGTCAAATGGTATCTTACCTCCAAGTGCTGGTAAGAAGTTTGATGAGGAAACAAACTTTTGAAGTTTCTTTATTACCATCAAATGGTATCTCATCTCCAAGTGCTGATGAGAAGTTTGATGAGGAAACAAATCCTTGGAAATTTTCTCCTTATCTGAGATATTGTCCAAACACGACTGAGACCAGTTTCGAGATATGGAAATCCGAAACAAGGGGGAGGTTGTTTGCCTTTTTCTAAGTGTCAGCCCTTAGTTAAAGAGGATGGATTGCGCATCCTACACTGCCATCCATTCGCCAGAGTCCACATCAAGTATTTCTACAGGAGTTTGTCTCCTCATCCCCTGCCAAGTGCGACAGCAGGATCAAGTCATGCAAAGATTTTATCAATTACAACATCTCAGGAGCGCCCAAAATTCGGGCATTCTTTGATATTTAAGTCTCTTTTACGCAGGAGAGATCGAGATATCAATCTCTCTCCCTCCAGATAAAAGAAACTTAAATAGGGGCATTTGTCATACCCTAATTTTTGACCCCCCTGAGATGACATATCTTCAGGATTTTCATCAAGTCAAAGCAAGTACCCAGAGCAGCCTGGCATTCAATCAAGGATGTTCAAAGACAAGAAAACTCAGGCAAAGGATCAATCAATAGAAGAATTAATCTCTAATATAATCATAAGACTCAAGAGCTTCATTTTTTTCACCTATGATTGATTAGACACCCAGTCATCTGAGTACAGGTTTACTCAGGTCACCAGACTAGGGTTTTTGAGCCTATCAAGGACTAAAATCAGGGATCACCTTTGGGAAACCCTAAAAAGCCCCAGGGGATCATTCAAAGACATCAATCATCTTCAAATAGCTCATATGACAAGATCCACTGGACATCACACCTCAATTCAAAGTCTACAGTCATCATTTTCATCTGGTCGACAATTAGGGTTTTTGACCTAATTCACCAGGATAGTTGACTTTTAATTAGGGCATGGATCCAAAACTCAAGACATGATTCAAGAATCTCTACTACCTCAATATAACCCATTTACATCACTCATTTGAGGAGAAGATCTTGATTCTACACAAAAGTCCAAAATTTCACTTTATTAGGAAAAAGTCAACTGTATGGGTTCACCTTTGACTTTTAAGATATTTGGTCAAACCATGACTTTCAAGGATCAATATCATCAATATATGGATATTAAAGTCATTTGACCAAAGAAATTCAAAGAGATTCACCAAGGAGCAAAAAGTTGGGAATTAGGGTTTTTAAGGGCATTGTGGGAACTCAAAATTTCACCTACACAACTCAAAAAACTTCCAACATGAAAGTTGTAGATCTTGCAAAATAAAACAACATCTTACATAGGAACTTTTTTCAAAAGATCAACCATTTAAGAGTTTTGGAATTTTGAAGCTTTAGGTTATAAAAACTTAGAAATTTTTCTAAGTGTTTTTAACCTAGTTTTCATCCAACTTTGGGCGCATTTTTCCCAAATTTCCCAAATGATTCTGAAGGAACCATAAACTAATGATTTGAAGTAGATGTTCAGGGCTTTCCAAATTGTGTTCAACCTTCTCCAAATTCATTTTGAGCTAAGAGTTATGCTTGTTCAAAGTTGGCCTCATGAAATGAAATTATAGGTCATGTACAATTTGAAACTTTGCAATTTTGTGCATTTTGCTTCACTAAGTGATGCTACACGACCTCTAATGCATCTGAAAACATGCCATACATCCAAATTCATCATTGCATAAGGATTGGAGAAGATTCCCAAAAACAAAGGCATGTGATTATGTAATGATTACATTCTTGAATTTATGGCAAATGATGAATCATCAAGGAATCTTCTCACCAACCAATTAGAGCCCTCCTCTGAATCAGAAATGTCCCCTAAGATCCTGCAAGATCAATGGTTGGGGAAGCTAGCCCGAAAATGCATCATTGCATTTGGATATTTTCAAACTTTCTTCATGGCTAAGAAACCAAACTCACTTCACTAAGCAAGCTCACTCTCTCAATCAGTACTGAATCATTTGCCTATAAATAGAGGGCTCTTTCTCATTCAGAAAACACACCAAAGCAACCATATTCCTTGCTTTCTCTTTCTCTTCTCATGCTTATGGTTTTTCAAAGTTCTTTGGCAAGAAGGATCGTTTTCTTCAAACCAAAGCTTATCTTTGGAAAGTAAGCATTCTAACATCTCAAAGGGGTTCATTTGAGGTGATCCAAGCACCTGGATCACTTCTGTAAGTGGAGGAACGCTATTGTTGCTTTCACTTTGGAGCTATTGCAGTTGGAGGTCCATAGAGCAATTCAGAAGGTTTCCAACAAAGCCAAGCATCCAGACGTGTTCCTCAGATCATAGTGAAGCTGTTCAGATGGCTGCAGCTCATCTGTAACTCAATATTCATCACTCTCCATGTCCACTTGAAGCTCAAATCGAGGGAGGTCCATAGAACAATTCAGGAGAATTGAAGTTACAATAAGCATTCAGTTAGCATCACTGAGTCCCAAGGAAGCTTTTGGGATCATTCATACAAGCCCAGGTGCTCTCTATCATCCTCACAACCTCCATTTTCAGAGGTAAGTTTCTGAACTCCATCTCTTTAATTTAAGCACTCTTTGTGATAAATCTCGATTCTATCTTGTTCAGCATCATCAGAGGATTGAAAACCCTCTATCATCATTCATTTATTCATCTTGTTTGTCATTTAATTTCAAATTTAGGGTTCATGTGTTCTTAGAGTTCTCTGAGAAATTAGGTAGCTATAGTTAATATAAATAAATGTTAGTTACATATCTGGATTCGTGAGGAAATTTAGAACAAGATTGATGTTTACATCATGCCATTTAGTTGAGAAACCAGAGAGTTAGGAATTTAAAAATCTTTGAGCTCGAGGAAGAAGACGACTATGGCCATGGCGCGCAAAATTCAAATCTTTGGGCAAAGTTTATTTTATTTTTAATGATAGGCATTTTATAAACGAATTCATCGTTTGCCCTAGTGGCCTCACATGCGCTCTTAGTCTCCTCATGCCTCAAGTCTGGGGTTCGAATCCCCCTCGCCCCAGACTTTTTGTTTCTTTTATTTTTCCATGATTTACCACTTGTTTGAAAATATAATGAATTGGTGTGTGTCTTAAACACCAAGCGCGCCTTGGCCCAGTGGTATTATTTTGAGTGTGTGACCTAGAGGGCGTGGGTTCAAATCCTCCAAGGGCCAAAACTATTTTTTTACACCCATTGTTCTTTCATTTTTTCACAAACTTCACACAATTATTTAACCCATCAAATTAAATCATTTTCACTTCATTTTTCACACACTTGTTATTTAATATATCTATTTTGTGAATAATCCAAAAAATCATAAAAATATTATTTATTTTATATATTTTTATTAGGTTTAAAATAGTAGGTTTTAAGTGTTTTCTTAAATACTTTAAATGCATATACTCATTTTGTTTTAACCTAATTATTTTGTGAATAATTTTATGATAAAACCCTAATTGTTTAGGTCTTAATTAGGTAAAGATATTTATCTTTACCTTAATTAAGTTGACTTTTGTCAATTTTCAAAACTGTTTACAATCATAAACAAAATGATTAAGGTTTTCAAACAACAAAACCTTACATCATTCCAATTTTCTTTCAACTGTTTTTAAACAGTAAATAATCTCTGGGCCTATAATAGAGTGTAAGACCCAACACCTTCTTTCTTTTCATAGTTTGTTTTCAAAAACTGTATTTACAAAATCTCCTTTCTGTTTTCAAAACATTCTTCTGGTATTTGAAGGGCATTATTCCCGGTGAAACTCTTCAGATACCTATGTGACCTTTGTCCATCTTCACTTCTTCTGTTTTCAAAAACTCTTAACTGTTTATAATAAATATTCAACTGTTATCAACAAAACAACAAAAATACTGGTAAGGCTTTGTACATACTTCTTCAAAGGCCTCCACTCCATCCAGGTTAGGCTTTACAAGCTTTCAATTTACAGTATTTGTTTAAATTACTGTCAAATATAAACTGTACATATATTTGTTTAGAACTACGTTTGAGTGTAAACCCTAGGACAGTTAAACTATATATATATATATTATAGAAATATGGCCTAGGATTGAGAATGTCTTCCCGGTGAAGGCTCTTTCCTAATTAGAGATCTGTAGTTCAAACCACCAAGATGAATTATTCCCGGTGAAACATCTTGGCAAAAACTTTAGAATCCAAAAAATAGGACACATCCACCCAAAGAGGAATTATTCCCGGTGAAACCTCTTACCCATTTGCTTAAAGCCAAAATAAGTTCAAAACTACATAGCTTTCTCTTGTGCTATAACAAGGACCCTCGATTAGCCTCCTCTTGGGCTTTGTACAAGGACCCACAGGCTTCTTAAAAGCATTTCCAGCTTCCTCTTGAGCTTGTATACAAGGACCCATCAGGTTTCTTATAAACATAGGAACAGGTCTTTAGTCACCTTTTAGCCTATCCTGGTGAGTTTCTTCCAATTTAAACCAGACTTTAAACAAGCTAAGTTTGTCTCAATTTACATTGAGTACACTTTTTGGAATGAGAGACATGGACAGTCTCTGTCACCCTTATCTTCATCAATCTTCCTTAATAGAGTCTAGGATCCATGTTTGCTTATCCTCAGCAAGAGTCAGCCTTCATCTTGGGCTTTAAACAAGAAGTCTCCACTAGACAATCTTTCTGCCATTCATTTTAACAAAAAACCCCTGGAAAGGGTTAGCCTCCACAAACATTCTTTCATTTTAATAAAAATCCCTGGAAAGGGTTAGCCTCCAAATCAATCTATCATTTCAATAAAAACCCCTGGAAAGGGTTAGCCTCCAAAACCAGTCATTCAAAAACCAAAGATTCATTCTCTTAGGAGATAATTTCCCCAAAAGAGTCAAAACCCCTGGAAAGGGTCAGCCTCCAAAAACATGATAAAATCAGTCTTTTAACAGACAATTCCTCCAGCTGAGTCAAAATCCCTGGAAAGGGTTAGCTTCCAAAAATCACTCCTTCAAATTCAAAGACTCACTCCTTTAAAAGATAAATTCCTTAAAAAAGAGTCAGCCTCAGTTCTGGGCTTTGTACAGAACACCAAAAAACTCCTTAGTTTAGATTCTCCCCAGTAGAGTTATCATTTCAATAAGTCAATAAATCAAATCAAAAAGCCTCAAGCTTGGGCCTCATGCAAGCCAGCTAAAGTCAAATCTTTCATACAGTAGATAGACATAGCTTATCTCTATAGAGAGATATTTTTACTACTCTACCACATTCAAACAAACAAACATTACATTTTATTTCAATTTCAATCAAGTCTCCCATTTAGGATTTTGAAAGGCATGAGCTGGCAGTAAAACCCAGACATGTGGTAACTTTCCCTAATTTGGATGAGCATCTTTCTTTCATTTAAGAGGCATTTGACTGGTATACTTGCACATACACAAGTAAGGTCCCCCTCTTGAATGAAATGAAATCAGTTATTCTGTCACTCCTTTAAATGTTTGTGGTAGAATAGTACAAATATCTCTATGTAAAGATGATTTCATGCCTCTTTACTGTAAACAGAGATTTAATTCAAAGCTTCACCCTTGAGCTTCAAGCAAGGCACCAAAAACAAGTAATTTCCCTAGTTAGTTCCCCGAACTACATTAAGCTCTGACTTCCACTAGGGATATGTAGGCATGAGGTTCACAAGGAATCTCAGCGAGCTAATAAAATACCAAAAATAGTCTGTTTGTCTGTCTGTCAGTCTTTCTTTAATCAATTCAATTCCTTCTCCAAATACAAAGGAGAAACTTTCCCAATCATTGTAGCAACCTGCCCTAAAAATTATAACTTTTAGAGTCGCCACCTATTCTGAAGGGCGAATAGGAAACCCTACGCAGTTTAGAGATCGGGGTAAGTTATTATAATCAGGTCGAGGGAAGGTGTTAGGCACCCTCAACCCTTTCCTATTGGCTTTGAATCTAAGGGTCAAGTTTTATGGCTAAAAATTAAGGTTAATAGCTAAGGAATTGAATAGGGGAAGAATTGAGATTTTAGGGAGGGGGACTCGCCTTGTTACCAAGTGCCTACGTACCTCCTTATGGAGGATCAGAGTCAACGTAGTTCGGGCACAGGATTGTACGCCTTTGAATTGAATATTTTGAAGGCTTTTTGAATGGCCTTTCGTAGTTTTTTGAATGAGGATGAAAATCCGTAGTTTGATTTGAAGTGTTTTGAATCTTTTGGGCGTACAACCCTGATTTAATTTGTTACTGTTAGATGCGGTGATCGATAGATTCGATCAGTATAGCTAACAGATTGGTGGGCATTGCTGGTTACTCAGATCGATAGATTCGATCATCGCGGGCAGCAAATTAATTGTGTTTTAAGCTTTAAGTATTTTTTATCTCTCGTCTAAAGCGACTGATAGCTTCAGTCGGGTCGAGGAGAGAATTATTGAGAGTTACTTAAATTATAAATTAATCGGAACAATCTATTTCTCGTCTAATACGACTAATGGATTTAGTCGGTTCGAGGAAAAATTAAGTCACCAATAAAAATAGTTGAACAAATTGTTAGACATTTAACTAGTTCATCAAAAACAGTTAAACATCTTTTAGAATTTTAATTAATTAATCATCACAAAAAAAAAACAATTTAACAAGTTTTAGAAAAGAAAAAAAAAATTAATTAAATTTATTTGTTTCACAAGGAGGGTGCATTTTGTCAAATGTTAGTAAATTGGGGGTGTATTCAGCGATGGGGTCTGGCCCATGAGGTTGTTTGTCCATGCGATTTGGTGTGGCGCAGGTTCATGGAAGTTGGGTGATCACCCAGGGCCAGAGCGTAGGATCTAAGGTTACAGGCATCAGCGGCCTGCAGGTGGCTTTGGTTTGAGGGTGCACGGAACAAGAGCACACTGGATCATGTCCAGTATTGCTGACATGTGGCCATGGGAGGCCACTTGTCCTTCGCCCAGTGAATCGCGAGAAGGGTTATTCTCCGTCTATCCCCATCCCTCCCCTCATTCTCTCTGTTTCTTTCTCTCTCTAACCTCCCTCTGTCTCTTTGTTCATACAGCAACAACACACTAAACCCAGAAAATCGAGACCACCCGCCGCGAACCACCACCTCTCCGCCGAAAACCCCAGAACGCGATGAAGATCCTCATGATCTTCATCGTCTTCCCCAACCCAGAATCCTTTCAAAACCCAGATGAATATGAACCCTAACCTAAAATCAACCCAGATTTGTTCAGCGACACAAAATTTCGAGAGCAAGCGAAGATTCAAACCAGAACACAACAGACCAACATGCAAAGATCCTAAGCTAAGTGTGAAGGGTTACCTTGTAGTCTTGAGTTTCAGGGACGTGTGTGCTCCGAATCTAATCTCCTTCTTTCTCTCTTTTCGCAGGTGTGAAGGTGAAAATGAAGCGACGGCGCAAGGGTTTCGTACGCGGCGGCGCAAGGGTTTCGTACGCGGCGGCGCTTGAGCTTTTCTCCCAAAAATCTTCCGCCCCCCTCTCTATTCTTCTTCTTCTGTTCTTATAGACCTCGGGTTTAATTTGTTTAGGAAACATTAGATTAGAGTTTTTAGGATTCAATTAGAGATTGGATTCGGATTCCATTGTAATTGATGAACGATTTTTCTTTAATAAAATTACATTTGATTCTATTTTGTTAAGATTAGATTCAATGTTAATGTTTTGATTTGATTCACTGAAAAATGATTGAAGATTCACTTGATTCGTATGGGCCTGGGCGGAATTGATTGGATTAGGGTCTAGTTTGATATTCGGTGGTGGTGGCCGCCGCTGAGAGCATGAAGACTAGGGTTTGCGCTTTGGAGGGGATGGTGAACAGGACCGGGTCGGTTTGACCCGCCTGTGACCCAACCGTTGACCCATGGCCCCTATTCTTTTGGCCTAAAACGTAACAAGACAAAGCCCAACAATTTTAACTAGGCTACTCCATCAATTAAACACCCTTTTAATAATTCTAGACAATTAAAAAAAATAATCATTGCGACTAATCATATTAATTAATAAATATACTAGTATTTATAAAATACTAATAATAATTAAATTGATTAGATCCATATCACCATACTAATAATTCTTAGTTAGAGTTTAACAAATGATAATAATCTTAATATATTCTAACCAAATCAATTAAATATTCCTCCCTTTTTAGTGGGCTCAAATCTGATTGGGATTACAACACACTCTTCATTTTTGCATACACCCCCCCTTTTTGATAAAAAGATAATGACCTTATTAATAAGGATTAATATAAACGAATAAATGATGAGAAATAATTGGACCCAAAGCATATTGGATCTCAAATATTTGTCATTCACACCTCTACTTGTTTTAAACCAGATTATACGTGAATTTTATAGGAGAGCGAGTTTAATAATAGGTATATCAAACCCTATGGCTCCTAATTTTTAACTCCCTTAATAAATTGAAACGGGGATCACATTGGGTAAATTTTGGGGTATGACAGCTGCCCCTATTTAATTACCTTGGATTGAACAGCGTGAGAATACGCAGGTCTCACGCTTTTCAGATCGAAGAGTTATTAAATAATGGAAGACCCCTAAATTTACCTCGTGCTTGAGTGTGAGCGAGATGATCGTCCTGCTAAAGCCTGAGTCTTATATAGTAAGGACTTTTCGTCAGTTGCGGTTAGCTTACCGTATTGCTAGTAAGCTTTCGTAGTTTGTGGACCCCAATAGGATCGTTTGCGAGGGTTATCGCAAATTTACTTGCATCACTAGGATCCTTCGCAAGGGTTATCGTGAATTCACCCGCACCAATAGGATCATTTGCGAGGGTTATCGCAAATTTACCTCCACCTTTAGGATCCTTCGCGAGGGTTATCGCGAATTCACCTGCACCAATAGGATCCTTCGCGAGGGTTACCGCGAATTCACCTGAACCAATAGGATCATTTGCGAGGGTTATCGCAAATTTACCTACACCTTTAGGATTCTTCGCGAGGGTTATCGCGAATTCACCTGCACCAATAGGATCCTTCGCGAGGGTTATCGCGAATTCACCTGCACCTTTAGGATTCTTCGCGAGGGTTATCGAGAATTCACCTGCACCAATAGGATCCTTCGCGAGGGTTATCGCGAATTCACCTGCACCAATAGGATCATTTGCAAGGGTTATAGCAAATTTACCTGCACCTTTAGGATTCTTCGCGAGGGTTATCGCGAATTCACCTGCACCAATAGGATCCTTCGCGAGGGTTATCGCAAAATTTACCTGCACCAATAGGGTTATTTGCGAGGGTTATCGCAAAATTTACCTGCACCAATAGGGTTATTTGCGAGGGTTATCGCAAAATTTACCTGCACCAATAGGGTTATTTGCGAGGGTTATCGCAAAATTTACCTGCACCAATAGGGTTATTTGCGAGGGTTATCGCAAAATTTACCTGTACCAGTAGGGTTATTTGCAAGGGTTATCGCAAAATTTACCTGCACCAATAGGGTTATTTGCGAGGGTTATCGCAAAATTTACCTGTACCAGTAGGGTTATTTGCGAGGGTTATCGCAAAATTTACCTGTACCAGTAGGGTTATTTGCGAGGGTTATCGCAAAATTTACCTGCACCAATAGGGTTATTTGCGAGGGTTATCGCAAAATTTACCTGCACCAATAGGGTTATTTGCGAGGGTTATCGTAAAATTTACCTGCACCAATAGGGTTATTTGCGAGGGTTATCGCAAAATTCACCTGTACTAGTAGGGTTATTTGCGAGGGTTATCGCAAAATTTACCTGCACCAATAGGGTTATTTGCGAGGGTTATCGCAAAATTTACCTGCACCAATAGGGTTATTTGCGAGGGTTATCGCAAAATTTACCTGCACCATTTGGATCATTTGCCCTGGTTCGGACAAATTTCACCTGCACCAAAGGAGTTACCTGCCATGGTTCTGACAAGCGTACCTGCATAAGAGTAATCATTTGCTATAGTTCTAGCAAACTTACCTGCATGAAAAAAGATTCACCTGTTTGGAGACTCACGACTCGAGGGTCGGAGAAAATACACCTTTCACAACACGAGGGTTGGAAACTCACGACACGTGGGTCGGGAAATACACCTATCACAACATGAGGGTTGGAGACTATGCTTTTGTAGTATGATTTGAATTTTGATGTAACAGTCAGACGAGAACTAACTACCAAACGAGAATTGGATTTGATGGTTTTCCAGGACGAGAACTGGACTTTGTAATGATTTGCCTGGACGAGAACTGGACTTTGTAATGATTTGCCAGGACGAGAACTGGACTTTGTAATGACTTGGATTGCCAATAAAAATTGGGCTTTTTGTGATATGTAGTATGTGAATGCCCCGGATGATATGCGTATGCTAATGCGTATGTATGTATGCTGATGCGTGAAATGAACAGCAAGGTTGCTATCATCGGTGAGGTTACCGGAAAACATCAATCAGGTGATTGGAAAATAAATCTCAGTAAGGTTACTGGCATCGGTAAGGTTACCGGGAAGCAGGTGGATAATGTAGCTTAGTACCAGAGTTTTGAATTAGATGTTTGGATAATGCTAATGCTCATGCATATGTTGATTAATGTAATGAGTGGAACGAAGCAATGTCTTCTATAAGACTACCTGAAAAAGGTCTCCGGAATGGATGAGGGTATTTGTCTTAAAGGAGATTACCTGGAGAGGTTCTTAGCAAAGAATGAGGAATGCCTTTAAAGATGACTACCTGAAAAGGCTAAAAGATGTCTTAAGAAGGACTACCTGAAAAGGTTCTGAGAGTAGATAGAAATTTGTCTTAAAGAAGGCCACCTGACAAAGTTCTTAGCAAGGAATGGCGAATGTCTTTAAAGACGACTACCTGAAAAGGTTCTTAGCAAGGGTAGAAATTTGTCTTAAAGAAGACCGCCTGGAATGCCCGAAAATGTTTTACAAAGACTACCTGAAAAGGTACTTAGAAAAGGAATGTCTTGAAGAAGACTACCTGAAAAGGTACTTAGAAAAGGAATGTCTTGGAGAAGACTACCTGAACAGGTTCTTAGAAAAGGAATGTCTTGTAGAAGACTACCTAAAAAGGTTTTTGGAGATGACGATGACTTTCTTAGAGAAGACTACCTGAAAAGGTTCGTAGAAAAGAATGTCTTGAAAAAGACTACCTAAAGAGGTTCTTGGAAATAGCGATAATTCGTCTTAAAGAAGACCACCTAAAAAAGGTTCCTAGAAAGGATCGTAGGATTTGTCTTAAAGAAGACTACCTGAAAAGGTTCCTAGTAAAAGAATGTCCTGAAGAAGACTACCTGAAGAGGTTCCTAGAAAGGATCGTAGGATTTGTCTTAAAGAAGATTATCTAAAAAGGTTCTTAGAAATGACGATGATAGTCTTAGAGAAGGCTACCTAGGAAGGTTTTTTAGAAAAGGACTGTCTTGAAGAAGACTACCTGAAGAGGTTCCTAGAAAGGATCGTTGGATTTGTCTTAAAGAAGACTACCTGAAAAGGTATGGTGTAATGTATCGACCAATGTATGTAATGCATGATGCTCCAATGATAGGTTATTAATAACCAAAGCGTATATAGCTCGATGGAGTTGTAGGTTTGTTTGATAATATGGAGTGTGATGCTAGCGCGATTCCCCGATACCTGTTTTTGAAGATCGTAGTTAGGAGAAGGATCTGTTCGATATTGTAAAGTGTGAGAACGCCTTTTCCTTTTGCCGTGCGTCTTGCCCCGGTTTGGCTTTTTTTTAAATACTCCATGCCTTTAACCTTTGGAGGTTCTCCACACCTTTAACCTTTGGAGATTCTCCACACCTAATGGGTTTGATACCCAATGCCCCAATGTTTAGTGGAGAAAGGATCCCCATGATCTCCAAGCCATGAAGGAAGTGCCCCGAGAAATAACCTTGTCATATGCTTCGACGCTTATGTTGGAGGGTATGCCCTTGATCTCCAGGATATGGAGGGTTATCCATAGTGTTCTATCCTTTGTATTTGAATTCTACCCATGTTTGACATGCCCCTGTTTGTTGTTGCTTCGAGATGTGCCCCAAGTCGATTGAACTTTAGGAAGAAATGCCCCCAGTTAATAGGATTTTTGCTCGTATGCCCCTGCGATCCTCGAGTTTTTGCCCCTGTTAAGGGGAACCCCCTAGATGTGATTCCCCTCATTCCAGAGTCTTTATTAGAAAGGATCGCCTTTGATTAAACCAATTTTGAGGTCTTCTCGATGCTAAGTGTATACTTGTAGATGACGTTGTACCCTTTGAGAAGTAACTCCAATGCAATGTGTATGCAAGTTTTAAAATCGAAGTCCGTTATGAAATAGGACGGGATGATTTAGAAATGAATGCTTGAAGAAGCACAATGGTTTAGAAATATTTTTTAACAAACTTAGGAGTCAGTATAACAAATCCTGCGTAATATGCTTTCATAGTTAACCTTGCCTCAATTAGGACTTTTGAATGTTGTAACTTGGCCTGGTTCACAGTTTTAAGAAACAATGGATATAAGGCTCAAAGTTTATTTACCCCACCCCTTTCTCCTTGATGTTCTCCGAATCCTAAAAGTTCGCTTAATCCAATGGATGTGCTTTGTTTGCAAGAGAACCGCTTTGGTTTTGATGTTGAGCAAAAGCCCTAGTAGAGATCCAAGCACTGATGAAAAATGTTGTAAAGATCCAAGCGTTTATGAGAAGCTTCGATGGTTTAGCAGTCACAAGATTATCCTTTGTATTTCTCCTTTGTTTTCCCCTTATTTTTGCATGAACCAACCCTTTTGAGTTTGACCCATCGGGATGCCCTAAATTTTGCCTAAGTCATTTTTGTTTTCTTTTATGAAATTTTCCGTTTTGACTTAGCGGGCGCTTTTATCCTTTTTCTTTTGAATACTCCTTTTGAGATTGATCCTTGGATATTGAATGTTGTGACTGCTATGTTGATTTTGATTTGCAAGCTTCGCCTTTGATACTTCCTCAATCTTGAATGATGTAATGAGGAAGAAGATTGTTGTAAATGTTATCTCCATTACTTCCTCATTCTTAGATGAATGCGAGGAAGAAGATGTGCTCGAACCTTTTCTTTGCTTGATCCTTATGCTTGAACCCTTGCTTGGATTAACTGATTCTCTGGACAACCAAAATACACCATTGAATTAATTGAAATCTACCCTGCCCCTGGTTAAAATCAAGGTTTTTTTTTTTAAAAGTAGAAATAAACTCCAACTCCTGGCTCGAGGGGGTAGCGAGGGATTAACATCCTTATATCTCCACTGTTTGGGAATTGAAACAATGCTTGTACATCCTCGGCTCGGTCCTACCTTGAAAGCATATGTTTAGCGAGATTTAGTTATTTGTATTCGTCACTCTCCCTCAAGTTTGTTAATAACCCTAAAAATAGAAGTGTGCGACTGGAAAGTCGTAGTAGTGAGCGAATGAATCGACTCCAAAACCTGCATGGTCATCCCATTAGAATTGCTAATCCGAAGGTACAACTTTTATCCTGAGTAACACTTAGCGATCGTAGGGATTGAAATTCTGAGCATGATAAACCCCTATTGATCCTAGGGACAATCTCCTTTGTAGATCCATTTATCTTGTTTTACTCCTTATCTATTTAGACTTGTAGAAGTGAGGGTAATCTCGAATTCTCCTTGGACATGTCAAACCTGTTGGGAATAAATCGTTAGCGGTGGGTTTTCGTCGTATCGGAACTTCATGAGTTTCCTTTGACTGAACCTCTTTTGCTTTCCTTAAGGATAGTATCACCTATGACCCTTTTTCCCCTTGGTGTGGGGTTGACATATGTCGGATTCCCTCCATCGTAGTCATGCATCTTTGTTCAGGGTATTGCCCCGGTTGGACTGACCCTTGCCCCTAGGTTATCGTAGAGCGTCCTTGTAAGATTGATATGTTCTAAGATGAACCCCTTTATGACTAGATACATCTTGAGTGTATCTATGAGGGAACTCTTTGTTGAACTAATCCTAGCTCGATGACAACCTTTATTGTATTTATAATTCTGTTATGACAAGGCATGGACATGCATCTGGCATGGTGAAAGACATCCTCTTTTTCTTAGTAAGACTAAGGTCATTCTCAATAATTTATCCTCCTTTCTCCATAGTTTATGATCCTTTTTCTTTCTTCGGGAGTTTTGGGAAACCGACTAGCATGGTAAGTATGGGTGCGGGCGAAGATAGAATGTAAATGTATGAATGAATGCATGAAAATGCAAATGCATGCGTATGCGAGAGACTCCTCGTATGCAATGCAGACGTGTGACATATAATCCTTAAGGATAGCCTTAGAGGAGATATTAAACCCTCGTGGGATCTTTGCAGGATAAATGTCATAACACGCTAAGGGAAATCCCTTAGATTCGAGAGTATGCAGAAGGTAGCGGCTGGTGACCGTTCAAGGCAGTCGCCAAGTCTCATGGCCATCGAGAGGCCGATCAACGTGTACCAATGAAGTTGTCCTTGGTGGGAAGGTTCTCTGTGTGGAACACAACTTATCTAAGGACGATATCAGATGAAGTGAAATCCTTACGGGCTAGGGATGAAAGACGTATAGATGGAAATCCAAAACCCTACAAGTTAGAGGGTGCATGGAAACAAACATGGAGTGACTGTTCAGGACAGTCACTAGATCTCATAGCCATCGAGAGGCCAATCGAACGCATGCTAATGAAGTTGTCCTTCGGGTAAGGACGCGTCGTTGTGAAAACACATGGATGTAAAAGAAAATCCCTATAGGCTAGGGAGTACGTAGGAGTAAGCACGGGGTGACCGTTCGAGACAATCACTAAGTCGCATGGCCATCGAGAGGCTAATCGACGTATGCTAACGAAGATGTCCTTTGTGGGGAGGACACGTTTTTGGAGTTAGAATCCCTATAGGCTAGGGAATGCGTAGATGTAGGCACGAGGTGACCGTTCAAGACAGTCACTAGATCGCATGGCCATTGAGAGGCCAATCGACGTGCGTTAATGAGGATGTCCTTCGTACGAAGGAATATAATCCCTACAGGCTAGGGAACTCGTAGATGTAGGCACGAAGTGACCGTTCAAGACGGTCACTAGATCGCATGGCCATCGAGAGGCCAATCGACGTGCGTAAACGAAGATGTCCTTCGTGGGAAGGACACATAGTTCTAAGAATATAAATATTTAAGAAGAAAATCCCTACAGGTTAGGGATGCGTAGGAATACCTGCAAAAATTAAAAATGCAAGACATTCGCAGTATATAAATTGTATATATAATAAGCACGTAAACACATAAGCCCTAGGTTCATAGGTTCGACGTAGCGGCTTAGGGTGCCTACCCTTCCTATTGGTATGTTCTAGAAGGTCTCATGGGGTCGTTCGTAGCCGCCGAGACTTGTTGTCTCTTTGGATTTTAGAACAACTCATTTATCCATGAGGTTCGAGTTTAAGGGGTAGGTTCCCAGAGAGATCAGCCAAATACCAAGTCCAGCCCTCAACAAGGTCAAGCCTCGTATCAGACCTTTCCGGATATTCAACCCACTCTGAGCGGAATTATAATAAGACTCGTAGGCGATGTATTTCCCCTCTGGTCATTATTATAGTCCCCACGCTTAGGTTTAACGCAATTTATATATCCCAGAAAGCGATAGAACAACACATTCAAATAAATAAATATTTAATTGAATTGCGGTAAATAAATAAATCGTAGTGAATAAATAAAATTGCAGATAAATAAATAAATAAATACAATTTAAATATAAAAAAACCATAAACCCTAATCCTGGCAAATTAGCCAAACCCTAAAAATTCGCCAAAAACCTAAATGATTCGCCAAAACCTAAACCTTGCCAAAACCTAAAGGAGCATAATAATTTACAGTTTTGTTATCACTATCCCCAGCAGAGTCGCCAGCTGTAGCAACCTGCCCTAAAAATTATAACTTTTAGAGTCGCCACCTATTCTGAAGGGCGAATAGAAAACCCTACGCAGTTTAGAGATCGGGGTAAGTTATTATAATCAGGTCGAGGGAAGGTGTTAGGCACCCTCAACCCTTTCCTATTGGCTTTGAATCTAAGGGTCAAGTTTTATGGCTAAAAATTAAGGTTAATAGCTAAGGAATTGAATAGGGGAAGAATTGAGATTTTAGGGAGGGGGACTCGCCTTGTTACCAAGTGCCTACGTACCTCCTTATGGAGGATCAGAGTCAACGTAGTTCGGGCACAGGATTGTACGCCTTTGAATTGAATATTTTGAAGGCTTTTTGAATGGCCTATCGTAGTTTTTTGAATGAGGATGAAAATCCGTAGTTTGATTTGAAGTGTTTTGAATCTTTTGGGCGTACAACCCTGATTTAATTTGTTACTGTTAGATGCGGTGATCGATAGATTCGATCAGTATAGCTAACAGATTGGTGGGCATTGCTGGTTACTCAGATCGATAGATTCGATCATCGCGGGCAGCAAATTAATTGTGTTTTAAGCTTTAAGTATTTTTTATCTCTCGTCTAAAGCGACTGATAGCTTCAGTCGGGTCGAGGAGAGAATTATTGAGAGTTACTTAAATTATAAATTAATCGGAACAATCTATTTCTCGTCTAATACGACTAATGGATTTAGTCGGTTCGAGGAAAAATTAAGTCACCAATAAAAATAGTTGAACAAATTGTTAGACATTTAACTAGTTCATAAAAAACAGTTAAACATCTTTTAGAATTTTAATTAATTAATCATCACAAAAAAAACAATTTAACAAGTTTTAGAAAAGAAAAAAAAAATTAATTAAATTTATTTGTTTCACAAGGAGGGTGCATTTTGTCAAATGTTAGTAAATTGGGGGTGTATTCAGCGATGGGGTCTGGCCCATGAGGTTGTTTGTCCATGCGATTTGGTGTGGCGCAGGTTCATGGAAGTTGGGTGATCACCCAGGGCCAGAGCGTAGGATCTAAGGTTACAGGCATCAGCGGCCTGCAGGTGGCTTTGGTTTGAGGGTGCACGGAACAAGAGCACACTGGATCATGTCCAGTATTGCTGACATGTGGCCATGGGAGGCCACTTGTCCTTCGCCCAGTGAATCGCGAGGAGGGTTATCCTCCGTCTATCCCCATCCCTCCCCTCATTCTCTCTGTTTCTTTCTCTCTCTAACCTCCCTCTGTCTCTTTGTTCATACAGCAACAACACACTAAACCCAGAAAATCGAGACCACCCGCCGCGAACCACCACCTCTCCGCCGAAAACCCCAGAACGCGATGAAGATCCTCATGATCTTCATCGTCTTCCCCAACCCAGAATCCTTTCAAAACCCAGATGAATATGAACCCTAACCTAAAATCAACCCAGATTTGTTCAGCGACACAAAATTTCGAGAGCAAGCAAAGATTCAAACCAGAACACAACATACCAACATGCAAAGATCCTAAGCTAAGTGTGAAGGGTTACCTTGTAGTCTTGAGTTTCAGGGACGTGTGTGCTCCGAATCTAATCTCCTTCTTTCTCTCTTTTCGCAGGTGTGAAGGTGAAGATAAAGCGACGGCGCAAGGGTTTCGTATGCGGCGGCGCTTGAGCTTTTCTCCCAAAAATCTTCCGCCCCCCTCTCTATTCTTCTTCTTCTGTTCTT
The DNA here is from genome assembly GCF_029867415.1 of Vicia villosa. Lineage (NCBI taxonomy): Eukaryota > Viridiplantae > Streptophyta > Magnoliopsida > Fabales > Fabaceae > Vicia > Vicia villosa. Next base: position 100,163,954 of record NC_081181.1, on the reverse strand, counting down.
ATAGACCTCGGGTTTAATTTGTTTAGGAAACATTAGATTAGAGTTTTTAGGATTCAATTAGAGATTGGATTCGGATTCCATTGTAATTGATGAACGATTTTTCTTTAATAAAATTACATTTGAATATATTTTGTTAAGATTAGATTCAATGTTAATGTTTTGATTTGATTCACTGAAAAATGATTGAAGATTCACTTGATTCGTATGGGCCTGGGCGGAATTGATTGGATTAGGGTCTAGTTTGATATTCGGTGGTGGTGGCCGCCGCTGAGAGCATGAAGACTAGGGTTTGCGCTGTGGAGGGGATGGTGAACAGGACCGGGTCGGTTTGACCCGCCTGTGACCCAACCGTTGACCCATGGCCCCTATTCTTAGGGCCTGAAACGTAACAAGACAAAGCCCAACAATTTTAACTAGGCTACTCCATCAATTAAACACCCTTTTAATAATTCTGGACAATTAAAAAAAATAATCATTGCGACTAATCATATTAATTAATAAATATACTAGTATTTATAAAATACTAATAATAATTAAATTGATTAGATCCATATCACCATACTAATAATTCTTAGTTAGAGTTTAACAAATGATAATAATCTTAATATATTCTAACCAAATCAATTAAATATTCCTCCCTTTTTAGTGGGCTCAAATCTGATTGGGATTACAACACACTCTTCATTTTTGCATACACCCCCCCTTTTTGATAAAAAGATAATGACCTTATTAATAAGGATTAATATAAACGAATAAATGATGAGAAATAATTGGACCCAAAGCATATTGGATCTCAAATATTTGTCATTCACACCTCTACTTGTTTTAAACCAGATTATACGGGAATTTTTTTGGAGAGCGAGTTTAATAATAGGTATATCAAACCCTATGGCTCCTAATTTTTAACTCCCTTAATAAATTGAAACGGGGATCACATTGGGTAAATTTTGGGGTATGACAGCTGCCCATATTTAATTACCTTGGATTGAACAACGTGAGAATACGCAGGTCTCACGCTTTTCAGATCGAAGAGTTATTAAATAATGGAAGACCCCTAAATTTACCTCGTGCTTGAGTGTGAGCGAGATGATCGTCCTGCTAAAGTCTGAGTCTTATATAGTAAGGACTTTTCGTCAGTTGCGGTTAGCTTACCGTATTGCTAGTAAGCTTTCGTAGTTTGTGGACCCCAATAGGATCGTTTGCGAGGGTTATCGCAAATTTACTTGCATCACTAGGATCCTTCGCAAGGGTTATCGTGAATTCACCCGCACCAATAGGATCATTTGCGAGGGTTATCGCAAATTTACCTCCACCTTTAGGATCCTTCGCGAGGGTTATCGCGAATTCACCTGCACCAATAGGATCCTTCGCGAGGGTTACCGCGAAATCACCTGAACCAATAGGATCATTTGCGAGGGTTATCGCAAATTTACCTACACCTTTAGGATTCTTCGCGAGGGTTATCGCGAATTCACCTGCACCAATAGGATCCTTCGCGAGGGTTATCGCGAATTCACCTGCAACTTTAGGATTCTTCGCGAGGGTTATCGCGAATTCACCTGCACCAATAGGATCCTTCGCGAGGGTTATCGCGAATTCACCTGCACCAATAGGATCATTTGCGAGCGTTATCGCAAATTTACCTGCACCTTTAGGATTCTTCGCGAGGGTTATCACGAATTCACCTGCACCAATAGGATCCTTCGCGAGGGTTATCGCAAAATTTACCTGCACCAATAGGGTTATTTGCGAGGGTTATCGCAAAATTTACCTGCACCAATAGGGTTATTTGCGAGGGTTATCGCAAAATTTACCTGTACCAATAGGGTTATTTGCGAGAGTTATCGCAAAATTTACCTGTACCAATACGGTTATTTGCGAGGGTTATCGCAAAATTTACAAGTACCAATAGGGTTATTTGCGAGGGTTATCGCAAAATTTACCTGCACCAATAGGGTTATTTGCGAGGGTTATCGCAAAATTTACCTGCACCAATAGGGTTATTTGCGAGGATTATCGCAAAATTTACCTGCACCAATAGGGTTATTTGCGAGGGTTATCGCAAACTCACCTGCACCATTAGGATCATTTGCGAGGGTTATCGCAAACTCACCTGCACCAATAGGGTTATTTGCGAGGGTTATCGCAAAATTTACCTGCACCAATAGGGTTATTTGCGAGGGTTATCGCAAAATTTACCTGCACCAGTAGGGTTATTTGCGAGGGTTATCGCAAAATTTACCTGTACCAGTAGGGTTATTTGCGAGGGTTATCGCAAAATTTACCTGTACCAGTAGGGTTATTTGCGAGGGTTATCGCAAAATTTACCTGCACCAATAGGGTTATTTGCGAGGGTTATCGCAAAATTTACCTGTACTAGTAGGGTTATTTGCGAGGGTTATCGCAAAATTTACCTGCACCAATACGGTTATTTGCGAGGGTTATCGCAAAATTTACCTGCACCAATAGGGTTATTTGCGACGGTTATCGTAAAATTTACCTGCACCAATAGGGTTATTTGCGAGGGTTATCGCAAAATTTACCTGTACCAGTAGGGTTATTTGCGAGGGTTATCGCAAAATTTACCTGCACCAATAGGGTTATTTGCGAGGGTTATCGCAAAATTTACCTGCACCAATAGGGTTATTTGCGAGGGTTATCGCAAAATTTACCTGCACCAATAGGGTTATTTGCGAGGGTTATCGCAAAATTTACCTGTACCAGTAGGGTTATTTGCGAGGGTTATCGCAAAATTTACCTGTACCAGTAGGGTTATTTGCGAGGGTTATCGCAAAATTTATCTGCACCAATAGGGTTATTTGCGAGGGTTATCGTAAAATTTACCTGCACCAATAGGGTTATTTGCGAGGGTTATCGCAAAATTTACCTGTACCAGTAGGGTTATTTGCGAGGGTTATCGCAAAATTTACCTGCACCAATAGGGTTATTTGCGAGGGTTATCGCAAAATTTACCTGCACCAATTGGGTTATTTGCGAGGGTTATCGCAAAATTTACCTGCACCATTTGGATCATTTGCCCTGGTTCGGACAAATTTCACCTGCACCAAAGGAGTTACCTGCCATGGTTCTCACAAGCGTACCTGCATAAGAGTAATCATTTGCTATAGTTCTAGCAAACTTACCTGCATGAAAAAAGATTCACCTGTTTGGAGACTCACGACTCGAGGGTTGGAGAAAATACACCTTTCACAACACGAGGGTTGGAAACTCACGACACGTGGGTCGGGAAATACACCTATCACAACACGAGGGTTGGAGACTATGCTTTTGTAGTATGATTTGAATTTTGATGTTACAGTCAGACGGGAACTAACTACCAAACGAGAATTGGATTTGATGGTTTTCCAGGACGAGAACTGGACTTTGTAATGATTTGCTTGGACGAGAACTGGACTTTGTAATGATTTGCCAGGACGAGAACTGGACTTTGTAATGACTTGGATTGCCAATAAAAATTGGGCTTTTTGTGATATGTAGTATGTGAATGCCCCGGATGATATGCGTATGCTAATGCGTATGTATGTATGCTGATGCGTGAAATGAACAGCAAGGTTGCTATCATCGGTGAGGTTACCGGAAAACATCAATCAGGTGATTGGAAAATAAATCTCAGTAAGGTTACTGGCATCGGTAAGGTTACCGGGAAGCAGGTGGATAATGTAGCTTAGTACCAGAGTTTTGAATTAGATGTTTGGATAATGCTAATGCTCATGCATATGTTGATTAATGTAATGAGTGGAACGAAGCAATGTCTTCTATAAGACTACCTGAAAAAGGTCTCCGGAATGGATGAGGGTATTTGTCTTAAAGGAGATTACCTGGAGAGGTTCTTAGCAAAGAATGAGGAATGCCTTTAAAGATGACTACCTGAAAAGGCTAAAAGATGTCTTAAGAAGGACTACCTGAAAAGGTTCTGAGAGTAGATAGAAATTTGTCTTAAAGAAGGCCACCTGACAAAGTTCTTAGCAAGGAATGGCGAATGTCTTTAAAGACGACTACCTGAAAAGGTTCTTAGCAAGGGTAGAAATTTGTCTTAAAGAAGACCGCCTGGAATGCCCGAAAATGTTTTACAAAGACTACCTGAAAAGGTACTTAGAAAAGGAATGTCTTGAAGAAGACTACCTGAAAAGGTACTTAGAAAAGGAATGTCTTGGAGAAGACTACCTGAACAGGTTCTTAGAAAAGGAATGTCTTGTAGAAGACTACCTAAAAAGGTTTTTGGAGATGACGATGACTTTCTTAGAGAAGACTACCTGAAAAGGTTCGTAGAAAAGAATGTCTTGAAAAAGACTACCTAAAGAGGTTCTTGGAAATAGCGATAATTCGTCTTAAAGAAGACCACCTAAAAAAGGTTCCTAGAAAGGATCGTAGGATTTGTCTTAAAGAAGACTACCTGAAAAGGTTCCTAGTAAAAGAATGTCCTGAAGAAGACTACCTGAAGAGGTTCCTAGAAAGGATCGTAGGATTTGTCTTAAAGAAGATTATCTAAAAAGGTTCTTAGAAATGACGATGATAGTCTTAGAGAAGGCTACCTAGGAAGGTTTTTTAGAAAAGGACTGTCTTGAAGAAGACTACCTGAAGAGGTTCCTAGAAAGGATCGTTGGATTTGTCTTAAAGAAGACTACCTGAAAAGGTATGGTGTAATGTATCGACCAATGTATGTAATGCATGATGCTCCAATGATAGGTTATTAATAACCAAAGCGTATATAGCTCGATGGAGTTGTAGGTTTGTTTGATAATATGGAGTGTGATGCTAGCGCGATTCCCCGATACCTGTTTTTGAAGATCGTAGTTAGGAGAAGGATCTGTTCGATATTGTAAAGTGTGAGAACGCCTTTTCCTTTTGCCGTGCGTCTTGCCCCGGTTTGGCTTTTTTTTAAATACTCCATGCCTTTAACCTTTGGAGGTTCTCCACACCTTTAACCTTTGGAGATTCTCCACACCTAATGGGTTTGATACCCAATGCCCCAATGTTTAGTGGAGAAAGGATCCCCATGATCTCCAAGCCATGAAGGAAGTGCCCCGAGAAATAACCTTGTCATATGCTTCGACGCTTATGTTGGAGGGTATGCCCTTGATCTCCAGGATATGGAGGGTTATCCATAGTGTTCTATCCTTTGTATTTGAATTCTACCCATGTTTGACATGCCCCTGTTTGTTGTTGCTTCGAGATGTGCCCCAAGTCGATTGAACTTTAGGAAGAAATGCCCCCAGTTAATAGGATTTTTGCTCGTATGCCCCTGCGATCCTCGAGTTTTTGCCCCTGTTAAGGGGAACCCCCTAGATGTGATTCCCCCCATTCCAGAGTCTTTATTAGAAAGGATCGCCTTTGATTAAACCAATTTTGAGGTCTCCTCGATGCTAAATGTATACTTGTAGATGACGTTGTACCCTTTGAGAAGTAACTCCAATGCAATGTGTATGCAAGTTTTAAAATCGAAGTCCGTTATGAAATAGGACGGGATGATTTAGAAATGAATGCTTGAAGAAGCACAATGGTTTAGAAATATTTTTTAACAAACTTAGGAGTCAGTATAACAAATCCTGCGTAATATGCTTTCATAGTTAACCTTGCCTCAATTAGGACTTTTGAATGTTGTAACTTGGCCTGGTTCACAGTTTTAAGAAACAATGGATATAAGGATCAAAGTTTATTTACCCCACCCCTTTCTCCTTGATGTTCTCCGAATCCTAAAAGTTCGCTTAATCCAATGGATGTGCTTTGTTTGCAAGAGAACCGCTTTGGTTTTGATGTTGAGCAGAAGCCCTAGTAGAGATCCAAGCACTGATGAAAAATGTTGTAAAGATCCAAGCGTTTATGAGAAGCTTCGATGGTTTAGCAGTCACAAGATTATCCTTTGTATTTCTCCTTTGTTTTCCCCTTATTTTTGCATGAACCAACCCTTTTGAGTTTGACCCATCGGGATGCCCTAAATTTTGCCTAAGTCATTTTTGTTTTCTTTTATGAAATTTTCCGTTTTGACTTAGCGGGCGCTTTTCTCCTTTTTCTTTTGAATACTCCTTTTGAGATTGATCCTTGGATATTGAATGTTGTGACTGCTATGTTGATTTTGATTTGCAAGCTTCGCCTTTGATACTTCCTCGATCTTGAATGATGTAATGAGGAAGAAGATTGTTGTAAATGTTATCTCCATTACTTCCTCATTCTTAGATGAATGCGAGGAAGAAGATGTGCTCGAACCTTTGCTTTGCTTGATCCTTATGCTTGAACCCTTGCTTGGATTAACTGATTCTCTAGACAACCAAAATACACCATTGAATTAATTGAAATCTACCCTGCCCCTGGTTAAAATCAAGGTTTTTTTTTTAAAAGTAGAAATAAACTCCAACTCCTGGCTCGAGGGGGTAGCGAGGGATTAACATCCTTATATCTCCACTGTTTGGGAATTGAAACAATGCTTGTACATCCTCGGCTCGGTCCTACCTTGAAAGCATATGTTTAGCGAGATTTAGTTATTTGTATTCGTCACTCTCCCTCAAGTTTGTTAATAACCCTAAAAATAGAAGTGTGCGACTGGAAAGTCGTAGTAGTGAGCGAATGAATCGACTCCAAAACCTGCATGGTCATCCCATTAGAATTGCTAATCCGAAGGTACAACTTTTATCCTGAGTAACACTTAGCGATCGTAGGGATTGAAATTCTGAGCATGATAAACCCCTATTGATCCTAGGGACAATCTCCTTTGTAGATCCATTTATCTTGTTTTACTCCTTATCTCTTTAGACTTGTAGAAGTGAGGGTAATCTCGAATTCTCCTTGGACATGTCAAACCTGTTGGGAATAAATCGTTAGCGGTGGGTTTTCGTCGTATCGGAACTTCATGAGTTTCCTTTGACTGAACCTCTTTTGCTTTCCCTAAGGATAGTATCACCTATGACCCTTTTTCCCCTTGGTGTGGGGTTGACATATGTCGGATTCCCTCCATCGTAGTCATGCATCTTTGTTCAGGGTATTGCCCCGGTTGGACTGACCCTTGCCCCTAGGTTATCGTAGAGCGTCCTTGTAAGATTGATATGTTCTAAGATGAACCCCTTTATGACTAGATACATCTTGAGTGTATCTATGAGGGAACTCTTTGTTGAACTAATCCTAGCTCGATGACAACCTTTATTGTATTTATAATTCTGTTATGACAAGGCATGGACATGCGTCTGGCATGGTGAAAGACATCCTCTTTTTCTTAGTAAGACTAAGGTCATTCTAAATAATTTATCCTCCTTTCTCCATAGTTTATGATCCTTTTTCTTTCTTCGGGAGTTTCGGGAAACCGACTAGCATGGTAAGTATGGGTGCGGGCGAAGATAGAATGTAAATGTATGAATGAATGCATGAAAATGCAAATGCATGCGTATGCGAGAGACTCCTCGTATGCAATGCAGACGTGTGACATATAATCCTTAAGGATATCCTTAGAGGAGATATTAAACCCTCGTGGGATCTTTGCAGGATAAATGTCATAACACGCTAAGGGAAATCCCTTAGATTCGAGAGTATGCAGAAGGTAGCGGCTGGTGACCGTTCAAGGCAGTCGCCAAGTCTCATGGCCATCGAGAGGCCGATCAACGTGTACCAATGAAGTTGTCCTTGGTGGGAAGGTTCTCTGTGTGGAACACAACTTATCTAAGGACGATATCAGATGAAGTGAAATCCTTACGGGCTAGGGATGAAAGACGTATAGATGGAAATCCAAAACCCTACAAGTTAGAGGGTGCATGGAAACAAACATGGAGTGACCGTTCAGGACAGTCACTAGATCTCATAGCCATCGAGAGGCCAATCGAACGCATTCTAATGAAGTTGTCCTTCGGGTAAGGACGCGTCGTTGTGAAAACACATGGATGTAAAAGAAAATCCCTATAGGCTAGGGAGTACGTAGGAGTAAGCACGGGGTGACCGTTCGAGACAATCACTAAGTCGCATGGCCATCGAGAGGCTAATCGACGTATGCTAACGAAGATGTCCTTTGTGGGGAGGACACGTTTTTGGAGTTAGAATCCCTATAGGCTAGGGAATGCGTAGATGTAGGCACGAGGTGACCGTTCAAGACAGTCACTAGATCGCATGGCCATTGAGAGGCCAATCGACGTGCGTTAATGAGGATGTCCTTCGTACGAAGGAATATAATCCCTACAGGCTAGGGAACTCGTAGATGTAAGCACGAAGTGACCGTTCAAGACGGTCACTAGATCGCATGGCCATCGAGAGGCCAATCGACGTGCGTAAACGAAGATGTCCTTCGTGGGAAGGACACATAGTTCTAAGAATATAAATATTTAAGAAGAAAATCCCTACAGGTTAGGGATGCGTAGGAATACCTGCAAAAATTAAAAATGCAAGACATTCGCAGTATATAAATTGTATATATAATAAGCACGTAAACACATAAGCCCTAGGTTCATAGGTTCGACGTAGCGGCTTAGGGTGCCTACCCTTCCCATTGGTATGTTCTAGAAGGTCTCATGGGGTCGTTCGTAGCCGCCGAGACTTGTTGTCTCTTTGGATTTTAGAACAACTCATTTATCCATGAGGTTCGAGTTTTAGGGGTAGGTTCCCAGAGAGATCAGCCAAATACCAAGTCCAGCCCTCAACAAGGTCAAGCCTCGTATCAGACCTTTCCGGATATTCAACCCACTCTGAGCGGAATTATAATAAGACTCGTAGGCGATGTATTTCCCCTCTGGTCATTATTATAGTCCCCACGCTTAGGTTTAACGCAATTTATATATCCCAGAAAGCGATAGAACAACACATTCAAATAAATAAATATTTAATTGAATTGCGGTAAATAAATAAATCGTAGTGAATAAATAAAATTGCAGATAAATAAATAAATACAATTTAAATATAAAAAAACCATAAACCCTAATCCTGGCAAATTAGCCAAACCCTAAAAATTCGCCAAAAACCTAAATGATTCGCCAAAACCTAAACCTTGCCAAAACCTAAAGGAGCATAATAATTTACAGTTTTGTTATCACTATCCCCAGCAGAGTCGCCAGCTGTAGCAACCTGCCCTAAAAATTATAACTTTTAGAGTCGCCACCTATTCTGAAGGGAGAATAGGAAACCCTACGCAGTTTAGAGATCGGGGTAAGTTATTATAATCAGGTCGAGGGAAGGTGTTAGGCACCCTCAACCCTTTCCTATTGGCTTTGAATCTAAGGGTCAAGTTTTATGGCTAAAAATTAAGGTTAATAGCTAAGGAATTGAATAGGGGAAGAATTGAGATTTTAGGGAGGGGGACTCGCCTTGTTACCAAGTGCCTACGTACCTCCTTATGGAGGATCAGAGTCAACGTAGTTCGGCACAGGATTGTACGCCTTTGAATTGAATATTTTGAAGGCTTTTTGAATGGCTTATCGTAGTTTTTTGAATGAGGATGAAAATCCGTAGTTTGATTTGAAGTGTTTTGAATCTTTTGGGCGTACAACCCTGATTTAATTTGTTACTGTTAGATGCGGTGATCGATAGATTCGATCAGTATAGCTAACAGATTGGTGGGCATTGCCGGTTACTCAGATCGATAGATTCGATCATCGCGGGCAGCAAATTAATTGTGTTTTAAGCTTTAAGTATTTTTTATCTCTCGTCTAAAGCGACTGATAGCTTCAGTCGGGTCGAGGAGAGAATTATTGAGAGTTACTTAAATTATAAATTAATCGGAACAATCTATTTCTCGTCTAATACGACTAATGGATTTAGTCGGTTCGAGGAAAAATTAAGTCACCAATAAAAATAGTTGAACAAATTGTTAGACATTTAACTAGTTCATTGTCATACCCCAAAATTTGCCCACATTATTCCTTCTATTCAAATTCAAATCAAAATACAAAATGAAGAAGTTTGGATTTCTGAACCTTTGGGCCTCAATTTCGGATTTCAAACACAACCATAGGCCTTATATTTACCTTTAAATTAATTATTTTATTTTTATAATATTTATCTTGTTTATTTGAATTTTTAATTCATTTAAATATGAAAAATCATTATAAAAATAAAGAATTAATTTCTTAAATCAAAGATTTGATTCCCAATCATCCAAAAGGCCAAATATTTGATTAAAATTCGTGGAAAAAGAAAAATATAAGATTGAATGCAAAAATAGAAACTTTCCATTTAATTTTTGAATCAAATTTTTACTCTCTCCAATTATCAATTATCCAAGCCCAAGTGTTGACCTAAAATACTCCCTATATATTCCACAACACATTCAGAAACTAGGGGAGGAAATGGAACGAAAAAATTGAAGGAGAGAAATAGGGTTTGAAGTTCCAAAAACGTGCATGACTTAGGGCACATAAGAAATTTTCGTGAAGGGAGATTCAAGGCCTAATTATGGTTCCAATCGATTCCTGGGGCGTCAAGTTACATGTTGGAATCAAGAGCCAAGCTTAAACGCGTCCATAATCATACATTTGCGTTCTTCAAGCGTGTTGATATGTGAGTTCCCTAAATTCATATTTTTATCATGTTTGATTCAATCTAACCATGCATTTGAGTTTCTGGGATGTTTCAGAGTAGTTTTGAGCCATTGGTTCGAAGGTTTCACGCAGGATTCAAGCTTTGCCATTGTTAGGGCAAAAAGAGAAACTTGCTTCGGTTTCGTTAGTATAGGCCACTATAGTTCAAAATAACTCCATCATTGAATTTGCCGCATGTGTTTTAGTATATCTGGGTTGTATTGGCGCTCTTCCCCGTTGATTTTTGCAGGTTTCGAAGGACCACCATGGCTGGTTATGGCTTCTCGTAAAATCCGCAAGAAGAATCGCAGCAAGTTTTGAAAGAAAATCCGCAGGTAACTCGATGAAGATGATGAACAGTGATGATTGAATGTTTGACTTCCTATGTGGCGCATACAAAGAATCTGATTCGCTATTCCAAATCCCAACTCCTCTCTCCAACACGCGTGCAGCCTCTCATTCGTGGGTCAAAACGGCACGTGGGCCCAGGCGACTTTTGGTTTGAGTTCCTCTACTTGATTTCTGGTTTTCTATTATTATGTACTGGTTGGGTTATTAAACAACAAAAGAGGATAGCGCAGGTGGTAAAGTGTTACGTGGGGGAATCAAGAGGACCTGGGTTCGAACCCAGCGTCCTGCAACTATATTTTACTACCTTGTTTGTTTGTGTTGTTCCACAGATCCATTGCCCCACTCCATCGTACGCCCATCATGCATCTCCATGCGAGGACCATCAGATCCGTCCTCATCCAGATCCAACGCTCAGGAAGTACACGTCCACAGTATATCCTCAAGGGAGAGCAACACACGATTCAAGCGCCCAGCTGAGTCTTCCTTCTATTTTTTTTTTTAATTTTGAATTACATAATTGTTTTTTTTTTATTTTTATTTTATTTTCTTTCTACTATCATAATTATTATTTCTACTATTATAATTATTATTTTTTCTACTATTACAATTTTATTCATAATCATCTTATGATTATTATTTAAAATCCAAAATTATTTTCAAATGAATTGTTTTATCAATTAAATAATTAGGATTACATCCGATAATTATTTAATCGATATGTTAATTCGAACTCTCGATTTTTCTCCCTAACTTTGATATCATTTCAATTAGTTTGTTATTTTACTAACTAGGGCAATTGGTGCCTCGAGTAGGGTTTACGAGTCTCACCTTAGAACGTGCCTACACTAAAACAATATTTCTTGTTTCTGTGCTATTTTTTCAGGGTTAGCAACATGATTTCTTTCGACTACGCGCCATGTCAATCAAGAAGCTAAGTTTCTAAACCTTTTTCTTTTGTTATTTTAATTAAATATTATTTTTTATCTTGCCTTTTCGCCCAAAATAGGATTTGCCTTGAATTAGCCATACACTCACCACTATCATATTTTTTGCTTGATTTTCAGATGGTCAGGGTCAATGCTTCATGTTTCAAGGCAAACCTCTGCCCATCAACCTTCATCAATCAAAGCTAAAGGTTTGTCAAATTGTCAAAGCTACGAACGTCGGTAACCCTAAAATTCTATCTTTATTATTACTTATGTCAAACCCTATTAAGGGATCCGCTGGTTTCTTATTCCCCTCCCCATATTCTTATGTATCTGTTCCTGGTTTGTATTGTGTGGCCTTGAAGGTACTTAAAACTGTTACATTATTTTACTGTGTGGTTAGTAATATAGGGAGTGATAAGACTATTAATCAAACGTTAAATCACTTAACTACAAGATAAATGTAATCGAAGTTAACCACGTGATTGTTGCACCCACACACCTTTAGGGTAATCCCTCTGGTTGCCTTTGTTGCCTTGTTGCCTTTAAAATTGTACTAAATAGTCAAAGTCCCTCGATTCCGGGGATACCTAAGCAAAACAAATGTTACTCTCAGTTCATCATCATAAGATCATAGTCCCTTCGAAGTTGCCTTAACAAATGATCTTGTCCCTCGAAGTTGCCTCGGTAAATGATGATTTGTCCCTATTGCTAAGGTATCCTCGCACGATGCCTAAAAATGACTATTATATCTTTCTCTTAGACTACCTGCCCTCTTTATGGCTAGGGACAGTCTTATGGCGAACGATAACTCGATGACCCTTCCACATCCAATTGAAAGACTTCCTACCCTCTTATGGTATGGATAGACTCTTTCGCCCCGAAAGACTTAAAGAACAAGAAAGACAAACTTAGGGTAGGTAGTTCTTAAATGCTTGCTCACATTCAATTCAGCTTTCAAATTACTTTTCACACCTCTCTTTCCAAAACAATTTACAAAACGAGGCTACGCTTATTTACAAGCTAAAGTCCTTAACGAAATATTTTTACTATTCACACACGACACTTTTCAAACAATTCAAACAAACAAGTGAGCTAAGCAATTAAGAGCCCATGGATAACCATGGATGCAAAGGGTGCCTTACACCTTCCCTTTGTATAACCTACCCCCCGAACTCAATCTCTTTTCAAAGGTCTTTCCTGTTCTTTTTGCCTTTCCAATTGGATAAAATAAAAGTCAGTGGCGACTCTTGCTATCCGCAACATTTCAAATAAAAGTCAGTTCACCGTATTACAGAACTGGCGACTCTGCTGGGGATGCTTTCGAATAAAAGAGGGGTTACCTTAGAGCTAGGATCACTTTAAATTTGTTTGACTTGTTTGCTTTATCTTTAAAGGTTGTTTTGGGTATTCTGCTGTGTGAAAGATCCTACACCAGGATCTAGTGTACCTTATGTATGTGGCATTAGACCAGGGAGGCTGTACGACATGTATCGTTTTGGTTGAACTAGTGGCCACCGTTAGTGCGATGCTTTGGTTTGTCCTGATGGCCCTTGAAACTGATCGAGGAGACGTTTGGCTACCGCGTGGTGTCATGAGCACTAATTCGCCCTTAGAACCTTAGTTGAACTTGACTTTGGCCTATAGGAAGTAGCGAGATGGCTGGCTTTGGATTCCTGACTGAAGCTGGTTGATACTTGATGCTACACTCATTGAGATTGGACTCAAGGGATGCTTTTGGCTGGCCGATTGTGCGCTATGTTGAGACAATGCCCACGAGAAAGATCAGGGATATGAGCACCATAGAACCCGATTACTATTCTAAGACAGGTTGAACCAACTTAACTTCAGTGGGGAGGGTACTTACCTACGAACTTCAAGCAAGCCTCTAAACCTAAGGGCACTTGTGTGACTTGTTTGCGTTTGCCACTAACCTTTGCTTCCTTGCAGGTTTTGTTAAAGGACCTGTTTGCCCTCACTGTTCCACGATGTGCCTAATGAACTGCATTCGCATAACATACTAACCTTTGTTTCCTTGCAGGTTTTGTTAAAGGACTTTTTTTTTGCCATTACTATCTCACACTAAGTCTAACGAACTGCATTCGCATAACATCATGACATCATGACATCATAAGCATAACATGATTAACTAACCCTTTCAAGGATCTTGGGAATTTAGGGCGCACAATTTCAGGTGCTCTTATCAAAGACTGAATTCCTATCAAGGGGCAAGAGGATTTATTTTTCTCTGGCCGCATACCTTCCGATTCAAAGGCTTAGCACCTAACAAGGGGAAAGAGGATTTATTTTCCTCTAGCCATATACTTTCAAATTTAGAAGTATCCCGAATCAGAGGCGATGACCCACTCGATATGGTGAGCTTGATTCTCAAAGAAAGACGTTCAAAGACAAAATTCAGAATCCTTCAGACAAAGACGCGACCAAAATATTTTTTAATGTCGACCAACTGGTCAGAAAAATATCATCAACAAAACAATCCTAATCAGATGAACATTCTGGAAGCTTGACCCCCAAACTTCTGAAAGTTCCAATCAGATGAACATTCTGGAAGCTTGACCCCCAGACTTCTGAAACAATCCTAATCAGATGAACATCCTGGAAGCTTGACCCCCAGACTTCTGAAAGTTCCAATCAGATGAACATTCTGGAAGCTTGACCCCCAGACTTCTGAAACAATCCTAATCAGATGAACATTCTGGAAGCTTGACCCCCAGACTTCTGAAAGTTCCAATCAGATGAACATTCTGGAAGCTTGACCCCAAGACTTCTGAAACATTCCAATCAGATATACATTCCGGAAGCTCGAACCCCGGACATTCTGAAACATCCTTATCAGATACACATTCCGGAAGCTCGAACCACGGATACTCTGAATCTCTACACCAGTTCCACAACAACGACGCAAGCCAGATGCACCTAAGAGTCAATTATCCAAAATCAATATGTCGTCGGCTCAAACATTACAACATCTGTTGAAGATCAGATTGATTACTCTGAGGGATGCTCCTGAGAATTCTAACACCTCTGGCTATAAACTCAATGCGAGGTGCGCGTACCATCCCAACATTCCTGGACATTACACAAAAAATTGCTGGACATTGAAGAATAAGATTCAAGATCTGATCAATGACGGAGAAATCAAATTCAACCCTCTTGAAACTCTTGTGGTGATCACCACTCATATGCCTAGTCACAACAAGACTAATTGGCGTCTAGACGGACGAACTTTTGGATCATTAGATCTACTTTCATTTGCATGTTTCTATTCTGTTTGTTTAACATTCGAATTATGATAGACATTATTTGTTTTAATAATCATCACCAGTGCATTGCATATGTTTGTCTTGAATAAATTATTTCGCTATCACTCATATAAACCGCATCTTTACTTTGCATATGTTTTATGATACTCAACTCCTGCTAAAGTTGTATACCTTTTGAGGGAGGATGACGAAAATGATACCGCAACCTCATACAGTATGCTTTTGAGCGGACTATGCTGACGATGTACAGGCATTGTTTCAATTCCTAAACAGTGGAGATATAAGGATGTTAATCCCTCGTCAACCCCTTTGAGCCTAAGAAGTAGAAGTTTCTTTCTTGTACTAATTAAAACCCTTGAATATAACCTGAGGCAGGGTAGTTCTCAGTTAATTTGGCTGTGCATTCTATCTTAAGAGAATCATTCAGTACACCTTTCAACAAAGGTTTCAATCACTAGCGTTCATCCGCACACATCAAAGAAGTGTTGGAGATGTCAATCAAAAGCCAATGATGGTTCATCAATCATTAAGCAAGGCAGTCAATATCCTTCAAAAAGAAAAAAAATGAAAATGAAAAAACATATATACAAGGAAAAGCCTGCTAAGTCAAAAATCAAAAGACGACTTAGGCAAAAATCAAGGCATCCCGCTGACTGTAATCTCAAAAATAAACAGTTCAGGCAAAAGTTAGGGATAACAAAAGGATGAAAACTGGGAAGTCGATAAACTCCTGAACAACACAATGTTGTGACTACCAAAAGTAAAAACTGACTGCCATCTCAAAAGTTCTCTGCTTGTGAACCATCATCATATGTGCAAATCCAAAAGTCTCTTGGAACCTGAATGCATAAGTTGAAATAACTGAGCTTAGGACTGAAGAACATCACGAAGAGGGGTGGGTACAATCAAATTTTGAGCCTTTATCCTTCGTTTCTTAAACCGTGAACCAAGCCACGCTACAACCCGTAAAAGTCCTAATTGAAGCATGGTTAGTTCGAAAGCATACTGTCACCAAAAGGAAATCCCGACTCCTTGAGGTTTACCACAAATGCCGGGTTGATATCACGTTTTTACAAACATCACATTTTTACAAACAACATGTTTTCATAAAAATCACGTTTTTACATCTCTTGTTTTAATGTTTTTCAAAAAAACTCAAGACAAACGTATGCATTGCATCTCATGAATTCATTATTAAACATATTCTGCTACATAATTTCAAATGTTACCATCAGAAAGAATTTGCACAGGGTACAACTAATGACTAAAAGTTATCCCGACAAACAAGATTACTCCGAGAAGCAATGTCTCCTACGTATACAAGGGGCACGACGTGTTTTGTCCAATCAATCTGGGGCAATCAAGTCAAGATTCGAAGAACCTCTCAAATGTCAAAAAATCAAAGGCATACTTCACAAAGGGATTTCAAACTATTTCCCGATCAGTCAGGGGCATCATACAAAGTACTAAGGGCATGTCGCCCATAGTGCACATTTCACAAAGTCCTCGCGAGGCGAATCTTCCCAAAGTTCCTACTAACTGGGGCAAATCTATGCAAGTCCAATTTTTACATCTTTACCAAATACTCATTGGCGTGTTCTAATCAAATCCGGGAATGGTAGTACTATAATACTGGGGGCAATGATCAAAGCATCCATGTGTTCCCGTAATTCCAATTTCACAAGATCATATACCCACAGAGTAATCATTAAGAAGACATCTTCAAATACTCTCGTCCAATAAAGATATAGATCCCCAACAGAGATTTTATCTTCAACACTGTCATTTCTCCAACACTTTGCTCTTCTCCAAACATGGTTTATTAATATCTCTCATCCTCAGTCAGGGTACATCAAGTTACCGATCATCCCCAAGCAGAAATCATAAATCCCCAGCTAAGCATTTCCAAGAAGAGATCAAAGCATCAAGCTCTCAATGACGTAGAGATTTATCTTCTCAATCAAACGATTCTAGTCACACAAAGTCATAATCATACATCATAAATCATAATCATACATCATAAATCATAAACATACATCATGAATCATAAACACGCATCATAAAACATATTCATACATCACATACACATTCCTCATTTATTTTGAGAAGCGCATAGCTCATGCATCATGGCATTACATGAAAAACTAACAATGTTTGACAGGTACATTACAAAGATTCGAATCTTATTCAAAGCAAATGCCTGACGCATGGCATTCCAGACATCTACGGATGCAATTTGGATAAGTCTAACGCACGACTCATCCACCAACCTAACGCACGGTTTTCCAGACATCTGAGGATGCAATCAAGATTAGTCTAACGTACGACTTATCTTCAACCTAACGCACGGTTTTCCAGACATCTGCGGATGCAAACAGTCTAGCATACGACACATTCTAACTCTCAATCTTATCAAGTCAGATGGCATCTTTAAGCCCATCTCCGGCAAAAGTCCCTATTTCAGCTAGGGCAAATTTCTTGGTATTCTAGTGTTCAATCATCTTCCACCTTCAAATACCGACTGGCATACAAACCACTCTACATCTTCAGGTTTAAGATAATTGAACAGGGGCAACTGTCATACCCCAAAATTTGCCCACATTATTCCTTCTATTCAAATTCAAATCAAAATACAAAATGAAGAAGTTTGGATTTCTGAACCTTTGGGCCTCAATTTCGGATTTCAAACACATCCATAGGCCTTATATTTACCTTTAAATTAATTATTTTATTTTTATAATATTTATCTTGTTTATTTGAATTTTTAATTCATTTAAATATGAAAAATCATTATAAAAATAAAGAATTAATTTCTTAAATCAAAGATTTGATTCCCAATCATCCAAAAGGCCAAATATTTGATTAAAATTCGTGGAAAAAGAAAAATATAAGATTGAATGCAAAAATAGAAACTTTCCATTTAATTTTTGAATCAAATTTTTACTCTCTCCAATTATCAATTATCCAAGCCCAAGTGTTGACCTAAAATACTCCCTATATATTCCACAACACATTCAGAAACTAGGGGAGGAAATGGAACGAAAAAATTGGAGAGAAATAGGGTTTGAAGTTCCAAAAACGTGCATGACTTAGGGCACATAAGAAATTTTCGTGAAGGGAGATTCAAGGCCTAATTATGGTTCCAATTGATTCCTGGGGCGTCAAGTTACATGTTGGAATCAAGAGCCAAGCTTAAACGTGTCCATAATCATACATTTGCGTTCTTCAAGCGTGTTGATATGTGAGTTCCCTAAATTCGTATTTTTATCATGTTTGATTCAATCTAACCATGCATTTGAGTTTCTGGGATGTTTCAGAATAGTTTTGAGCCATTGGTTCGAAGGTTTCACGCAGGATTCAAGCTTTGCCATTGTTAGGGCAAAAAGAGAAACTTGCTTCGGTTTCGTTAGTATAGGCCACTATAGTTCAAAATAACTCCATCATTGAATTCGCCGCATGTGTTTTAGTATATCTGGGTTGTATTGGCGCTCTTCCCCGTTGATTTTTGCAGGTTTCGAAGGACCACCATGGCTGGTTATGGCTTCTCGTAAAATCCGCAAGAAGAATTGCAGCAAGTTTTGAAAGAAAATCCGCAGGTAACTCGATGAAGATGATGAACAGTGATGATTGAATGTTTGACTTCCTATGTGGCGCGTACAAAGAATCTGATTCGCTATTCCAAATCCCAATTCCTCTCTCCAACACGCGTGCAGCCTCTCATTCGTGGGTCAAAACGGCACGTCGGCCCAGGCGACTTTTGGTTTGAGTTCCTCTACTTGATTTCTGGTTTTCTATTATTATGTACTGGTTGGGTTATTAAACAACAAAAGAGGATAGCGCAGGTGGTAAAGTGTTACGTGGGGGAATCAAGAGGACCTGGGTTCGAACCCAGCGTCCTGCAACTATATTTTACTACCTTGTTTGTTTGTGTTGTTCCACAGATCCAGTGCCCCACTCCATCGTACGCCCATCATGCACCTCCATGCGAGGACCATCAGATCCGTCCTCATCCAGATCCAACGCTCAGGAAGTACACGTCCACAGTATATCCTCAAGGGAGAGCAACACACGATCCAAGCGCCCAACTGAGTCTTCCTTCTATTTTTTTTTTAAT
Source organism: Vicia villosa (assembly GCF_029867415.1). Classification (NCBI taxonomy): domain Eukaryota; kingdom Viridiplantae; phylum Streptophyta; class Magnoliopsida; order Fabales; family Fabaceae; genus Vicia; species Vicia villosa. Next base: position 100,144,774 of record NC_081181.1, on the reverse strand, counting down.
TTTGAATTACATAATTGTTTTTTTTTATTTTTATTTTATTTTCTTTCTACTATCATAATTATTATTTCTACTATTATAATTATTATTTTTTCTACTATTACAATTTTATTCATAATCATCTTATGATTATTATTTAAAATCCAAAATTATTTTCAAATGAATTGTTTTATCAATTAAATAATTAGGATTACATCCGATAATTATTTAATCGATATGTTAATTCGAACTCTCGATTTTTCTCCCTAACTTTGATATCATTTCAATTAGTTTGTTATTTTACTAACTAGGGCAATTGGTGCCTCGAGTAGGGTTTACGAGTCTCACCTTAGAACGTGCCTACACTAAAACAATATTTCTTGTTTCTGTGCTTTTTTTTCAGGGTTAGCAACATGATTTCTTCCGACTACGCGCCATGTCAATCAAGAAGCTAAGTTTCTAAACCTTTTTCTTTTGTTATTTTAATTAAATATTATTTTTTATCTTGCCTTTTCGCCCAAAATAGGATTTGCCTTGAATTAGCCATACACTCACCACTATTATATTTTTTGCTTGATTTTCAGATGGTCAGGGTCAATGCTTCATGTTTCAAGGCAAACCTCTGCCCGTCAACCTTCACCAATCAAAGCTAAAGGTTTGTCAAATTGTCAAAGCTACGAACGTCGGTAACCCTAAAATTCTATCTTTATTATTACTTATGTCAAACCCTATTAAGGGATCCGCTGGTTTCTTATTCCCCTCCCCATATTCTTATGTATCTGTTCCTGGTTTGTATTGTGTGGCCTTGAAGGTACTTAAAACTGTTACATTATTTTACTGTGTGGTTAGTAATATAGGGAGTGATAAGACTATTAATCAAACGTTAGATCACCTAACTACAAGATAAATGTAATCGAAGTTAACCACGTGATTGTTGCACCCACACACCTTTAGGGTAATCCCTCTGGTTGCCTTTGTTGCCTTGTTGCCTTTAAAATTGTACTAATTAGTCAAAGTCCCTCGATTCCGGGGATACCTAAGCAAAACAAATGTTACTCTCAGTTCATCATCATAAGATCATAGTCCCTTCGAAGTTGCCTTAACAAATGATCTTGTCCCTCGAAGTTGCCTCGGTAAATGATGATTTGTCCCTATTGCTAAGGTATCCTCGCACGATGCCTAAAAATGACTATTATATCTTTCCCTTAGACTACCTGCCCTCTTTATGGCTAGGGACAGTCTTATGGCGAACGATAACTCGATGACCCTTCCACATCCAATTGAAAGACTTCCTACCCTCTTATGGTATGGATAGACTCTTTCGCCCCGAAAGACTTAAAGAACAAGAAAGACAAACTTAGGGTAGGTAGTTCTTAAATGCTTGCTCACATTCAATTCAGCTTTCAAATTACTTTTCACACCTCTCTTTCCAAAACAATTTTCAAAACGAGGCTACGCTTATTTACAAGCTAAAGTCCTTAACGAAATATTTTTACTATTCACACACGACACTTTTCAAACAATTCAAACAAACAAGTGAGCTAAGCAATTAAGAGCCCATGGATAACCATGGATGCAAAGGGTGCCTTACACCATCCCTTTGTATAACCTACCCCCCGAACTCAATCTCTTTTCAAAGGTCTTTCCTGTTCTTTTTGCCTTTCCAATTGGATAAAATAAAAGTCGGTGGCGACTCTTGCTATCCGCAACATTTCAAATAAAAGTCAGTTCACCGTATTACATTCATCAAAAACAGTTAAACATCTTTTAGAATTTTAATTAATTAATCATCACAAAAAAAAAACAATTTAACAAGTTTTAGAAAAGAAAAAAAAAATTAATTAAATTTATTTGTTTCACAAGGAGGGTGCATTTTGTCAAATGTTAGTAAATTGGGGGTGTATTCAGCGATGGGGTCTGGCCCATGAGGTTGTTTGTCCATGCGATTTGGTGTGGCGCAGGTTCATGGAAGTTGGGTGATCACCCAGGGCCAGAGCGTAGGATCTAAGGTTACAGGCATCAGCGGCCTGCAGGTGGCTTTGGTTTGAGGGTGCACGGAATAAGAGCACACTGGATCATGTCCAGTATTGCGACATGTGGCCATGGGAGGCCACTTGTCCTTCCCCCAGTGAATCGCGAGGAGGGTTATCCTCCGTCTATCCCCATCCCTCCCCTCATTCTCTCTGTTTCTTTCTCTCTCTAACCTCCCTCTCTCTCTTTGTTCATACAGCAACAACACACTAAACCCAGAAAATCGAGACCACCCGCCGCGAACCACCACCTCTCCGCCGAAAACCCCAGAACGCGATGAAGATCCTCATGATCTTCATCGTCTTCCCCAACCCAGAATCCTTTCAAAACCCAGATGAATATGAACCCTAACCTAAAATCAACCCAGATTTGTTCAGCGACACAAAATTTCGAGAGCAAGCGAAGATTCAAACCAGAACACAACAGACCAACATGCAAAGATCCTAAGCTAAGTGTGAAGGGTTACCTTGTAGTCTTGAGTTTCAGGGACGTGTGTGCTCCGAATCTAATCTCCTTCTTTCTCTCTTTTCGCAGGTGTGAAGGTGAAGATGAAGCGACGGCGCAAGGGTTTCGTACGCGGCGGCGCAAGGGTTTCGTACGCGGCGGCGCTTGAGCTTTTCTCCCAAAAATCTTCCGCCCCCCTCTCTATTCTTCTTCTTCTGTTCTTATAGACCTCGGGTTTAATTTGTTTAGGAAACATTAGATTAGAGTTTTTAGGATTCAATTAGAGATTGGATTCGGATTCCATTGTAATTGATGAACGATTTTTCTTTAATAAAATTACATTTGATTCTATTTTGTTAAGATTAGACTCAATGTTAATGTTTTGATTTGATTCACTGAAAAATGATTGAAGATTCACTTGATTCGTATGGGCCTATGCGGAATTGATTGGATTAGGGTCTAGTTTGATATTCGGTGGTGGTGGCCGCCGCTGAGAGCATGAAGACTAGGGTTTGCGCTGTGGAGGGGATGGTGAACAGGACCGGGTCGGTTTGACCCTCCTGTGACCCAACCGTTGACCCATGGCCCCTATTCTTTTGGCCTGAAACGTAACAAGACAAAGCCCAACAATTTTAACTAGGCTACTCCATCAATTAAACACCCTTTTAATAATTCTGGACAATTAAAAAAAATAATCATTGCGACTAATCATATTAATTAATAAATATACTAGTATTTATAAAATACTAATAATAATTAAATTGATTAGATCCATATCACCATACTAATAATTCTCAGTTAGAGTTTAACAAATGATAATAATCTTAATATATTCTAACCAAATCAATTAAATATTCCTCCCTTTTTAGTGGGCTCAAATCTGATTGGGATTACAACACACTCTTCATTTTTGCATACACCCCCCCCCCCTTTTTGATAAAAAGATAATGACCTTATTAATAAGGATTAATATAAACGAATAAATGATGAGAAATAATTGGACCCAAAGCATATTGGATCTCAAATATTTGTCATTCACACCTCTACTTGTTTTAAACCAGATTATACGGGAATTTTATAGGAGAGCGAGTTTAATAATAGGTATATCAAACCCTATGGCTCCTAATTTTTAACTCCCTTAATAAATTGAAACGGGGATCACATTGGGTAAATTTTGGGGTATGACAATCATTAGCAAACAAACACAATCACAATGACACAGAGAAGGTTCCTGTAGAGTACTACAGATATGTAGGGTGTTTAAACACTTCCTTATGTATAACCGACCCCCCGGACTCCAGAATTTCTAGTCTAGGTGAAATCCCCACACTTAGCAAACTCTTAGGGTTTAGTTGAGATCTTTTTTTCCCTTTCCTACTCGTAGTACAATAAGAAAGTTCGTGTGATATCGTAGGAAGAACTGAAACAAAATTCCTCCCACCCCGGGCGCATTCTCCTTCTGTCATACCCCAATTTTTGACCTAAGATACCATCTCATATCATTGCATATGCATCATTTGCATCTCTAACAAATTGCATAGCTTGTGTTTGTTACTTGTTCTCAGCAGGGTTTAATCAAGAAATCACTCATCAGTACAAGTACAAATCAATTAGGGTTTTGTTCTCCCTTCATTTTAAAGGAACCATCTTCATCAACAATCAACATTTGGTCCTCAGAGATTCATTTCAATAAGCTCAAAGGCTCTGAATCAACCAGTTAGGGTTTTGACTGAAGATAGCATACTCCTGACTTTTGCTCAGGATTTGACCTAATGACTTAGGACATGACCTCAAAACCCCAAGTACATCATTTTGACCTAATCCATTGGCTCAAGACATCTCTTACACAAGGATTGATCAACAGTGAAATTTCAAATCATCAGATTAGGGTTTTGAACTATCAGGGACTAAAATCAGGGATCACATTTGGGAAACCCTAAAAATCCCCAGGGAGTCAATCAAAGGTTTCAATCATCTTCAAATAATCCCTATGACAACATACAATGGAAATTGTATCTCAATTCAAGACCTACAGTCATTAATTTCATCTGGTCGACAATTAGGGTTTTGACCTAATTCACTGAACAACTGACTTTTTAATCAGGACATGGTGCCACAACTCAAACCATGGCTCAATATCCTCTAATGCTTCAATGTGATCCATTCATACCATTCATTTGATGAGGATAGCCTGTTTCATTTGAAATCTCCAGAAACGCGATTCGTCTGAAAAAGTCAACTGTACAAGATCACCATTGACTTTTGGGGAATTTTGGTCAACCATGACTTTTGAAGTTTTGAATCATCAATATATGATATGAGAAGTCATTTGATCAAGAAAAATCAAGAAAATCAATCAAGAATCAAAAAGTCAAAAGTTTGACTTTCCATACTTAGAAAAATTTCTAAGTGTTTTCATGGTTTTTTCCAAACTTTGGAAGGGAATAACTCAAAATTTCAACTACAAACTGAAAAAAACTTCCAACATGAAAGTTGTAGATTTTGATCCAATAAACAACTTTGACACATATAATTTTTTTCCATAAGATCAACCATTTAAGAGATATGGAGCTTCAAAGTTGGTACTTTTTGAAAACTTCACTTAAAACCTCATTTTCTTCAAAGTTCATGGATCTTTTTCACCCATTTCCTTAAAGGTCTTGAAGAAACTTTCAACTAGGCTTTTGAAGTGTGTAACATGAGCTTTCCAAAACATCCAAGAAATCAAAATTTCATCAAAGTTTGATATGGTTTCAAGAGGTAAACATATGGCTCCATGACCATAATTTTCGAGTCATGCATGCAAATTTACAAGTCATTCTTTTTGCTTGCTTTCTTCTAGAAGCCATGACCTCACAAAATGCATAAATATAACTCACATGTTCTTATGAGTCATGGATTAGAGAAGATAAAATCTTGGATATTCAATCATTAGCAAAGAAGAATATTCCATTTTTGCATTTATGACAAAAGATGCTATCTTACCTCTTAAGCCAAGTTGCAAACCATCCAAGCCACTTGCTTGCCCTTCAATTCAGAAATCATTGCCTATAAATAGAGGTTTATATTTCACTTAAAACTTACACCAAAGCATTGAAAAACTTGCTTTCTCACTTCTTACTTATTTGCAAGTGCTTTCCATTTTTTCAAAGAAGTTAGAACTCCAACTTTCAAATCTTGAAATTTCTAACTATTGGTGTCATCCAAGCATTCTCTAAACATTATTTTGAAGTTGTTTGAACCATTAAACCATCACAAAACTATCCAAAAGTCAGTTTCATCACAAAAACTCCATAAGTGCACAAATTGAGCCTTAAACCTCCAATTCTCGATTTACTCGTGTATCTTCCAAACTATCACTTCAAACATCTTCCACATATCCCATAGAAGTGATCCAAGCCCTTAAACAACTTCTGGAACACCTCCATCTTCATCCTCCATTAAAAAAAACAGTGGCTGCAACTTGACTTGGTTGGAGCGAATCAAAGAGTTTCGAAGCAAGCCAAGGGTTGGAACACACTCAAATACACTCAAGGAAGCTAATAGGATCAAAAGTTTGCATCTGGAAGCACTCTCTCGAGTTCTGAAAATTCCAACCAAGGTGAGTTTTTATGCGTTTTTGGATATGATCATTCATGCATATATAGCATAATTTTTTAATAGTGAATCGTTCACATGATCATTGCGAAGCTAACTAAATCCATAACTTCCATTAAAATCAACCATGCTCTGAGAATTTTGAGTTTGTTCAGTTAGGGTTTAATTTGGGATTTCCAAAATTCATGCTTATCTTTGATTTATAGCTTTCATGATTTATATGATTGAATTCGTGATGAAAAACTGAGCAAGATTCATGTTTAAAGTTTTTGATTTGGTTGAGAAACGAAGGATCTCGAATGTTGTCCACCATTGTTGTTTCTCGGTTTAAACGAAGAAGATGAAGTGGGAAACTTCATTTTCAGAACTTGGCTGGTAATATATTGTGTTAAGTGTATTTTATTACCGGATGTAACAGCCACCCCAGTGGCAAGCATGTGCGTTATAAGTCTTTGATCAATAAGGGCGCGGGTTCGAACCACAAGGACCCCCCTTTTGCTATTTTGTGTGATTTATTTGGTTTTGTGTATTCCTGAAGTTGGTTTCAAATATTTTTAACTGGAGCTATTACATGACAAGCCAAGCGCGTGGCTCAACTGGTAAGTGTTTTGGTTGGAAAACCCAGGGTCACGAGTTCAACACTTATCCATGCCAAAACCATTCTTTTTTACCACTTGTTTTCTTTAATTTCTTCACAATTTCATTAATCATTTTAACCAATCAAAATTAATTATTTTTACTTCATTTTTTACACACTTATTATTTTATATATATATTTTAAGAATATCAAAAAAAATCATCAAAAAAATATTTATTTGATACATTTTTAAATAGGTTTAAAATGACTTATTTTTAAGTATTTTTAATACTTTAAATATTGTTTTTTCATTTAATTTTTAACCTAATCACTTGTAAATATTTTTTGAATAAACCATAATCATCTAAGTGTTAATTGAAGACAATCTTTTTGTTTATCTTGATTACATTAACTTTTGTCAAATTCAAATTGTTTTAAAAACGAGCGATCGCGATTCTTTTCAAAAACGATAAACCATTTCTTTTTGATTTTCAAAGAAAACTATTGATTAAATCTTTTTAATTGATCAATTGATTTTCAAAGCGATGTGGGCCTCTCGAATATTAGAGAGTATAAGTCCCTTTCCTCTTTTTTTTTACAGTTTTTCTTTGTACAGAAAACTCTTTCAAAACAAACTTTCAAACGGTTTTTCAAATGACGCGTCTGTAAATAAAATCATCCACCATGTTTTATAAAATAAAACATGGGCCTCCACATAGGTATAAGTCCCATTCCTGTACATGAAGTTAGGTACTTCATTGTACACCTTTTTGTACATACACTTTTTTGTACATACCTCGATCAGTTTGTTTTTTAACTTTTAATAACAAATCAAAAAATGAAGGTTTTCTTTAAATCTTCCCAAAAATACCATGGGCCTCCATGTAGGTATAAGTCCCAAGCCCTTTTGTAAATACCTATTTACATAACTGTTGAATAAACTCAAAGGACCTCTCCCCGAGTATGAGTCCCGAGCCCCTGTGTATGCAAATGGATCATGCTTACAGGTATATTTCCTTCATAAACTCCATTATATACACACAATTTGTCATATATAACTGTTCATATAACTGTTCATATTTGTTCATGTACTTGTTCATGCTTGTGCATATTTGTTCATACTTGTTCATACTTGTTCATATGTGTGATTGTGTTATATGCTTGTTCAACTCAGTACAACACTAGGTTCCCCATAGCCTCCTATTGGGCTTCGTGCAAAGAATCTCCCTAGTTTAGGTTAGGACATAGAGTATGGTTTCCCGGTGAAATCGCTCTAAGAGCTCAAACCAACTATACCATGCCTCCCCTTGGGCTTTGTACAAACGAGTGACCCTCCCATAGCCTCCTCTTGGGCTTACAATGCAAGGACCCTGGATTGTCCCTCCCATAGCCTCCTCTTGGGCTTACAATGCAAGGACCCTCGGATAGCCTCCTCTTGGGCTTCGTACAAGGACCCACGGGCTTCTTATAAGCATCCCAAATATCCAAAACAAATACCCTAGGAGACTAGACATTTATCATCTCTATGCTAGGAGTATCTCTTATATATCATCACAAACAATCAATCAATCAAACTTTTTTTGCCACAAGGCTGGCTAATCAATCAAACTTTTTTGCCACAAGGCTGGCTAATCAATGAAACCGTTTTGCCACCGTACTGGCTGATTAATCAAAGTTTTTGTCACAAGGCTGACTTCATTGAAACTTTTGCCACAAGGCTGGCTGATTAATCAAAACTTTTTGTCACAAGGCTGACTTTATTGAAAGTTTTTGCCACAAGGCTGGTTAAACAACAAAAACATCTTTATCATTCTAAGCGCCATAAGTGGCATGGCCCAGGGCTTATAATGAAAAGATTTTCAAACAAAAATCAAACAGATGTATGTGATGATATAGATTAGATATGTAACACCCTTCTAAACCCCGCGGAAAATTAACATTAAAATCAGAGTAAAACATGAAGAAGAGTATTACAACGCCAACAAAATAAACAATATTCATGTCATGCCATAAAGGAACGATAAACCAAAAATTATTCAGGTAGCATGTTAACACAGCGGAATATTCTTAACAACTGAATAATCAAACATCTGGAGTCGAAGACTCATACTTCAACCATAAACCATAAACAAAATAGAAGTCTATCAGCCAATTCTAAAATAACGTTCCCGGTGTTACACGACCAGAGCATGACACTGACCCAACTGACTCTAACGAACTACTTGACGAGCTAATCCTCACCAAGTACACAAGCTACTCCTCAATCTGAAAAATAACAACAGTAAGGGTGAGTTTCGTTCGCATTAACAAATGTTATAGGTATATAAACAATGCAACTTCATCCATACATTATTCACCCAAATCAATTATATGCAGATAATATAGCAACATTCATACCAAATACACACAATCATAACATTGGACAACTTCCATTCATGTTACAATTATACACAACAACCTAATGCAATGCAACTAAATGCATGTGGTACCAAACATGGGATAACCCATCTCACCGATCCACCACCATAAAGATTCGGCTACTTCTCTCACCAATTCCACACAATGGGAATTAGCTACCGCTGTCCCACCACCATAAGGGATACAGCCCACAACATGATTATGAAATGCATGCATCACATACCGCACGCTAATCATCAACACCAAACAACTGAACAATCATAATCATCAACCAATGCAATAACAATATACACCACCACAACCAATTAAATCAAGTGTTTAAATTAAATTCGAGTCACAACTCAACACTATTTTATTGCATATATCACTGAATTAGCCTCACTATGTTCGAACGACACATCAAACAGACTAACGGTTAAAAAGTGATACATCGTTAAACTTTAACAAAAATCCCAAACAGCACAGCACGCGGCGCCAACATCCACACGCGGCGCGAAGCGAGGAAAAAGTTACGCCTTCGCGGCGCCAACACCTACACGCGGCGCGACGCGAGGAAAAGTTACGCCTTCGCGGCGCCAACACAGGTACGCGGCGCGACCTGTGCGTATCAAAACATCTTGCCATTCAGTCCACCTGTTCGCGGCGCCACCCTGTGCACGCGGCGCGAACCGGTGATTTCAGAAATCCCAACCTGCAGAAAACAGCATTCTATGCCTCCCAAATACTCTCAAATCATACCAGCACGAATTTCAGCAGAATAAACCACACATACGACATAAAATGCACGTTTACACATACTTCTAACCATGTTTAACATCATTGTTCATCACCAATCATCATTCACAACCTAAATTGAATCAAAGTTCTATAAACCCCAAAACCCAAACCCGACATATAATCCAATTCGAAATCCTAACATACAAATTCCATCGAATCATTCATACATCCCATAATAGAGGTTAATGAGAAGAATCCCCCCTTACCTCGATGTCGAATTCTTGAATGCTCTTCCTCTTCGCACTTGCTCTTCTCCCAATTTCACGTTCAATCTCCTCTGCTCCCTTTTGGTTCTTTTTTTCACAAAAATACTCCTCTTTTCTATTTTTATGAAAATATAACTTTATTTTAGAAAAAGGGCTTTGCAACTGATACACCCCCCAACTGCTACTTACAACACTGGCCCATTAGCCTTATTTCATCCCTATTCCCAAATAATTCCACTTAATCCTAATATTTAATAAAAAATCAATTAAATTAAATAAAGAATTTTATGGGGTGTTACAACTCTCCCCCACTAGAAAAGTTTTCGTCCTCGAAAACATACCTTAGGCAAAGAGTTCTGGGTAGGAGTCCTTCATCTGGCTCTCCAATTCCCATGTAACATTTCCACCGGCTGGTCCTCCCCAAGCTACTCTGACCAACGCTATCTCCTTGCCACGCAATTGTTTCACCTTCCGATCTTCAATCCTCGTAGGCAAAGCTTCAACTGTCAGATTATCCTTTACCTGTACATCATCCACTTGGATAACATGTGACGGATCAGCAATGTATTTCCTCAACTGCTACACATGGAATACATCATGCAGATTCGCAAGTGTCGGTGGTAACGCAATGCGATACGCCACCTCTCCCACTCTTTCTGAAATCTGAAACGGACCAATAAAACGCGGAGTTAATTTCCTTGACTTTAGAGCTCGTCCGATACCAGTCATCGGTGTAACTCTCATAAACACGTGATCTCCTTCTTGAAACTCAAGAGTTCTCCGTCTCTTGTCATGATAACTCTTCTGACGACTCTGAGAAGCCTTCATCTTCTCCTGAATCATCTTAATCTTTTCTGTCGTTTCTTGAACAATCTCTGGTCCAATCACCGCACTTTCGCCAGATTCATACCAACATAAAGGCGTTCTACATCTCCGACCATACAAAGCTTCAAACGGAGCCATACCAATGCTCGAGTGAAAACTATTATTGTAGGTAAATTCGATCAAGGGTAGATAACTATCCCAAGTACCACTCCTTTCCAACACACAAGCACGCAATAAATCCTCTAGCGATTGGATAGTTCTTTCTGTCTGTCCGTCCGTCTGCGGATGATAAGCAGAACTCAATCTCAGCTTAGTACCCAAAGCCTTCTGCAACCCTTCCCAAAATTTGGATGTAAACCTTGGATCTCTATCTGACACGATACTCGAAGGAATACCATGTAAACTCACTATCTTCTCAATGTACAATTGAGCCAACTTCTCCATTGAGTAATCCATTCTCATTGGTATAAAGTGAGCAGACTTAGTCAACCTATCCACTATGACCCAAATGGCTTCATAGTTCTTCACCGTTCTCGGCAATCCAGAAACAAAATCCATAGATATACTATCCCACTTCCATTCCGGAATAAATAACGGTTGCATAGCTCCATATGGTTTCTGATGCTCAACCTTCGACTTCTGACAAGTTAAACAAGCATAGACGAATTCAGCTATTTCTTTCTTCATTCCAGGCCACCAAAACAGCTTCTTCAAATCATGATACATCTTGGTCGCACCAGGATGTATACTCAATCCACTACGATGTCCTTCTTCGAGAATACTCTTCCTCAATTCAGAAACATTAGGAACACAAACACGATTACCAAACCTTATAATACCATTCTCGTCGATTCTGAATTCACCTCCCTTGCCTTGGTTAATTAGAGTCAATTTATCCACTAACTCTACATCAACTTTCTGACCCTCTCGGATCTCTTCCAGAATGCCACTAGTCAACTTCAGCATGCCCAACTTAACACTGACAGGAGTGTCTTCGCATACTAAACTCAAATCTCGGAATTGTTCAATTAAATCCAATTCTCTCGCCATAAGCATAGACATATGCAAGGACTTCCTACTCAAAGCATCGGCAACCACGTTTGCTTTACCCGGATGGTAATTCAGCCCAAAATCATAATCCTTGAGGAACTCTAACCATCTCCTTTGCCTCATATTCAGCTCTTTTTGATCAAATAGATACTTCAGGCTCTTGTGGTCACTAAACACTTCAAATCTTGAACCATATAGGTAATGCCTCCACAACTTCAACACAAATACCACTGCTGCCAACTCTAAGTCATGAGTCGGATAGTTTCTCTCATGCACCTTGAGTTGTCTCGACGCATAAGCGACTACCTGTTGATTCTGCATCAGTACACCTCCTAATCCTGACAACGAAGCATCACAATAAACAACAAAAGATTCCCCCGGATTCGGCAAAATCAAGATCGGTGCACTAGTCAATCTCTTTTTCAACTCCTGAAACCCTTCTTCACATTTCGAATCCCAGATGAATGCTTGACCCTTCCTAGTCAACTTAGTTAACGGTAACGCTAACTTCGAGAAACCTTCAATGAACTTTCTATAGTAGCCCGCAAGACCAAGGAAACTACGGATTTCGGAAACTGACTTCGGAGCTTCCCATTGAGACACTGCTTCTACTTTCGTTGGGTCAACGGCAATACCATCTTTAGAAATTACATGCCCAAGAAAGCTTACTTCACTTAGCCAGAACTCACACTTTGACAGTTTCGCATAAAGTTTCTTTTCCTTCAGTAGTTCTAATACCACTCTCAGATGCTCTGCATGTTCTTCTTCACTCTTAGAATATATTAGAATATCATCGATAAATACCACCACAAACTGATCCAGGTAAGGGTGAAAGATCCTATTCATATATTCCATGAAAACCCCCGGCGCATTAGTTACTCCAAATGGCATCACTGTATACTCGTAATGACCATACCTTGTTCTAAATGCTGTTTTCTGAATATCGTCCGTCTTCACCCGAATCTGATGATATCCCGACCTCAAGTCAATTTTGCTAAACACACTCGCACCGACCAGTTGATCCATTAAATCATCAATCCTCGGTAATGGATACCGATTCTTGATAGTAACTTTATTCAGCTGTCTATAATCCACACACAGTCTCATAGAGCCTTCTTTCTTCTTTACCAACAACACCGGCGCACCCCACGGCGACACACTAGGACGAATGAATTCTTTTTCCAGTAACTCTTCCAGTTGACTCTTCAATTCTGCTAATTCAGATGCCGACATACGATACGGCGCCATCGACACAGGACTAGTCCCAGGGACTAACTCAATAGCAAATTCTACCTCTCTCTCTGGCGGTAACTCTCTTACATCTTCTGGAAAAACTTCTGGAAATTCACATACTACTTGTAAATCACTACTCACCGCTTTCTTCTTCACTTCCATGGATGCAACCAACATAAACACGGCGGCCCCGTCCTTCATGGCTTCATCCACTTGTCTAGCAGTCATTGCTAAATCCTCGACTCTGACATCTTCAGGAAAAATAACTGTCTTCGTGAAACAGTTGATATGAACCCGATTAAATTGCAACCAATTCATACCCAGGATGACATCAAGTTGTTCCAACGGAAGGCATACTAAATCCATTCCGAACTCTCTACCAAAAATATCAATTGGACAGTTCAAACAGGCAAACGAAGTAGTCACTGAACCCGACGCAGGAGTGTCAATGATCATACTTCCATGAATATCAGATATTTCCAAGTTCAGACGTTTAGCACAATCCAATGAAATAAACGAGTGAGTTGCTCCAGTATCTATTATTGCAATTAAAGGAGTGCCATGGATAAAACACGTACCTTTAATCAATCGATCTTCCGGAGTAGTCTCTGAACCTGATAAAGCGAAAACTTTACCCCCAGTTTGATTCTTCTTTGGCTTAGGACACTGTGGACTGATATGGCCCTCTTCACCACAGTTATAACAAGTCACAGTCCTTCCCTTGCAGTCAACAGCAATGTGGCCTGCTTTACCACACCGGTAGCACTTCTTCTCCTCACTTTTGCACTCGTGAACACGATGTCCAGGCTCCCCACACTTAAAGCACTTAACAGGAGCACTAGAGTCCCCCCCACTAGGCTTCTTCCAACTTCCAGCTTTATAATTACCTCTACCATATGGTTTACCACGGTCCATAGGCTTCTTCCCTTTCTTGTCAACTAACTCACGGGAGTGAGATGACTTCAGCTTCAGGTTGTCCTCTTCGTAGATTCTACTACAATCTACCAGATCAGCAAACCGACGAATCCTTTGGTACCTGATTCCCTGCTTAATTTCATCACGGAGACCATTCTCGAACTTAACACACTTCGAAAATTCGCTCGCTTCATCATTGTTATAGTGAACATAATACTTTGCTAGCTCCACAAACTTGGACGCATACTCTGGCACAGTCATGTTACCTTGTGTCAGCTCCAAAAATTCAATCTCTTTCCTGCCTCTAACATCCTCAGGAAAGTACCTCCGCAAGAATTCTCTCTTGAACACAGCCCAAGTGATCGCTACACCTGCAGATTCAAGTTCATCTCTACTAGCCATCCACCAATCATCAGCTTCTTCAGACAGCATGTGAGTCCCGTACCTCACCTTCAGATTTTCAGCACAATCGATCACCCTGAAGATCCTTTCAATTTCCTTCAGCCACTTCTGAGCGCCTTCGGGATCGTGCGTGCCTTTGAACAAAGGAGGATTGTTCCTCTGAAAGCTATTCAGCTGCCTGTCAGCACCAATACCAGCTCCATTGGCATTCCCTCCCAACACACCAGCAATCATGCCCAGAGCCTCAGCGATCGCGTCGTCATTTCTTCCCCCTCTTCCGGCCATTGTTCTGCTAAATATCAGACAATATTCATTAGAACAAGAAGTATCGACAGTGTCAACTTTACACTAGTCGTATACGAAGGATTAACCGACACTAAGACTCTGACTCAAACGACCGACTATGCTCTGATACCACTATTGTAACACCCTTCTAAACCCCGCGGAAAATTAACATTAAAATCAGAGTAAAACATGAAGAAGAGTATTACAACGCCAACAAAATAAACAATATTCATGTCATGCCATAAAGGAACGATAAACCAAAAATTATTCAGGTAGCATGTTAACACAGCGGAATATTCTTAACAACTGAATAATCAAACATCTGGAGTCGAAGACTCATACTTCAACCATAAACCATAAACAAAATAGAAGTCTATCAGCCAATTCTAAAATAACGTTCCCGGTGTTACACGACCAGAGCATGACACTGACCCAACTGACTCTAACGAACTACTTGACGAGCTAATCCTCACCAAGTACACAAGCTACTCCTCAATCTGAAAAATAACAACAGTAAGGGTGAGTTTCGTTCGCATTAACAAATGTTATAGGTATATAAACAATGCAACTTCATCCATACATTATTCACCCAAATCAATTATATGCAGATAATATAGCAACATTCATACCAAATACACACAATCATAACATTGGACAACTTCCATTCATGTTACAATTATACACAACAACCTAATGCAATGCAACTAAATGCATGTGGTACCAAACATGGGATAACCCATCTCACCGATCCACCACCATAAAGATTCGGCTACTTCTCTCACCAATTCCACACAATGGGAATTAGCTACCGCTGTCCCACCACCATAAGGGATACAGCCCACAACATGATTATGAAATGCATGCATCACATACCGCACGCTAATCATCAACACCAAACAACTGAACAATCATAATCATCAACCAATGCAATAACAATATACACCACCACAACCAATTAAATCAAGTGTTTAAATTAAATTCGAGTCACAACTCAACACTATTTTATTGCATATATCACTGAATTAGCCTCACTATGTTCGAACGACACATCAAACAGACTAACGGTTAAAAAGTGATACATCGTTAAACTTTAACAAAAATCCCAAACAGCACAGCACGCGGCGCCAACATCCACACGCGGCGCGAAGCGAGGAAAAAGTTACGCCTTCGCGGCGCCAACACCTACACGCGGCGCGACGCGAGGAAAAGTTACGCCTTCGCGGCGCCAACACAGGTACGCGGCGCGACCTGTGCGTATCAAAACATCTTGCCATTCAGTCCACCTGTTCGCGGCGCCACCCTGTGCACGCGGCGCGAACCGGTGATTTCAGAAATCCCAACCTGCAGAAAACAGCATTCTATGCCTCCCAAATACTCTCAAATCATACCAGCACGAATTTCAGCAGAATAAACCACACATACGACATAAAATGCACGTTTACACATACTTCTAACCATGTTTAACATCATTGTTCATCACCAATCATCATTCACAACCTAAATTGAATCAAAGTTCTATAAACCCCAAAACCCCAACCCGACATATAATCCAATTCGAAATCCTAACATACAAATTCCATCGAATCATTCATACATCCCATAATAGAGGTTAATGAGAAGAATCCCCCCTTACCTCGATGTCGAATTCTTGAATGCTCTTCCTCTTCGCACTTGCTCTTCTCCCAATTTCACGTTCAATCTCCTCTGCTCCCTTTTGGTTCTTTTTTTCACAAAAATACTCCTCTTTTCTATTTTTATGAAAATATAACTTTATTTTAGAAAAAGGGCTTTGCAACTGATACACCCCCCAACTGCTACTTACAACACTGGCCCATTAGCCTTATTTCATCCCTATTCCCAAATAATTCCACTTAATCCTAATATTTAATAAAAAATCAATTAAATTAAATAAAGAATTTTATGGGGTGTTACAAGATACATCTAGCATTTAGACGACATTTGTCTATTTTCCTTTGCTTCCACTAGCATAAGTGGGAACTACGATTGCTCTGACTTTCTCAACATCCCTTTGAGAATACGTAGGCACAAGGTCGATCCTTGGCGAGCAAAACAAAACAAAAAAAATCATTCAAACCTTAGCACCCGTAGACCCCGAGCTACAGATGCTCTGATTCCCTCTAAGGGATATGTATGCAGAGGATCGCGATGATCTTTGCGAGCATAATCAAACAAACACCTTAGGTCCCACCTATTTCCCAAGAACCTCTACCATAACAAGAATGGAACAAACAAAATAAAGAAACCTATAGAGTACTATAGATACGTTGGGTGCTAATACCTTCCCTTCGTATAACCAACCCTCTTACCCAAGATCTCTCCCCACTTTTAAGGTTATTGCAGCTTTTTTCCTTTTCCTCTTTTGGAAACAATAAAAAGTTTGGTCCGTACAAAAGAAAAATCATTTTTGAGCACTCGAGCCCAAAGAAGGCATCAGGCGTCTCATCCCGAAAAAAGACAACGATTTTTCCCCGCGACAGAAAAATGGCGACTTCACTGGGGACCATCTTTTTATTGTTTCCAAAGGAAGGGTTATTTCTATTTATTTTGTTTTTTATTTTATTTTTGTACTTGTTTGGTTCTTTGGTTCTGTTACTTGTGTGGTTCTGTTACAAGTGATACATTATGGACAAATCCTAACCCGGATTAAGTACACATAAGAAATTAGGTGGAGGGTATAGTCATGTGCAGGCGCACGTGAGAATCCTTCCGCTCAGTGGAGGTTCCTTGTTTGTAATATATGTTTAGAGAGTTAATTGCGAAGACATTGTTGCTTTCATTGAACTGTAGAAGCTGAGTTGGCTGTAGAACCCCAACCCATCCTGGCCTTATTAGGTTGTGGTGCAGAAACTATTCAGGTGAAGACTTGGATTAGTTGTCATGCGGAGAACCACACTCAGACGAGTTTTTCTTGAGAATATTACTGGCTCATGAGTTTAATTGTGGAAGGCCGGTAATATCCGAAAGAAAAATGTAGACTCTGACGTATCAGTAGAACATGTCATGCAGGTGATTAACTAGAACTATCCCATTTTTGGTTCTCTGACCTCATGCTCGTGACTTCGGACCTTTGAACCTATGCGGTACCATGTTTGTGTTACCATGTTTGTGTTACCATGCTTGTAGTACCATGTTTGCGTTACCATGTTTGAACTACCATGTTTGCTTTACCATGTTTGAATATGTGGCATCCATGCATCCATGCATTCATACATTCATTAAAAAACCCATCTTTTTCCATAAAAAACATGATTTTTCCAAAAAAATTTAGAGAATTTTCTTTGCAAACATTATAGGATTAAGTTATGGAAAAAAGGTATACCAAAAAGTACGGTTTCAAAGAGCCTAATGTGGAAAGACTGAAAGAGTTAGCGTCTTTTGTACAAGATCCTTCTGATTTTAGGAAAAGCCATGGAAAGCTTTTGCCTATCTTGAACACTCATGTTGATGAAGGACTTCTCAAAACTCTGGTTCAGTTTTATGATCCCGTCTACCGGTGTTTTACCTTTCCAGACTATCAGTTGGTACCAACCTTGGAAGAATATGCCAATCTTTTGGGTATTCCTGTGTATGACAAAATACCTTTCAATGGTTTGGAAGCCATTCCTAAGTCACCAGTCATTGCAACAGGTACCCACTTGAAGAAATCTGAAATAGAGAGTAATTGGACTACCAAAGGAAACCTTTCAGGTTTGCCTTCACAGTTTCTAATAAAGAAAGCCTTTGATTTCATCGAAACTGGTAGCATGATAGCTTTTGAAGCTGTACTAGCCTTGCTCATCTATGGGTTGGTTCTGTTTCCCAATATCGACGACTTTGTTGATATCAATGCCATAAAGGTCTTTTTGAATGGAAATCCCGTTCCGACTCTGCTTGGTGACATGTATTTCTCTGTCCATCATAGGAATCACCAAGGTGGTGGAATTATTGTATGTTGTGTACCTCTGTTGTTCAAATGGATTGTTTCACACTTACCTAAGTCTCCCATTTTCACGGAAAACCGAGAAGGTTTACGTTGGTCTCAAAGACTTATGTCTCTTACTAATAATGATATTCAGTGGTATACCTTGGCTCGCTGCGGTACAGAAACCATTGAAAGTTGTGGAGAATTCGCCAACGTACCCCTCATTGGTACACAAGGAGGAATTAACTATAACCCGGTCCTAACCCGACGACAACTCGGGTATGCAAATTTAACTAAACCCATTGGTCCCTCAGTGGAAGGTTACTTCTACCGAGAAGGGGATAATCCTAAATGGTTGAAAGCGAGAATGGTGAGAGCTTGGTACGACGTCCGATGGAAAGAAAAAGGGGAGGAAAGAAATTGTATTGCCATGGACGCCTACACCTGCTGGGTAAAGAAAAGAGCAAAAGAGTTTCAAATGCCTTATGCTTATGAAAAACCCATGTTTCCTGCAGTGTCTCAACGACCCAACATTCCCGCTATGAAGGAATACCAAGACATTTTAGCCAAGATGAGGATAGAAAAAGACGCTTGGGAAGAAAAGTTTCGAAGAACTGATGTGGAAAATAGAAAGTTGAAGAAAAGAGTGAAAGAACATGAAGAAACTCTCTATTATCAGGATGGATGGCTCATGAACAAAGATGAGAAGATCCGTCGGAAAGATGCCGCAATCAGAAGATACATCAAAGAAAGCAAGAAAAATCTTGAAGCCTCGACAAGCAACGCTCCGATGCCTGACAATTGGAAGAATGTTGTTGACAAACTGAGAGCTGAAAAGGCCGAGTTGAAAGCTCACTATGGGAAAGAAATCATGAAGCTCAAGCTGCATAATGCATTTGGTTCTTCGTCTGATGAAGATGCTTAGGATTGTTTAGTTTTTTATCTTATAATTTGCTTCTGTAAGGAGCTATGCTCCAATGTTGTAACATTTCCCATTATTGCAATAAAAAAATAAATAAATAAAAGAATTGTTTGTGTTCAAATGTTTGCAAGGAAATAATCTTTAAAATATTTGGAAAAATCATAAATTTCTTTTTGCATACACCATTCTACATATCGAGTCTGTTGTATAGAGTCTCATCTTTTGGATCTTTCTCCAATAGATCGTCAAGCTGTCGCGTCTCAAAGTTTCTCGACCGCGCTCGCAATCAGATCACAGATACAATACTCGTTCAAGCAGAAGAAGAGTAATGGAACACTCTGAACAAGAGAATATTGAGCTCCGTGGTACAGTGACCACCCTTCAGGAAAAGTTGGAAAGTCTCACTACTCTGGTTGACTCTTTAATGGCCGCACAGAATCAGCCGCCACCACCCAACAATCAAGCAACAGTAACATCTGAGGTCACTACTCCAGTATCCACAGTTGCGTTCGGTATTCCATCTTTCTCCATGCCAGAAGGTTGGGGCCCGCCTTTCAGCTTTGGTACAGGTTTCCGTCATAATTTCTCTGGGGTTCAAACAGCTACAACTGAAGCGCCTGCCGCACAAGGTTCGGCGTTTATTCCACATTCCGGGGTAACTTTTTCCCAAATCACTATGGCACTTTCTCAACCCACTATGACAGTTCCGACCCCTACGGTTCACACTGTTCCTTATGATGGAAATGAGATTTATCATGATCAAGGTGATAGCACAAATCAGCGTAATCTTGTGGAAGATCTCCAAGAACAATTCAACAAGATGCAGTTGGAAGTTAAAGCTATCCGTGGGAAAGATTTGTTTGGAAAGAATGCCCAGGAGCTCTGCTTGGTTCCCAGTGTACAAATACCAGCTAAATTCAAGGTCCCTGACTTTGAGAAGTACAAAGGTAGTTCTTGTCCACAAAGTCATCTTGTGATGTATGCCAGAAAAATGTCTACTTATGCAGATAATCATCAGTTGCTCATCCATTACTTTCAAGACAGTTTGACTGGTGCCGCACTGAAGTGGTACACAGGTTTGGATAGCACTAATATTCGGACTTTCAACGACCTAGGTGAGGCCTTTGTCCGACAATACAAGTATAACTCGGATATGGCTCCAGACAGAGATCAGCTTCGATCCATGGCTCAGAAAGATCATGAAGCATTCAAAGAGTATGCCCAACGATGGAGAGAAACTGCTGCTCAGATTAATCCACCGTTAAAAGAGAAAGAGATGACCAAGATCTTCTTGAATACTCTTGGCCCGTTTTATTATGAACGTATGATTGCTAGTGCTCCAAGTGATTTCACCGAAATGGTAAACATGGGGATGCGTCTAGAAGAAGGAGTCCGAACCGGACGTCTAACTAAAGAAGGTGGATCTTCAAGCGGAACCAAAAAGTTCGGAAGTGGTTTCCAAAAGAAGAAAGAACAAAGTGTTGACATGGTATCCCAAGGAAAACCAAGAGGAAATATCAATCGTCAACGACAGATTGCTGCTATTGCGCCAGTAGTTAATACAGCACCGAATCCGGGATTTACTCCGTAGTTTCAACAACAACAGCCTCGACCACAGATTCAGCAGATTAACAATAGTCAGAATCGTGTTCAAAGAGCTCCATAGTTTGATCCGATTCCAATGACCTATACGGAGTTGTACCCTGCTTTGATTGAAAAAGGTCTCGTTTAAACTAGAGCACCACCACCGGTACCTGAGAAACTTCCATGGTGGTACAAGGCTGAGGTCTCATGCCCTTATCATCAAGGAGCACCTGGCCATGATCTTGAGCATTGCATAGCTTTGAAATATGAAGTTCAGAGGTTGGTTAGATCTAATCTCCTCTCTTTCAGAAATTTGAATCCAAATGTGCAAGCAAATCCGCTGCCCAATCATGGAGGGCATGTTGTAAACATGGTGTACGGATGTCCTGGTCCATACCGAGTCTATAATATCAATTACTCAAGAGCAGATTTGGTACAAATGCACGCCACTCTCTGTCGAGGGCCGGGTTTTCGCCAGCATCACTATGGTTCTTGTAGCATATGTTGTGTAGATCCTCATGGATGTTCCATTGTGAGAAGAGATCTCCAAGTACTGTTGGATAATGGTACTATTCAGATCTACAGAAATAGGGATGAAAATGAAGTTAACATGATAGGATGTTATCCGCATGAGCTTTTAGTCTCAGATATCAACTCGGAAATGCCTAAAGTTAACGTCATCGTTCCTCATTTCAACATGCCCGAGCGCATGGAAGTTACCTACAACAAGCCAAAGGTTCCTATTGCTCCTTTGATCATTTGTCTACCTGGACCTGTTCCTTATGACTCTGACAAGGCAGTTCCATACAATTACAATGCAACAATGATAAAGGATGGACAAGAAGTTCCTTTACCTACTCTCTCATCCGTTGTAAACATTGCTGATGTGAGTCGAGTAACGAGAAGTGGACGTGTGTATACTCTACTACCTCCAAAGCAGCCTGTTGCTCCTGCAGCCGGACAAAATCCTGTTGTTACACCAGTAGAGAATCCTGAGGAAACTCCTGTCAGTAATACGAACACTGATGTTGGTCAATCCAGTGGAACCAATGTCAATCCTGATTTCGATGAAATTTTGAAGCTTATCAAAAGAAGCGAATACAAGATTGTGGATCAGCTTATGCAGACTCCTTCAAAAATCTCAATACTTTCATTGCTTTTAAACTCAGAAGCCCACAGGGAAGCCCTGATGAGAGTCTTGGATCAAGCTTTTGTAAATCATGATGTGACTGTTGATCATTTTGATGGGATAATAGCCAACATAACAGCTTGTAACAATTTAAGCTTCTGTGATGAAGAACTCCCCGAGGAGGGCAGAAATCATAATCTTGCTTTACAAATTTCTATGAACTGTCAGTCAGACTCTTTGTCCAATGTATTGGTAGACACCGGATCTTCCTTGAATGTGATGCCAAAGACGACTCTTGCTCGCTTGTCTTACCAAGGAATGCCTATGAAATTCAGTGGTGTAGTTGTCAAAGCATTTGATGGATCGCGAAAATCTGTTATCGGCGAAGTCAACCTTCCCATGACAATTGGTCCACATACATTTCAAATCATCTTCCAGGTCATGGACATTCAAGCTGCCTATAGCTGTCTGTTAGGACGACAATGGATCCATGAAGCAGGGGCAGTAACTTCTACGCTCCACCAAAAGTTAAAATTTGTAACAAATGGAAAATTGGTAACAATAAGTGGAGAACAAGCCTTAATGGTGAGCCATTTATCCAATTTATCTTGTATCAGTGCTGATGATGTGGAAGGAACTCAGTTCCAAGGTCTCTCTTTAGAAGACGAATCTTCCAAGACGAAAGCATCGATCTCTTCTTACAAAGAGGCGGTGAAAGTAGTGAAAGATGGAACTACCACTGGCTGGGGGCAAGTTGTGATCCCTACCAAGAATGAAACCAGAGCAGGACTCGGATGTTCACCAACATTCTCAAACTGCACCAAGAAGGATGAAACCCTTCGTCCGATCAAAGAAACATTCATTAGTGGAGGATTCCTTAACCCAATTCCTCAAGAGGTTAATGTCCTTATCGAAGAATGTATCGAAGAAAGTCTACCTGATCCTGAAGAAGAATGGAAATGTTATCTCAATGACTCGGGATACATATCTCAGGAAGAACCATATCTTCCGTCACAGAAATCCAAAGGCAAAGAAATTGAGCCTATTCCTGCAGAGATCTGGGACACCTTGGGACAACCAAGTGGCAAATTTGATTATATGGTGAAATACACTGCACCTGAAAGTTCAAAGATTGCGATGGAAGATATCCAACCAACTGGATGGGGAGATTCCTGTGAATATAATAGTCAACCAGAAGAGGCTTATCAACCCTGTCAATTTTCTCAGCAGCCTGAAATTACTGAAGGTTTCAGCTCCGATGCATCTGCCAAGGTTTATAATCCTGAAGATGGTTATTATCACATAAATGCCATTTTTGAAGATGAAGGGGAAGATGGTCCCGCAACTGACTCAGAAAGTGTCGCTGACAATGAGTCTCTTCATCCTGAAGACTGGGAAGAACATCCTGAAAATTCTGAAGACTGTGACTCGTCTTATGCTCTTCAAGAAGTAGAAAAAGACCGTTTCAACTCTACAAAGAACAAGGTTGACAAACCGGGACCTTCAAATCCTGCTCGACCAGCGGTCAATGTCAATACTGAAGATAATTCTGAGGAGAATTTTCCTGAATACATAATACACAGAGGAGTTCGTTGCTACTGGAAAGCTGTCGACGTTCCGAATGTTGTTCGCCGCTCAAAGTAATCACCTCGTTGTTATTTTGACCTCCTGCCTTGCCCAAAGCAGAGAGATGTTTTATAGGGCTTTGCTTTTAAATGTTCCGCCCAAATAACTTTGTGTATAGGGCTTTGTTTTAAAAGTTTCCCTCTTTGTCCTGCCCAAGACAAATGAGTTTGTGTTTAGGGCTTTGTTTCAAAAATGAATCATAAATAAAGTGTCATTTTGAATTCCCTACATTATATGTTTTATTTTTTTGCTTTTTTCTGGAAATGGTAATCCTAAAAAACCAAAATAAAAAAAAAAACTTTTTCAAAAAAATCTGCATACACTCTTGCATTCATAAATTTTCTGAAATAAATATAAATCACATGTGCAGATTTACTATTGATAAACCCATTGAATGCAATAACCCTATGCCCTCTCCCAACTTTGAGTTTCCTGTGTTCGAAGCCGAAGAAGAGGAAGAAGAGGAGATCCCGGACGAGATCTCTCGATTACTTAAGCACGAGGAAAGAGCCATTCTGCCTCACAAACAGCCTTTAGAAAAGATTAACTTGGGTTCTGAAGAAGATAAAAAAGAAGTGACCATTGGATCGCTGCTTGATGCTGATATCAAGAGTAAGTTGACAGACCTTCTCAAAGAGTATGTTGACGTGTTTGCCTGGTCCTACCAAGACATGCCTGGGTTGGATACCAATATTGTTCAGCATTACTTGCAATTGAAGCCAGAATGTCCGCCAGTTAAGCAGAAATTGCGAAGGACTCACCCTGATATGGCTAACAAGATCAAAGTGGAAGTTCAAAAGCAGCTCGACGCAGGTTTTCTTGTCACCTCAGAGTATCCTCAATGGTTGGCCAACATAGTGCCAGTTCCAAAGAAAGATGGCAAAGTCAGAATGTGTGTTGACTACCGTGACTTGAACAAGGCCAGTCCAAAAGATGACTTTCCATTACCACATATTGACATGCTGGTTGATAACACCGCTAAGTTCAACGTCTTTTCCTTCATGGACGGGTTCTCCGGTTATAATCAGATCAAGATGGCTCCTGAAGACATGGAGAAGACATCTTTCATCACCCCATGGGGTACCTTTTGCTACAAAGTGATGCCGTTTGGATTAAAGAATGCAGGCGCAACTTACCAAAGGGCAATGACTACTCTCTTTCATGACATGATGCATAAAGAAATTGAAGTTTATGTGGACGACATGATAGCCAAGTCCAGCACAGAAGAAGAACATATTGAATACCTTTTGAAGTTGTTTCAACGACTGAGAAAATATCAGCTTCGCTTGAATCCTAACAAATGTACTTTTGGGGTTAGATCTGGAAAACTCTTGGGTTTTATTGTCAGCCAAAGAGGTATTGAAGTAAATCCCGACAAAGTCAGAGCTATTCAAGAGATGCCTGCACCAAAGACTGAAAAGCAAGTAAGAGGATTTCTCGGACGATTGAACTATATCTCCAGATTTATCTCTCAGATGACTGCTACTTGTGGGCCAATTTTCAAGCTTCTCCGCAAAGATCAAGGGGTTGTATGGACTGAAGATTGCCAGAATGCGTTCGACAGTATCAAAGAGTACCTGTTAGAACCACCAATATTGATTCCTCCAGTTGAAGGAAGACCACTAATCATGTACCTTACCGTGTTGGAAGAATCCATGGGTTGTATGCTTGGACAACAAGATGAAACCGGTAAGAAGGAGCATGCCATCTATTACTTGAGTAAGAAATTCACAGACTGTGAGTCTCGTTACTCCATGCTCGAAAAAACATGTTGTGCTTTGGCTTGGGCTTCAAAACGTCTCCGCCAATACATGATCAACAATACTACTTGGTTAATCTCCAAAATGGATCCGATCAAGTACGTCTTTGAAAAGCCTGCCTTAACAGGAAGGATTGCCCGATGGCAAATGCTGTTATCTGAATATGACATTGAATACCGTGCTCAAAAAGCGGTCAAAGGAAGCATTCTCGCCGATCACTTGGCGCATCAACCAATTAATGAATATCAATCTCTCAAGTTTGACTTTCCTGATGAAGATGTTTTGTACTTAAAGATGAAAGATTGTGACGAACCGTTACCTGAAGAAGGTCCTGAGCCTGGATCAAGATGGGGCCTAATTTTTGATGGAGCAGTAAACGCCTTTGGCAATGGAATTGGGGCAATCATCATCACTCCCAAGGGTACTCATATCCCGTTTTCCGCCAGACTACTGTTTGATTGCACCAACAACATCGCAGAATATGAAGCTTGTATCATGGGTCTCGAAGAAGCCATTGACTTAAGGATCAAGATCCTCGACATATATGGAGATTCAGCCCTCGTGATCAACCAGATCAAAGACAAATGGGAAACTTACCACCCTGGCTTGATTCCTTACAGAGATTATGCAAGACTTCTGTTGACTTTCTTCAACAAGGTTGAATTGCATCATATACCTCGAGATCAGAATCGAATGGCAGACGCCTTGGCTACTCTATCTTCCATGTTCAAAGTCAATCATTGGAACGATATGCCTAAAGTCAGAATTACACGCCTTGAAAGGCCCGCCTATGTGTTTGCAACTGAAGCAGTCATCGATGATAAACCGTGGTTCCACGACATCAAACGCTTCCTTCAAACTCAAGAGTACCCGCTTGGGGCATCAAACAAAGATAAGAAAACTCTAAGGAGACTTTCTGGCTGTTTCTTCCTGAACGGAGATGTGCTATACAAAAGAAACTTCGACATGGTTTTGCTCAGATGCGTGGACAGACACGAAGCAGACATGTTAATGCATGAAGTGCATGAAGGGTCCTTTGGAACTCATTCAAATGGGCATGCAATGTCAAAAAAGATCTTAAGAGCAGGATACTATTGGTTGACAATGGAATCTGACTGTTACAAACACGTGAAGAGATGTCACAAGTGCCAGATCTACGCAGATAAGATCCATGTGCCACCGACTCTACTCAACGTTCTCTCCTCTCCATGGCCTTTCTCCATGTGGGGTATCGACATGATTGGAATGATCGAACCAAAGGCTTCAAACGGTCATCGTTTCATCTTGGTAGCTATTGATTACTTCACCAAATGGGTCGAAGCAGCATCTTACGCCAATGTTACAAGACAAGTGGTTGTGAGGTTTATCAAGAATAACATCATTTGCCGATATGGTGTTCCCAGCAAGATCATTACTGACAATGGTTCAAACTTGAATAACAAGATGATGAAAGAATTGTGTGAGGAATTCAAGATTGAGCATCATAACTCTTCTCCTTACAGACCAAAAATGAATGGCGCCGTTGAAGCTGCTAACAAGAACATTAAGAAGATCGTCCAGAAAATGGTCGTCACTTACAAAGACTGGCATGAAATGCTGCAATTTGCTTTACATGGGTACCGTACTTCAGTGCGCACTTCAACAGGGGCAACTCCCTTTTCTCTAGTATACGGCATGGAAGTTGTGCTCCCCGTAGAAGTTGAAATCCCATCAATGAGAGTCCTCATGGAGACTAAGTTATCAGAGGCTGAATGGTGTCAAAGCAGATACGATCAGTTGAACTTAATTGAAGAAAAACGTATGACTTCTCTATGCCATGGACAGTTATACCAAGCAAGGATGAAACAAGCTTTCAACAAAAAGGTTCGACCTCGTGAATTTCAAGAAGGCGACCTCTTGCTTAAAAAGATCTTGTCTTTTCAACCAGATTCTAGGGGCAAATGGTCTCCTAATTACGAAGGCCCGTATGTTGTCAAAAGAACATTTTCTGGCGGCGCCATGACTCTTACAACCATGGATGGTGATGAACTCCCACATCCTGTGAATGCTGATGCAGTCAAGAAATACTTTGTCTAAAAAATACAAAAGAACAGCTCGGTAAGTCGAAAACCCGCAAAGGGCGACTTAGGCAAAAATGAGCGTCTCGGTGGACTGAAAACCCGAAAGGGCGGTCCAGGCAAAAATTAGAGACAATAAACAGAAAAATTCATCCTGGTAGATTGAAAACCTGAAAGGGCAATCTAGGCAAAAATTAGGGATTTATGACAAAGTAACTGCATCAGTCCATACTTCGTCACCTGAGGAGTCTTTTTCATCAAAGGATCTTCGATCAAATCACCGCCAATCTGAAGCGACAAGCACAGTTGGAACTCAAAGTTGTTAGGGAATAGTGGTTATTGCTTTCAATGTAGCCTTTTCCGCATAATTACCATTTCCAACTTTTGTAAATACTCCATGGAATCACGCCTTTAGCTGATTTCCATCCTATTAAATAAATTTGAGCTTTGTGCCCATTTATTTGCAATCTCTAATTTCTTTTAGCTTTCAAAATGACGCTTTAATTGTGTTATTCACTTTTGAAAAAAAGAAAAAAGAAAAAAGTTTTAAATGAATTTACTTCACTTTTTCAAAATAAAAGCGAAACTTTCCTTTGAGTTGTGAACAACAGAAGGAACGTCAACAGCTATCTCCATAGGATGAATCAAAGATTATGACAAGAAAAGCTCTTCTATCCCCAGTGACGAAGATTTTCCATCTCCAGTGAAGAAGTTCTTCCATCTCAATGAGAAAAGATGCTTATCTTCCCCAGAGAAGTTTAAAGCAGGAAACACCATTCATCACCTGTGTTTATCTACCCCGTGTTGAAGAACATTTGCCGAGTATCTGGTTGTATTGCGACGTCGGTCCCTCTCCAGTACATACTCCTCTGTCTGTCAGTATTGTCAGTATGCATGCTACATTCATGACATTCATCATTCATACATATTTGCATCATTTATGCATTCTTGCATTTTTCAATATCTGCTTTAAAAAATCACTTGTTCAGGATATATCTATCCCAAAAAAAAAGAAAAGGAAAAAAAAAGAAAAAAGCAAAAAAAGAAGAAAAGAAGCAGGTATGGGCGTGTCATCTCTCCAAGTAGGTTGTCACCCATAAGCAGAAAAAACTTCTTGTTTCTCCAGTTCCCCACTGAGATCATTCCTCGTGGAAGAAGGTTGCTTTAGTTTCTCCTCTCAAAACAAAGGAGGAAATCCCCATTCGAGTTCATTCCTCATGGGTACCAAGTCTTGTTTGACTGTCTCTTTCCAATTCATTCTTGGTTAGAACCCTGTCTTTACCAAAAGATTCAAATTCCGATTCCTCAAACAGAGTCGAAAAAAAAACAGACAATAAGCAATAGCCTCATCATCTGAGCAGCTTATGTCTCTTTCAAAAAAAAATTCCTCTCAAGGAAATCAATCATGAAGACCATTTGACGATCAGGGCCTTATTACTGTTCACAAGGCTGAATATCCAGTAATTTCCCTAGCAAAGTCTCCAGGATCATTTTATCACTCGGCTGATAATTGATCATGTCTTCAAAACCACTATCACGAGGCTGGTAGTCGGTAACCTTTTTGTTCTGGTTATATTATTAACATGTCTATCACAAGGCTGATAGTCGGTAATATTAACCGAACCTTTGAAACTCTTTTTACCTTGTCAAGTCTATCACAATGCTGGTAGTCGGTAATATAGTTTCACACCTTTCACCTTCGCATTATTAAACAAGTCTATCCCCATGCTGATAGTCGATAATGTTGATAGGTAAGCTTTTCTTACAAAGCTATCGTTCCCCGGTGAAGCATACACTTGCTTTCCCGAAAAAGAAAAACGGATTCTCTTCCTAAAACGGATTGAGACATCCTTCCCGATCTCTTGTCCTCAGTGGAGTCAGTTTTTGATACCCCTCGGTAAAGATATCCTTGCATCATTCGCAATTTTGGTATCTTAGGTCCAAAATTTGCGTCTTCTGATATTTAAGTCTCTTCCACCCTATCAAAACGAAGATTTTCAATCTTCATATCTCAGGTTGAAGAAACTTAAATAGGGGCATCTGTCATACCCCAATTTTTGACCTAAGATACCATCTCATATCATTGCATATGCATCATTTGCATCTCTAACAAATTGCATAGCTTGTGTTTGTTACTTGTTCTCAGCAGGGTTTAATCAAGAAATCACTCATCAGTACAAGTACAAATCAATTAGGGTTTTGTTCTCCCTTCATTTTAAAGGAACCATCTTCATCAACAATCAACATTTGGTCCTCAGAGATTCATTTCAATAAGCTCAAAGGCGCTGAATCAACCAGTTAGGGTTTTGACTGAAGATAGCATACTCCTGACTTTTGCTCAGGATTTGACCTAATGACTTAGGACATGACCTCAAAACCCCAAGTACATCATTTTGACCTAATCCATTGGCTCAAGACATCTCCTACACAAGGATTGATCAACAGTGAAATTTCAAATCATCAGATTAGGGTTTTGAACTATCAGGGACTAAAATCAGGGATCACATTTGGGAAACCCTAAAAATCCCCAGGGAGTCAATCAAAGGTTTCAATCATCTTCAAATAATCCCTATGACAACATACAATGGAAATTGTATCTCAATTCAAGACCTACAGTCATTAATTTCATCTGGTCGACAATTAGGGTTTTGACCTAATTCACTGAACAACTGACTTTTTAATTTGGACATGGTGCCACAACTCAAACCATGGCTCAATATCCTCTAATGCTTCAATGTGATCCATTCATACCATTCATTTGATGAGGATAGCCTGTTTCATTTGAAATCTCCAGAAACGCGATTCGTCTGAAAAAGTCAACTGTACAAGATCACCATTGACTTTTGGGGAATTTTGGTCAACCATGACTTTTGAAGTTTTGAATCATCAATATATGATATGAGAAGTCATTTGATCAAGAAAAATCAAGAAAATCAATCAAGAATCAAAAAGTCAAAAGTTTGACTTTCCATACTTAGAAAAATTTCTAAGTGTTTTTCATGGTTTTTTCCAAACTTTGGAAGGGAATAACTCAAAATTTCACCTACAAACTGAAAAAAACTTCCAACATGAAAGTTGTAGATTTTGATCCAATAAACAACTTTGACACATATAATTTTTTTCCATAAGATCAACCATTTAAGAGATATGGAGCTTCAAAGTTGGTACTTTTTGAAAACTTCACTTAAAACCTCATTTTCTTCAAAGTTCATGGATCTTTTTCACCCATTTCCTTAAAGGTCTTGAAGAAACTTTCAACTAGGCTTTTGAAGTGTGTAACATGAGCTTTCCAAAACATCCAAGAAATCAAAATTTCATCAAAGTTTGATATGGTTTCAAGAGGTAAACATATGGCTCCATGACCATAATTTTCGAGTCATGCATGCAAATTTACAAGTCATTCTTTTTGCTTGCTTTCTTCTAGAAGCCATGACCTCACAAAATGCATAAATATAACTCACATGTTCTTATGAGTCATGGATTAGAGAAGATAAAATCTTGGATATTCAATCATTAGCAAAGAAGAATATTCCATTTTTGCATTTATGACAAAAGATGCTATCTTACCTCTTAAGCCAAGTTGCAAACCATCCAAGCCACTTGCTTGCCCTTCAATTCAGAAATCATTGCCTATAAATAGAGGTTTATATTTCACTTAAAACTTACACCAAAGCATTGAAAAACTTGCTTTCTCACTTCTTACTTATTTGCAAGTGCTTTCCATTTTTTCAAAGAAGTTAGAACTCCAACTTTCAAATCTTGAAAGTTCTAACTATTGGTGTCATCCAAGCATTCTCTAAACATTATTTTGAAGTTGTTTGAACCATTAAACCATCACAAAACTATCCAAAAGTCAGTTTCATCACAAAAACTCCATAAGTGCACAAATTGAGCCTTAAACCTCCAATTCTCGATTTACTCGTGTATCTTCCAAACTATCACTTCAAACATCTTCCACATATCCCATAGAAGTGATCCAAGCCCTTAAACAACTTCTGGAACACCTCCATCTTCATCCTCCATTAAAAAAAACAGTGGCTGCAACTTGACTTGGTTGGAGCGAATCAAAGAGTTTCGAAGCAAGCCAAGGGTTGGAACACACTCAAATACACTCAAGGAAGCTAATAGGATCAAAAGTTTGCATCTGGAAGCACTCTCTCGAGTTCTGAAAATTCCAACCAAGGTGAGTTTTTATGCGTTTTTGGATATGATCATTCATGCATATATAGCATAATTTTTTAATAGTGAATCGTTCACATGATCATTGCGAAGCTAACTAAATCCATAACTTCCATTAAAATCAACCATGCTCTGAGAATTTTGAGTTTGTTCAGTTAGGGTTTAATTTGGGATTTCCAAAATTCATGCTTATCTTTGATTTATAGCTTTCATGATTTATATGATTGAATTCGTGATGAAAAACTGAGCAAGATTCATGTTTAAAGTTTTTGATTTGGTTGAGAAACGAAGGATCTCGAATGTTGTCCACCATTGTTGTTTCTCGGTTTAAACGAAGAAGATGAAGTGGGAAACTTCATTTTCAGAACTTGGCTGGTAATATATTGTGTTAAGTGTATTTTATTACCGGATGTAACAGCCACCCCAGTGGCAAGCATGTGCGTTATAAGTCTTTGATCAATAAGGGCGCGGGTTCGAACCACAAGGACCCCCCTTTTGCTATTTTGTGTGATTTATTTGGTTTTGTGTATTCCTGAAGTTGGTTTCAAATATTTTTAACTGGAGCTATTACATGACAAGCCAAGCGCGTGGCTCAACTGGTAAGTGTTTTGGTTGGAAAACCCAGGGTCACGAGTTCAACACTTATCCATGCCAAAACCATTCTTTTTTACCACTTGTTTTCTTTAATTTCTTCACAATTTCATTAATCATTTTAACCAATCAAAATTAATTATTTTTACTTCATTTTTTACACACTTATTATTTTATATATATATTTTAAGAATATCAAAAAAAATCATCAAAAAAATATTTATTTGATACATTTTTAAATAGGTTTAAAATGACTTATTTTTAAGTATTTTTAATACTTTAAATATTGTTTTTTCATTTAATTTTTAACCTAATCACTTGTAAATATTTTTTGAATAAACCCTAATCATCTAAGTGTTAATTGAAGACAATCTTTTTGTTTATCTTGATTACATTAACTTTTGTCAAATTCAAATCGTTTTAAAAACGAGCGATCGCGATTCTTTTCAAAAACGATAAACCATTTCTTTTTGATTTTCAAAGAAAACTATAGATTAAATCTTTTTAATTGATCAATTGATTTTCAAAGCGATGTGGGCCTCTCGAATATTAGAGAGTATAAGTCCCTTTCCTCTTTTTTTTTACAGTTTTTCTTTGTACAGAAAACTCTTTCAAAACAAACTTTCAAACGGTTTTTCAAATGACGCGTCTGTAAATAAAATCATCCACCATGTTTTATAAAATAAAACATGGGCCTCCACATAGGTATAAGTCCCATTCCTGTACATGAAGTTAGGTACTTCATTGTACACCTTTTTGTACATACACTTTTTTGTACATACCTCGATCAGTTTGTTTTTTAACTTTTAATAACAAATCAAAAAATGAAGGTTTTCTTTAAATCTTCCCAAAAATACCATGGGCCTTCATGTAGGTATAAGTCCCAAGCCCTTTTGTAAATACCTATTTACATAACTGTTGAATAAACTCAAAGGACCTCTCCCCGAGTATGAGTCCCGAGCCCCTGTGTATGCAAATGGATCATGCTTACAGGTATATTTCCTTCATAAACTCCATTATATACACACAATTTGTCATATATAACTGTTCATATAACTGTTCATATTTGTTCATGTACTTGTTCATGTTTGTGCATATTTGTTCATACTTGTTCATACTTGTTCATATGTGTGATTGTGTTATATGCTTGTTCAACTCAGTACAACACTAGGTTCCCCATAGCCTCCTATTGGGCTTCGTGCAAAGAATCTCCCTAGTTTAGGTTAGGACATAGAGTATGGTTTCCCGGTGAAATCGCTCTAAGAGCTCAAACCAACTATACCATGCCTCCCCTTGGGCTTTGTACAAACGAGTGACCCTCCCATAGCCTCCTCTTGGGCTTACAATGCAAGGACCCTGGATTGTCCCTCCCATAGCCTCCTCTTGGGCTTACAATGCAAGGACCCTCGGATAGCCTCCTCTTGGGCTTCGTACAAGGACCCACGGGCTTCTTATAAGCATCCCAAATATCCAAAACAAATACCCTAGGAGACTAGACATTTATCATCTCTATGCTAGGAGTATCTCTTATATATCATCACAAACAATCAATCAATCAAACTTTTTTTGCCACAAGGCTGGCTAATCAATCAAACTTTTTTGCCACAAGGCTGGCTAATCAATGAAACCGTTTTGCCACCGTACTGGCTGATTAATCAAAGTTTTTGTCACAAGGCTGACTTCATTGAAACTTTTGCCACAAGGCTGGCTGATTAATCAAAACTTTTTGTCACAAGGCTGACTTCATTGAAAGTTTTTGCCACAAGGCTGGTTAAACAACAAAAACATCTTTATCATTCTAAGCGCCATAAGTGGCATGGCCCAGGGCTTATAATGAAAAGATTTTCAAACAAAAATCAAACAGATGTATGTGATGATATAGATTAGATACATCTAGCATTTAGACGACATTTGTCTATTTTCCTTTGCTTCCACTAGCATAAGTGGGAACTACGATTGCTCTGACTTTCTCAACATCCCTTTGAGAATACGTAGGCACAAGGTCGATCCTTGGCGAGCAAAACAAAACAAAAAAAAATCATTCAAACCTTAGCACCCGTAGACCCCGAGCTACAGATGCTCTGATTCCCTCTAAGGGATATGTATGCAGAGGATCGCGATGATCTTTGCGAGCATAATCAAACAAACACCTTAGGTCCCACCTATTTCCCAAGAACCTCTACCATAACAAGAATGGAATAAACAAAATAAAGAAACCTATAGAGTACTATAGATACGTTGGGTGCTAATACCTTCCCTTCGTATAACCAACCCTCTTACCCAAGATCTCTCCCCACTTTTAAGGTTATTGCAGCTTTTTTCCTTTTCCTCTTTTGGAAACAATAAAAAGTTTGGTCCGTACAAAAGAAAAATCATTTTTGAGCACTCGAGCCCAAAGAAGGCATCAGGTGTCTCATCCCGAAAAAAGACAACGATTTTTCCCCGCGACACCTTCCAAATTTCGCGTGAAGGGTCTAGCGTGCCGTCCTCCCAAGTGAAACGGGGAGGTAAAAAAACGACACCACAAGACGCTTCATGAATCGGCAATGGATTGTTCGGCACATTTGGGCCAATATCACGGAAGGAAAGCATACCAGAACGAACCAATCTCTGAAATTCATTCTTCAAAGGCCAGCAATTCTCTAAGTCATGCCCAGGAGCATTCTGATGAAAAGCACAAGTGGCATCAGCCTTGTACCACCAAGGGAGTTTCTCTGGAACAGGAGGCGGTGACCTCGGTTGAACCAACTTCTTATGAATTAGTGCAGGATACAGTTCAGTGTACGTCATGGGGATAGGATCAACATTAACTCGAGGATACGGATTCCGCCTTGCTGGTTGTTGATTAACAGGAGCTACAGGCATTGAATTCACAACAGGAGTTACTGACGCCACTTGTTGAGATTGATTTCTGAATCGACTATTCCTCCCATGAGAAACAACATTAGCATCTGATTCCTTCTTCTTCTGGAATGAAGAACCATACTTTTTCGCACCACCGGATGAATTGTCATTCCGAACCAGATGGCCTTCTCGCACAGCTTCTTCTAACCTAACACCCATACCCACCATTTCGGTGAAGTCTACAGGAGCACTTGCAATCATCTTTTCATAGTAAAATGGACCAAGAGTCTTCAGAAAAATCTTAGTCATCTCTTTTTCTTCCATCGGAGGAATCACTTGGGCGGCAACCTCACGCCATCTCTGAGCATATTCCTTGAAGGATTATTTCTCTTTCTGCATCATAGCTCACAGTTGATCTCGATCAAGAGCCATGTCCACATTATACTTGTATTGTTTCACAAACGCCTCAGCTAAATCATTAAAAGTGCGAATATGGGTGTTATCAAGGCCCATATACCACTTTGAAGCAGCTCCAGTCAAACTATCTTGGAAATAATGGATCAACAGACGTTGATCATCAGTGTGAGTGGACATCTTCCTTACATACATCACCAAATGTGCCTGAGGACAGGAATTTCCTTTATACTTCTCAAATTCAGGTAGCTTGAACTTAGCGAGTACTTTCACATTGGGAACAAGGCAAAGATCATGCACATTCTTTCCAAACAGTTCTTTCCCACGCATGGCTTTTATCTCTTTCTGCAATTCTTCAAACTGATCTTGGAAACCATTCATTCTGTCATGAATTTCACTTGGAGCAGCATCATAAATGGGCTCTGGGACAAAAGGACCAGTATGAACAATAGGAGATGTGTTGACCATAACAGGAGTCAACGGACGAGTCATCTCAAGAACAGACAAATAACCTTCAGGCATGCCCCAGGGATATCCATTAGGCATACGATGCTGAGTAGCACCAACAGGAACAACAGGAATTGTTGTAGCAGCAATTTCAGAAATCACAGTAGCTTGACCCTGAGTTTGGGCATTGGGAGGAGGAACCTGATTCTGATTCTGAGTCTGAGTAGCCATCAATGTCTCAACTAGAGCAGTGAGACTTTCCACACCAGATCTCAAAGTAACAACCTCTTCACGCAGCTCACGATTCTCTTGTTCAAGACCTTCCATCTTCTTCTTGCAGTTAGCTCGAGTGTTTGACCGGTGAGACAGCTTGGTTCTATATGAGGAACACTGAATAAGGCTTCTGGAATACTCTTGAAGGCAAGACCAAAATGCAGAATGATGCATGAAATGCAAATGCAAATGGTTTGTATTTTTATTTTTAAGTTTCAAAGAACATAAGATATTAAATTGTAAACACTCCAGCATTGGATCAAAGTATCGATCAAGTTATCATCAAAATCAATCATCCATTTTGGTGGATTAGAGTTTTCACCCCATCAACACCAAAGATCCATTGAGTTTGGTGAAACTTATGATGTTTACAAGGAAAGACCTCTAATTTCCTTTAAAACCATAAGAAAAGAGTTTTCATGGATGCATGAATGCATGGTTTATGCATCAACCACAATCAAGAGCACACAAAGGCACATAAGATCACACAAACAAGGTTCAAAGGTTCGACGTCACGAGCATGGAGCCATGGGTCTACCCATCCCACAAGGCGTGATCTAGGGAATTTTGTACCTGCCAATCGGGTTCTACAAAGGTTCCGAGAGTTTTCAATCTTCTATCGGATATTACCGGCACGCACAATCGCTTATGGGCGCCAATAATATGCCTAAAAAGACCTCGTCTGAGTGTAGTATCGCATGACAACAAGCTCAAATTGGTACTTGATCTTGTTTCTACACTACATCTTAAAAAGGCTTAGATGGGTTAAAAGGTTCTAGGCCATTCAGCTTCTACGGACACTCACTATTGAAAGTAATAGCGTTCTTACGATGGTTCGTAACAACATCTACTACCTTCCATGAGGCCTCCACTGATTGGGGTTCTACCATATGACGCTCATGGTAAGGATTGCTCCTGACATGCGACTATTGGTCTTACCACCTCCTATCTCAAGTTACTCACCAAACTCCGGATTAGAACTTTATCTCATCACAGAGGAACCATCGAGCACCAAAAAGAAAAAAAAAGAAAAAAAACAAACAAAGCATACAACAATATATATAGATATAAAATACACAGATAAACAAAAATAGGCTTAACACACTTAAAACTGGATCCCCAGTGAAGTCTCCATTTTTCTGTAGCGGGGAAATTCTGAGATCAGAGCCATAGGATTGACTCGACTCAATATTTCGTTTGAAATCGCCACCGCGCTTTATTGTTTCCAAAGGAAAAGGGAAAAGAACGTAAAACCCAAAGTTTGTTTTTTTTAAAAACAAAAGAGAACTCAGGTTCGGGTGTTGATTATAAAAGGGGAAGGTTTCAAGCACCCCTCATATCTGTGGTACTCCACAAGAATCTTTTTGAAAATCTGTGTCGTGTGTGCTAAAAAAACAATTTGTTTTATTTTTAAAATAAGCTCGGCAAGACATTAAGCCTTGTGCCTACATACCTCCTTGGTGCAATGGAGAAGTCAGAGTTAATGTAGTTCCGCTTAAAGGGAAAACGGTTTAAAAACGAATAAACACTTATCGTCGTTGGAGAGAAATACTCAGCCATTGATCTTGAGCATGAGAACAAATGAGTTCTTTGCGTTGCAAATGAAAGAAGGGCTCCAACTCGGATAAAATCAACAAGTATGCCACTAGCTCTCTCACGCGGAAAAGATCTCATTATATCAATCAATTTCAAAATCGTGGGGTATCGGCACTCCTTTCAACAATTAATCGTGTCTAAACTTTTGAAGAAAAGCCACTAAGGGCAAAAGATATTTTTAAAAGAAAGATTTTGAAAAGGTTGCAAACATAAGAAGGTTTTGTAAAAAGGGAGAAGATTTTGAAAATCTAAGAAGTGGGAGGAGATGAAGAGGCTATCCTAGTGCGTAAAATAAAAGCTAAGGAAAGAAACAGTCTAACCGAAATGAGAAGCCAATACTTGACATTATGAGTCAAGGTAGATTTCCCATCCTTTGGACTTATCAATACCAAACCAACACATT
The DNA here is from genome assembly GCF_029867415.1 of Vicia villosa. Taxonomy (NCBI): domain Eukaryota; kingdom Viridiplantae; phylum Streptophyta; class Magnoliopsida; order Fabales; family Fabaceae; genus Vicia; species Vicia villosa. The sequence continues at coordinate 100,106,291 of NC_081181.1, read as the reverse complement.
ACCACTTGGGGATCCAGATGAACTTATTATCTTTAGCACCACTTTGCATTAAGCATATTAAAATTCTGACAAAAATCGGGCAGAGTAACGATTATTTTCGGGTAAAATCCTTATCTCAATGCCTTGGAATTAACCATCAAGGGCTTTTAAGGAAATACCTGCACATACAAACAGAAAACAATCCAATGCCAGACAGACAGAATAACAGCAGAGTAACAATATCATAAGGGTCCAGAGGTACTAAGTCCATAAGTTCGAATCTCCAAAATGCTCGGGATAGTAACCAATAGTCCGAAAGAGAGCCTTAAACGTTTTTTAGATTTTTGTTATTTATTAGTGTTTTAGCATAAAAGTAAAGTATGGTCCAAGTGGACAAAGAGAAAATAGCGGAAACATAAACATAGTGTCCAAATGGACAAAGAGAAAATAACGGAATGTAAATATGATGAAATGATAAAGTAAAGCATAAAGCAAAATATAAAGAGTAATATAATAAATTGCGGAAATTAAAGTCAGTTGTTAGATGTTAAAGATAACCATCTTGAAACTTGTCAAGTATGTTATCAAAGTTAGTAAGAAAGATCGATGGTGAGTGAAGGATGTTCTCGGATTTAAATTCAATGGAACTTTATCAGAAGCTTGATAAAATCATAGCGATTACACGATAAATTTCCATAAGTCTTAAATCAACCGCATACAATTCTCTTTCATATTTGATCTTTTTGATTTGGGACACGAAATATTGTGCTATGTTAAGTAGATCGCCAAGTGATTTATGTAGAAATCACCCTACAACGAGGCCGGTCAAAACTTTATGTGTTAATGCATGCGAGAGAAGCGATATGTAGATCGCTCTCCGAAAGCAATACCGCACGAAAAAAAATGGTGAGTGATATAGTCTTTACCAAGAATCCATAATAATTCTCAAGGTATGAAGACTTTCATCGATCAAAAGAAAAAAAGAAGGAGAAGTTGAATAAAATGCATGAAAGATAATCAACTCACACTATCGTTAATATCATTCATCTAATATTATGGATTTGATCATTTCAAACCCATCAACATCCTAGATCCAATGATATTAATGAAGTGGAGGAAGAAGGAAGCCAAAACAAGCATACAAAAGGCAAAAAACACATTATGTCCCAGGGGAAATCGATTTGCCTAAGGAGGAAATCGATTTCCTTAGTGCAGGTTTTCAAATTTGGCGCAGAAACAGAGTGGAAATCGATTTCCATAAGGAGGAAATCGATTTCCATAAGGAGGAAATCGATTTCCTCAGTGCAGTTTTAAAAAAAAAAACAGCATTACACACATAAAACTCAATTTAGACAAACATACAAACACCTTATGATCACATATCCATTGGAGCACGAATTTTCCACCAAATCACCATCAAATAGGACCAATATAGCATCAAAGATGCATTGAACACAAGCAACAAAGATCTACATCTTAGAATTTAGGAATTTACCAATTCTTGAATCAAAATGTTCATGTAGCTTCAAGAACAAGCACAAAGTGTGTAGATCTTTCACAATTGGAGATGAACAACCAAAGAAAAGAGAGAAATGTAGGAGGTTTAGTTTAAAATTAGAAAGATTCATTGTGAATCTCACTAATTCTATGAAAATGAACTTTGGGTGAGGGTTTTGGAATGGGTGAGAAATGAATTTGCAAGCAATTTTTTGGCTCTCCAAGCTTGAGAAATGAGAGAGTAGAGACCTCTATTTATAGGATGAGAGCAAGAGTAGTGGCAATTTGGTCATTTGCTCTTGGTTAATTAACTTGTGTTTAATTGGTACTTAAATGGCATTTAAATGGTAAAAAAGGTAAAATGAGGTTTAAGTGGGTTTAATGAAGGGATTAATTTTGGTGAGGTGGAAAATTGGTAAAATGATCAAATAAAAAAAGGTGCCAAAATGATGTCAAGCTTCCTCCTTATATTTTTTTGAATTTCGCCCCAGAGAAATCGATTTCCTTCTTAGGTAAATCGATTTCCTTCAAATTTTCAAAAATTTGCTTTCTTGCACTGTTTTGATTTTTGCCCGATCTTTCACCTGTAAAATATAAACAAAAGAGACAAAACACATATTTTTTTGGATTTTGGTTAGTATTAAACAAATAAAAATCTAAAAGTGCTTGATGATTCCCCTCAGAGACAATCACAGTATCAAAGACAGAGCCTCACAATGGTGCTCTTGATTAATGATTAATATGCAATTGATGTATGATTTTAGGGTCAAAAATTGGGGTATGACACCTACGCTATTACAATAAACACCTGTTGATGCGGGAAAATTAAAGGCATGAAATAAACCTAAACTTTATTACATGGATTTGGGGCAAATACATTATAGATCAAAAAATTAAAATTGTAAATAGATGAGGCAAAAAGCAAACCCCGAACGGGGACAAGTTAACCATAGATAACATAATAAATAAAGAAAGGCAAGCAAGAAAAATAAATATTTAAAGGCATGCGACAATCACAGATTTTTAAGATGAGGAGAGAAGATCGCGATGAAATTATAGTTAAGAAAATAAAAAGTAAAATGCTAGCCTAATGGAGAGAACACCAACCCTACAGTTAATGGATAATACCTATCAATAATTACTAAGCCTAACTGCGCTAAAGCAACATGGCAAGGGAAAGTCAATTGATTAAATGAACCTAAGTAGCCTAAATTATTTAACCTAAAATCTAATATAATTAATTAATCTAAAATTAATTAACCTAATCCTAATTAATTATCCTAAAATTAATACTTAAATAATAACTAATTTAATCTAAATTAAAGGATTAAAAAACCTAATTAAAATTATTAATCTAAAATAAAGAAAATGTTAAAAAAAAATTTAAAAGTTTTATAAAAAAAACTATGTAAAAAACTATATTGTTTTAATTAAAAGAGAAAAGAAAAGACTATATAAATGAAAAATAAACAAAAATCACTAAAAAAATCTGGGCATTAGGAATCTGGTGCATGATGATCCTGGAGGTTTATGATAGTCCTTCGTCCACATGGGCGTCAGATCCAAGCCAACTTTGATCTAATGGTGGATAACTGAAGGTGTATCGTGAGGCGCATAAAGGCTGGGCACGTTGAATCTACAATCAAGGAATTTCAAAAAAATGAGAGAAAACACATGCCCATGCCAATGATCGATCCTGGGTCCTCTATGTCTAACATCCCTTCACCTTGCCAACTATGCATTATTCATCTGCTCACAATGAAACCAAATTAAATCATTAAATAAAAAATACGTTAATCAATGAAATAAAAAAAACAAAGTCAAAATGTGGGGTATGAAAAAGTCCTAGAACTCCTCCATATCTTAAAAGTTGACATATTGGATCTATGGACCACACACAACAAACAAGTCATCAAAAATAAGAAAAATAATAAGCAAAAACCTGGGGATCGAACCCCCTCCAGTTGGGTCGCGCGCATGTCTCCCTCACCAGTTGTACCATGATCTGTTCCTATTAATGAAATCAACAACGATAATATTAACAACAACAAAAAAAATAAAAAAAATAAAATTCAAACTCAGAATTCGCGCTTGGCTTCATCTTCCTCGTAGGTGGCCAGAGTTTAGGCAACGCTTTTTCTTCACCATTGCCATAGGTCTGTGACCTTCGAAAATCAAAACCACACAATATAAATTCAAGTGAAAGTCATGGATCGAATCAAAATCGCCTCTTGAACATAATGGCACAAATCTCGCAATCCAATTGCTCCTGTATGGAAAGAACCTAATTCGAAACTCGTTAACCCTGGCCATGGCACATGCTTCATTTTGCGCTTAAAATCCAATTAAATTATCCAGAAAGGATCAAAACATCATTACAAACACAAAGATATGATTGAATCAAGTTAAAAGCCCGTGTATGTATGAAACCGAATTTTAAATCTTTGAGGCAAACCGTGACTCGTATACGAGTATCCCTGGCTGTTTTGGATGCGTGAGAGAGCTTGAATTGCTTGAGATCTTTGTTTTCTATTCCCTTGAAAGTCACGGTTTTTTTGAACTTTAACAAAATTTCTTTTTGCAGCCAACCCTATAGTATTATGTATCTGCTTCGAGGTTGTATTGTGTGGCCTTGAAGGCACTTAAATTTGTCATATTATAATACTGTGTGGTTAGTAACTTAGGGAGTGTAACCTTGAATTGAATTAGAGTCATTTAATTACAAGATAATATAACTGAATCTAGTCACGTGATTGTTGTACCCACGCACCTTTTATGGTAACCTCTCTTGTTGCCTGTTACCTGTTGCCTGTTGCCTTGTGTATTTAATGCAAAATAGCCAAGTCCCTCGAATACGAGGATACCTCAGCAATGTTTCCCTCGGTTCATTCAAAGATCATAAGTCCCTAATGATGTTGCCTTCAATTTGCCAAATATGATCTCGTCCCTCGAAGTTGCCTACGAAGTGTTGAGGTATCCTCCGGTTGCCTAAACGAATGGCTATTCTGATCCTTCCCCTAGACTACATGCCCCTCTATGGCATGGGACAATCTTGTGGCGAACGATAATTTGATGACCCGTTAACCTCCAAATCAAAGGACTTCCTTACCCTCCTATGGTAGGGATAGCCCTGAAAGGCTAAAAGAACATTTTTCATCTAACCAGGAAATTTGCCCCTAATTTCTTTGCTCTGGTTTAAAAATCTTTTTCTTACACTTTTTCATAAACCTTCAAAAAGGCTACGCTCATTTACGAGCTAAAGTCCTTATTTCTCTTCTTCTACCTTTCTAAAACTTTTGGCTTCAAAACTAAAGAGCAAAGCAATTAAGTGCCCATGGAAAACCATGGATGCAAAGGATGCATTACACCTTCCCTTTGCATAAATTACCCCCCAAACTCAGTTTTTTATTTAAAAGGTTTTTCCTGTTCTTTTAGCCTTTCTAATAATTTGGATAAAATAAAAGTCGGTGGCGACTCTTGCTATCCGCAACATTTTATTTAAAGTCAGTTCACCGTATTACAGAACTGGCGACTCTGCTGGGGATGCTTTCGAATAAAAGAGGGGTTACCTTAGAGCTAGGATCACTTTAAATTTGTTTGACTTGTTTGCTTTGTCTTTAAAGGCTGTTTTGGGTATTCTATTGTATGAAAGATCCTACACCCGGATCTAGTGTACCTTAGGTATGTGGCAATAGACCAGGGAGGTTGTATGACATGTATCGTTATGGTTGAACTGGTGGCCACCATTAGTGCGATGCTTTGGTTTGTCCTGATGGCCCTTGAATATGATCGAGGAGACATTTGGCTGCCGCGTGGTGTCATAAGCACTAATTCGCCCTTAGAACCTTAGTTGAACTTGACTTTGGCTTATAGGAAGTAGCGAGATAGCTGGCTTTGGATTCCTGACTGAAGCCGATTGATACTCGATGCTACACTCATTGAGATTGGACTCTAGGGATGCTTTTGGCTGGCCGATCGAGCGTCATGTTGAGACAATGCCCGCGAGAAAGATCAGGGATATGAGCACCATAGAACCCGGTTACTATTCCAGGACATGTTGAACCAACTTAACTTCAGTGGGGAGGGTACTTACCTACGAACTTCACGCAAGCTTCTAAACCTAAGGACACTTGTGTGACTTGCTTGTGTTTGCTAGTAACCATTTGGTCTTTTGTAGGCTTTGGACTTGTTTGTCCTTATTATCTTATGATTTACCTGACACATTGCATCCGCATAACATCATGACATCATGACATCATAACATTGCATGTTAACTAACCCTTTCAAGGATCTTAGGGATTTAGGGCGCACAATTTCAGGTGCTCTTATCAAGGACGGAATTCCTATCTAAGGGCAAGAGGATTTATTTCCCTCTGGCCATATACCTTCCAATTCAGAGACTTAGTACCTATCAAGGGGCAAGGGGATTTATTTTCCTCTAGCCTTATACTTTCAAATTCAGAGGTATTCCAAAGCGATGACCCACTCGATATGGTGAGCTTGATACTCAAAGAAGGACGTTCAAGGACGAAAGCCAAGATTCTTCAGACAAAGACGCGACCAAATCATTCTAATGTTGCTAACTAAATTCCTATAAATCCTTGAAAAACATTGCATTTGCATTCATAACATCGCATAACAGGTTTCTTATAACAGGTCTCTCATCCTGCCTTGCTGTTTATTTCAGTCATCATGGATCTCGAGCAATCAGTCAAAGACCTTCAGGCTCAAAATGTTGAATTCCAAGCCTTGATTCTGAATTTGTCCAAGGGGCAAGAAGAGCTGAAAACCATGCTGACTAAAAACAAGAAGAAGAAGGGCAAGAAGACTCTGGGGAAAAGGCTTAGACCGATCTTGCAACTCAGGGATGCCGAAGCCTCTGAAGACAGTAGATGACGATGCTAGTATCAAAACTGATGCAAAAAGTAATCATGATTCTGCCAAGCCCTCTGAAGAAGAAGAGGACTACCATCATGGGGATGAACATCCTAATGACAAATATAAGTTGCTGGAGGAACGTATGAAAGCCATGGAAATTCAGAAGGTACTCGGGCTAGACTTTGAAGAATTAGGACTCATCTCAGGGGTTGTTATTCCTCCGAAATTCAAGACTCCAATCTTTGCTAAGTATGATGGAGTCTCCTGTCCTAAACTACACTTGAGGTCTTATGTAAGGAAGATTCAGCCCCATACTGCTGATAAGAAACTCTGGATCCTATTGATAACGAATCTACTATTGCTAAATATGATTTTGAAAATTCGATCGACCAAGTTGAGGATGAAGGTGAGGAAGATTGTGAAGTGCCTAGAGAACTTTCCAGATTACTAGACCAAGAAGAGAAGACTATACAGCCGCACGAAGAGCCAATCGAGGTTGTGAACATAGGTACTGACAGAGAAAAGAAAGATATCAAGATAGGGGCTGAATTAGAGGATGTTGTCAAACAGAGATTGATCCAGATGTTACAAGACAATGTTGAGATCTTTGCTTGATCCTATGAAGATATGTCTGGGCTCGATACTGATATTGTGGTTCATCGTCTACCTATCAAAGAGAACAGTCCCCCGGTTAAACAGAAGTTACGAAGAAACAGACCTGACATGGCTCAAAAGATCAAAGAAGAAATTGAGAAACAGTTCAATGTCGGTTTCTTGAAGGTTGTGATTTATCCATCATGGGTCGCTAATATAGTACCGGTACCTAAGAAAGACAGAAAGGTCAGAATGTGTGTAGACTACAGAGACTTGAATCGAGCAAGTCCAAAAGATGATTTCCCATTACCACATATTGATATCCTAGTCGACAGTACTGCGCAATGCAAGGTGTTTTCCTTCATGGATAGGTTCTCAGTTTATAATCAGATTAAGATAGCACCCGAAGACATGGAAAAGACAACTTTCACCACTTCTTGGGGCACCTTCTGTTACAAGGTCATGCCATTTGGATTGAAGAATGCAGGGGCAATATATCAACGTGCAATGATAGCTCTGTTCCATGACATGATTCACAAAGAAATAGAGGTCTATGTTGATGATATGATTGCAAAGTCCAACACCGAAGAAGAACAACTAGTCCACCTGCAGAAGTTGTTTGATAGGTTGAAGAAATACAAGTTGAGACTGAATCCAAATAAGTGTAATTTTGGTGTGAGGTCTGGTAAGCTACTAGGTTTCGTTGTTAGCAGCAAAGGTATTGAAGTCGGTCCTGCGAAAGTAAAAGCCATACAAGAAATGCCGGTTCCACGGAATGAGAAAGAAGTTAGAGGATTCTTGGGACGTTTGAACTACATTGCCAGGTTTATTTCCCATCTGACCGCTACTTGTGAGTCGATCTTCAAACTATTGAGGAAAGATCAAGCAGTAAAATGGAATAACCAATGCCAAGAAGCCTTTGACAAAATCAAGAAATATCTTCAAGAACCTCCAATTATGATACCACCTGTTGAAGGAAGACCTCTGATTATGTACTTAACAGTATTAGAGAACTCAATGGGGTGTGTACTGGGGAAACATGACGAGTTTGTTCGAAAAGAGCATGCAATATACTACTTTAGCAAAAAGTTTACCGACTGTGAAACAAGATACTCACTGCTCGAGAAAACTTGTTGTGCTTTGGCATGGGCTGCTCGCCGACTGAGACAGTATATGTTGAACCATACCACTTTATTGATCTCTAGGACGGATCCTATCAAGTACGTGTTCGAGAAACCCACTCTCTTAGGAAGAATAGCAAGATGGCAGATGATATTAACAGAGTACGACATCCAGTATACAACACCGAAGGCAATCAAAGGAAGTGTGTTAGCAGATCATTTGGCTCAGCAAGCTGTAGACGACTATCAATCTTTGAGTTTTGAATTTCCAGATGAAGATGTTATGCTTGTTACTAATTATAAACAACCGGTTCCGGATGAAGGACCTGAGCCAGGATCCTGATGGACCATGGTTTTTGATGGAGCTTCGAATGCACTTGGTAATGGTATTGGCGATGCGATTATCTCTCCTGCAGGTGGACACACCCCGTTCACAGCAAGACTGTGTTTCGATTGTACCAACAATATGGCTGAGTATGAAGCGTGCATCATGGGTTCTCAGGGCATGCGCATCATAGAATCGCAGCTAAGTTATCTAAATTTTTTATTTTTCTTTTTTATTCAATCCTTTTTTTATTATTTTATTATCCTCTTGTTTTTTCTTTCTCTTAATTGAAATTCATTTAAAAATTAGTTCCTTTATGAAAAATACTTTGATAATTTATTTTAATTTAATTTAAATAATTAAAGTATTAATTTAGATTAACTTGTTAATTTAGGATAATAATAGAAGTTATTTTTGTTAATTTAGAAAAAATAATAGAAAATATGTTTATTGAAATTAATAATTTAAATTAAAGGTTAGGGTTAATTTAATCGAAATCTAGTTTTTCCGATTTAATTAATTCAGGGTTAGCACCAAGTTTTCTCCGACTACGAAACATATCAGATCAAAGCTAAGTCCCTGATTCTATTTCTTTTTATATTTATTTTTGCCTTTTAAATATTTATTTTGCCTTTAAATTTCATTATTTATTTTTGCCTTATTAATTTAAAATTAGGGTTTTATATTCAATATCAATGAACTGGCCATACACTCACCCCTTTGTGTTTGTTTCTCCTTTTCCAAATTTCCAGGGTTAGCCAGCCGTCAAAGCTCGACTAGTCGGTAACCCTAAAACCTAACCTAATTATTTTTCTTTATTTTAAATTATTACTTGAGTCAGACCAATTGCATTGTTGGTTCTAATATTCCTTTCTTTTTTTCCCATCCTCCATAGTATTATGTATCTGCTTCGAGGTTGTATTGTGTGGCCTTGAAGTCACTTAAATCTGTCACATTATAATACTGCGTGGTTAGTAACTCAGGGAGTGTAACCTTGAATTGAATTAGAGTCATTTAATTACAAGATAATATAATTGAATCTGGTCACGTGATTGTTGCACCCACACACCTTTTATGGTAACCTCTCTTGTTGCCTGTTACCTATTGCCTGTTGCCTTGTGTATTTAATGCAGAATAGCCAAGTCCATGGAATACGAGGATACCTCAGCAATGTTGCCCTCGGTTCATTCAAAAATCATAAGTCCCTAATGATGCTGCCTTCGATTCGCCAAATGTGATCTCGTCCCTCGAAGTTGCCTATGAAGTGCTGAGGTATCCTCTGGTTGCCTAAACGAATGGCTATTCTGATCCTTCCCCTAGACTACCTAACCCTCTATGGCATGGGACAGTCTTGTGGCGAACGATAATTCGATGACCCGTTAACCTCCAAATCAAAGGACTTCCTTACCCTCGTATGGTAGGGATAGCCCTGAAAGGCTAAAAGAACATTTTTCATCTAACCAGGCAATTTGCCCCTAATTGCTTTGCTCTGGTTTAAAAATCTTATTCTTACACTTTTTCATAAACCTTCAAAAAGGCTATGCTCATTTATGAGCTAAAGTCCTTATTTCTCTTCTTCTACCTTTCTAAAACTTTTGGCTTCAAAACTAAAGAGCAAAGCAATTAAGAGCCCATGGAAAACCATGGATGCAAAGGATGCCTTACACCTTCCCTTTGCATAAATGACCCCCCGAACTCAGTTTTTTTATTTAAAAGGTTTTTCCTGTTCTTTTAGCCTTTCTGATAATTTGGATAAAATAAAAGTCGGTGGCGACTCTTGCTATCCGCAACATTTTCTTTAAAGTCAGTTCACCGTATTACAGCTACGTTCGATTAATTATCTTACACTCCCTATTTTTACTAACCACGCAGTTAATCGCAAACAAATAACATAGTTATAATATACAGAAAATAAAGGCAGAAAAGTAAAGGCGGGAAATTAAAAGGCCTAAACTATTACAAAAAAAAACCTTGCACGCCTATACACATTTTCTAGAATTTAAAATAAATAACAAGATTAAATTAAAGGCAGAAAAATAAATAATTAAAATTAAAGGCAAAAATTTAAATAAAGGCAAAAATCAAATAAATAATTAAAGACGTGCGACATACACTGGAGTGGGAGATGAGAAGAGAATTCGCGGATAAAAATGAGTTTAGGAAATTCAAGGTTAAAAAAACCTTATGGCTAAAAAACCTAAGGGTAAAGTCTAAAGGGTTAAAAACTTAGCCTACATTTTACTCTTGCTCAAGGTTTAAAATTATACCAATTATGCAGTAAAAATCTAAATCCTAATTAAGTTAGCCTAAATTACCTAATTAAATTAATTAGTAGATTAAAAACCTAAATTAAATAAAAACCTAATTATTTAATTAATTAAAATTATTTAACCTAAAACTAAATTAATTATTTAATCTTAACCTAAATTAAATTAAATTAACTATCTAATTATCCTAATATTAGTCATCTAATCACCTTAATTAAATAATAATAAAAATTAATCTAACTAATCCTAATCCTAATTTTAATGGTTAAGTGGTGAATTTGGTTTGAATAAAAAAAAAAGAAGAAAAAAAATTAAATGAATAATAATAAACTAAAAAAAGAAAGAAACATAACCTGGCTAGGGCGTTTGATTTGGTGTAGCTGCTCCTTTGAATGTCCATCGTGTGCCAGCGGATCTTGGGGCATTGGATCTAGCATTGAGAAGATCTGGTGGCTGGTACTTGAGGGTGCGTGGTAATGGCGTGACGTATGCATGCACAGGATCTGCAAGTTACTTAAGTGATAAAAATTAGTGTAATAGGCCTGGTTCGAACCCAGGACCTAGGACCTTTGAGACACAAATTCCCCCCGTTCACCAACTAAAACACGCTATGCATCTGTTAATAAAGTGACCTTGAATAAATAAATATTAAACAATGATATTATGGGCTAAATTCAAACCAATGTTGACGTGGGTCTTCCCTGCAGCTTGACTGGCCAACCAGAGATGGAGGGAGAAGACACCCCGTTGACTAGCCATTACGGATGCGACACGCGTGGTCAAGATTTCCACGCTACTATTCATCTTCTTCATCCTTATTTCCTGCGGATTCTGTTGCAGAATTACCCACGCAATTTCCTGCGGATTTTTCTTGGTTTCTCCATATTTATTTCTGCACTCTTGGAACCTGCAAAACAACACGAATAAATGGCAAATAACAACCCTATCCCCCTAAATCAAACCTCCTGAGTCCATTGGTGACCTTGGTTTGGCCTGAAGCAATGCATATCATGAAATCCGAAAGTTTTCTTTCCTTTTGCCCTAACACGGTGTCTCATGTTATTCACGTTAGAACTTCGAAGCAAGGGCATCATTCTGTCCTAAATAGTACCAGAGACTCAACCATATCATTAGTTCCCATTAAAACGCGACAAAAAGCAAAAATATGAGAGATGGAAAATATGCATGAAATTGTTAATGGTAGTACATGAATCTCATGCATGCTTAAGGCTTACCAATACTTGGGCTTACCTTGTGATGGTTCAGAGATGGAATGATACCTCTATTTGCCTCTGGATTGCTCTGAACGAAGGAAACAAGTTTGCCCTAAACTTTGGAATTTTTTTATGAAAGTTTTGTTACGGTTTTGAGGCTTCCAACACGTGAGTTCTGAGGCTGAGTGTTATGGGTATATATAAGAGTTTGAATTAGGTCTAAAATTTGGAAGGAATCAATTTGATTTAAAGAAAATTGATTTGATTTTGTATGAAATATTTCCAATTTTGGCTCAATTCTATTTTCCAAACTTTTTCACGTTTCTTTTAGATGAATCTGGTATTGATTTGGTTAATAAGAATTTCCCATGATTTTATTCGAATTGATTTGGATTTTATTTGGTTTTATTTGATTTAATATTGAATTTATATGAATAAATTCAAATATAAATAAAATAAAATCATAGAATATAATCCAAATAGTCTTTGGGCTTATCTACTTTTAATATAATAAAGTAGATGACATAGTAAATTATTTTATTAACCCTCTAATTTTCAATTTGAGAATGATAATCGAGGACTTAAAGGTAATTGCATCCCCTGATTATTCTTAATTTTAAATAGGGTTGCATATCTACCCTATTATTACTGCAGTCTTTACTTCGGCCAATGAAAATAACTAATCTTTACTTCGGCCAATGGAAATATCGAATTTTCAGGGTCATTACTTTAGCTTCCAAAACACTCTTTATAAAGAATCAATATGCAGCATGCATTTTCCTAAACCATCTTGGAACTGCAACAAACGATTTACATTCTTCACCATCTTAGAATTCTTCAAAACCCTTCAAATTATATTCTCAACATATTAAGTTTATTTTATTTTATGTTCATTTGTTATATTCATATTTGTTAACAATTTAATCTTCGAATGTCTCTTAACAATTTAACATTTAATCTTTGAATGCAGCCAGAAAAATGAGTTGAAGGATTTACTATATCAGCCTCCAATGATTTAACGATTCAACAGTTTTATCTTCCTCTCAGCCTCAACAACACTCTCATCTTCAATCAGCCTCCAATCAAAGCACAATATATTTGCTTTTTTGCTAAACTAGTCTTTTTTGAAATTTTCAGAAATTGTTTTAATGTCTCTGTGTTTTTATGTATTGTGTTTTCATATTTCATATTCCAATCCATTTATCTATTCTAAAGCTCCGGTTAGGGATACTCTGCAAACTTCTTTTGGTTAAACTCTAAAGCTGCGATTATAAGAACACCAAGGTACAAACTTTTCATGAGTCATTTACTTTTTTGGATTTTTTGTTATTCATCGCAGATCCGTATAACAAATTTGAATTCAATTTTAATATTGATATGAATCAATTTTATCGTGGGTTATTTATATGAATTAATTTGATTTTAGGTTGTTTATATAAATTAATTTGATTTTGGATTGTTTTATTTAATCAATTTTATTTAGGGTGAATTTGATTTTGTATTAAAGGTTAGTGATGGTGGTTCCGTAGATGGATGAAGGTGCGTGAGTGGTTAAAGATCGTTGCTGGACCGAGATGGAAAACATTCATTCAACTATTCAATACATTAAGAGCCATAACATGAATGTTAAATAAGTTTCATTAAACTACGATCAGTTGAGTTTCGCTCTCAATTTCGATGACAAGGATGGTGGCAACAGCGGGGAGTATAGTTTTGTTTACGGTTACAGTGATTTTTCTTCGCGTTTTGTTTCTGTTCTGGCCTCGGCGAAATGTTTGATGTTCTAGGAAAAGAACATTAAGCGAGCATATCTCCTCAAATCCTTCTTGAGTACTATATGGCCTGTTTGAAAATCAATCTCATAATAATACCTATAATAATACCTATTGACTCAGGTTAATTACCAAGAGGATTATTAGCATTAAATTTCCTATAAATCAAAATGTTTTCATGATATACCTGTACTGCAGAATTCAAACCTTACAAGATAATTAATATATTGGAAATTATTCAAAATGTAGCCTGTCATTATGCTTGGACATTTGTTTTAAGCAATTTTAAGTGTCAAAATATTTACAGGAAAATTGTAGTGTAATTGCTTTGATTTTGAAATTGTTATATTTGCATTATGTGAGTAACTTTAGAGAAGATACTTTTTTGACAGGGAACAAGAATAGTAAATTAAACATAAATTATGAAATAAAGTTTATCCAAATATTTGAATTATTTAATTTTTTCTACAGATTATTTGCATTAAAGCCTTTATATATTACCAAGGTTGAATTGATTTTACAATTATTAGGTTAATATTAGGTTACTATATTCAATGCAATTTTAATATTTCAAACAATGCATTTTCAAAATGTTTATCGGTTATATCCATGTTTTAAAATGATTAATATTCCAAACAATACTAATTTCAAACAATGCATTTTCAAAATGTTTATGGGTTGTATGTATGTTTCAAAATGATTAATATTCCAAACATTGGTTGTATTTGAAATTTATGAGAGATGTGATAGTATTGCAAGGTTAATACTCCCTCTGTTCTTTTTTAAGTGTCGTTTTAGAAGATTTTTTTTGTTCCTATTTAAGTGTCGTTTTACAATTTAATGTTATAATTTATCATTTATACCTTTATTTTTTCAATAACTCCACCTCAAATTTTTCAATTAGTTATTGGAAAAAGAGAGTATCTAGTTGAATTTATTTAGAAAGAGAAAAATAAATAAGCATATAATAGAAAAAATAACTCTAATAATCCACTATCTTGGTGGAAGAGCGTTTTGCTAAAACGACACTTAAAAAGGAACGGAGGGAGTAGTATGTATTGAATAATCATAATTATAAAGTTCAACATTCATTATTGAACACTATTATAATTTACTATATTTACACAACCATATTATTAGGTAATATAAATACTTAAGATTTGACTTTTATTTTTATGAGTATTTTATTTTCAATATATTTTTTAATCGCTCCTACAAAAATACTTAAGATTTGACTTTTATTTTTATGAGTATTTTCTTTTCAAAAAGAAATTGATGTTTCAGTAATATAAATAATATTGTTTTTTCCATAAAAAAAATAAAATAAAATTGTTTTTATAAATTTATTTAAAACTAGAACAAAATCTAGAAACAAAATCTTTGCATTCCAAGAGTTTGATACATTATTTTTATGTTTTTTTAAAATGACTATCTCTAAGTATTCTGATATTTTAAAATCAAATTTAAATTTCAAATTTAAAAAGACAATAATTATCTAATAAATTACTATTAAAAAATATTAACTATTGTTTTAGTTTTGAAAATTGAAACATTAATGATTATTATAACACAAATCACACTTCATGATAAATTATATTTTTAACCATCAAACATTGTGCGACCCATACGAACACACGCATAGTTAAAACAATATAAGGACAACTAATATATTATTTATTTCCATATAAATTATCATATAAATTATTTTTCTTTTGAAAAATAATATTTTATATTTTCTCTCTCCTACCCAATTAATAGATCAACATAAATAATAATTAATATGGTAATTTATATTTTAAAAAATGGTGTATTAATTGTCTCTTATCCTATGCAATGTTGCATAGGTTAGAAAAACCCTTATTTAATTGGAAGTTAAATCATTTTATGTCTTTTGATTATACTCTAAATTAAATTCTACACCTTATGTTTTGTTTACTAAATAAAATATTCATTCATTCCAATCGATAGAGTACATTGTTACAATACAAATTAAGAATCGCCAAAAACAAAAAGGATGAATCTGGAAATAAACTCACACCATCCATGTTAATAGCATAAAACGGCAAATTGCATATGCCTACGAATATAACTATGACTATATTGAAATGTCTGAAATATTGCATACACCTTATGTTTTTTATTGTGCAGAATATAGTCACTTTATGGTTTTTGCGCCTATACCAATTTATTAAGGAAAATTACTAATCAATGTTGTCTTTTTTACTATGAGAATATGAATGATTGTAATTTGAATTACACACAATTATATACATATGCAAAGTTGTCATTCTTTTGATTCAATTTATTTCATTTTATTTATTTCATCACTATAATATATTTATTTACTATTTATAACGACAATGTGCGAACCGTGCGAACACACGAGTAGATGAAAACTTAATTATTTCATTTATTTTTTTACTAAAATATACATTTCCAACAGGTCGAGACTATTTAATTTGTATATTTTTTATATATATTTCTTAACCTTCACTGTACTATATTTATTTACTATTTATAACGATATTGTACAACACGTATTAATGCACGGGTGGATGACAACTTAATTATTTCATTTATTTTTTCTATTAAAATATACATTTCTAACGTCCCAATACTAATATTGCGTAGCCCCAACAAACGCACCGGTAGATTAAATTAATGTTTATATGACATTCAGAATTTCAAATTTTTATATTTTTTTAACCATCAAACATTGTGCGACCCATACGAACACACGCATAGATGACAACTTAATTATTTTATTAATTTTTCTACTAAACTATACATTTCCTATGGGTCGAGATTACTTAATTTATATATTTTTTATACGTTTCTTAATCATCACTATACTATATTTATTTATTATTTATAACGACATTGTGAGGTCCATGTAAACACACAGATAAATGACTAATTAATTATTTCATTTATTCTTTTTACTAAAACATTCATTTTTGACTGAACGAGACTACTTTTTTTTTTAACAGAACAAACTCAACGACTTTCATTAATCAAAAGATGTTCAATACAAAGAGGAATCGAGCTCAATAAACTACGTCGAGCCCAAGAATTGGCCGCCCTCGCAAGGGAATGAGCAACCGAATTCGCTTGACGTTTGACAAACTTTACCTTAAAGTTTGAGTAGGATAGTAATAAATTACAAATAGATTCAATAATAAGACAAAATTCAGAGTCGCCCATTTTATTTGATAGGACAGCTTGTGTAACAGTTTGGGAGTCACTTTCAAAAATCACAAACTCCAAATTCGAGGATATAGCTCCAAGGATAGCTTCTTTAAGAGCCAAAGCTTCAGCTTCAATGACAGGTAGAGTCCCTGGATCCCAAGCTATACCTGTATATATAAAGTTGCCAAAGTGATTACGTACACACCAACCCCTATTAGTAGTGCCGTTATTATTATTGAAAGCCGCATCGACGTTACACTTAAGCCAACCCACGGGAGGTGGACTCCACTCTAAAGCATGATTAAAACGAGCATTGCTAGTCAAGCTCTCTTGTGCTTGAAACCATTTGTTCCATAAGTAAGTCGCTTTTAATCCCAAAATTGACGCTTCTTCTTGCTCATTATGCCAAACATAATCATTCCTGTTTTTCCAAAGTACATCCAACATAACTGCAAATCTTCCTGAAACTTCTTTGCTCTCCTTCGAACAGATATCAAAAATAAGAGATTTAATATCCTGAAAGGAGTGTAATCGGGAATCTATGAGATGAGACAAACCTGCCGCCCTCCAACACTGATTAGTAACTGTACAAGTCAGAAAAAGATGCCACTCATCCTCGGTTGTACTAGCGCAAAACTGACAGTCGGGCGGACACTCCACAAAGCGATTCCTGAGTCTCTCTCGAGTAGGAAGGCAACCCCTACAAATTCTCCAAATAAGGTGCTTGACTCTAGGAGGAGCTTTGATCTTCCAAACAATCCCCCAATTCTCAGGAACTCCCATTACCTCTTTACTTCTTGCCGCATGATGCCAAAGTTTATAGCCCGTTCTCACACTATATACACCATCCTGCTCATCCTTCCAAATCATTTTGTCTTTTGTAACATCTTCAATCAAGGGAACCTGAAGAATTTTTTCCATATCCGACGCGTCAAAAAGATTTCTAACGGTATCAACATCCCATTGCTTAACATTGGCCTGCATAAGATTATTAACAAACATATGGTAGACCTCCTGTTTCTACGGTCCTCTTAATGTACCTTCACTGCTGCCACGAAGCCACGGATCCTGCATAACACTTATCTGACTACCATCTCCAATACTCCACCTGCATCCTAGAGTTAGAACCTCACGGGCTTTCCAAATACTCCTCCAAACAAAACTCGGATTATACCCAAGGGAAGAATCAAAGAAAGAATTATTTGGAAAATACCTTGCTTTGAAAATTCTAGAGACAAGAGTATCTGGCTTCGATAGTAGGGACCAACCTTGTTTTGCAACCATAGCCATGTTAAAAGCTTTAAAGTCTCGAAATCCTAAACCTCCATCTTCTTTAGAACACGCTATTCTATCCCAAGACATCCATCGGATTCCTCCACCATCTCTCCCACCTCCCCACCAGAACGCATTCAACATCCTTTCAATATCCTGGATAACCGCCTCTGGATGAATAAACAAACTCATAATATATGACGGTATGGCCTGGAGAACAGATTTGATCATAATTTCTTTGCCTGCTTTAGATAGAGATCTTCCTTTCCAAGAGTTAATCCTGTTCCATATTCGATCCTTAATGTACGCAAAAGTAGCCTTCTTGCTTCTCCCAATCATAGAGGGTAATCCTAGATATTTGCCTGTTCCTAACACATGGCGAACTCCCATAATACTGGCAAGATCCTCTTGAGCTGGTTTGAATAAATTACGACTAAAAAACACCTCCAATTTAGTCAGGTTGATTTCCTGACCTGAAGCCTCTGCATAAGTCTCAATCACCTTCATCATGTTTCTCACTTCGGTTAAGTTTGCCCTGCAAAACAAAAAACAATCGTCAGCAAAAAGTAGGTGGGACACCTTAGGTGCCCCTCTACAGATTTGTATCCCGTGAATATCCCCACGTGCCACCGCTGCTGTCATGAGTTTGGAAAGACCTTCCGTAACAAGAATAAACAAATAAGGAGACAGTGGGTCCCCTTGTCTAAGCCCTCTTCTTGGTTCAATTGGTCCTGCTTGACCCGAGTTAACGAAAACAGTATAGTGTACCGAGGTTACACACATCATGATCCAATGGATCCATTTCTCATCAAAACCCAAACGAGTTAGAACACCTCTTAAGAAACCCCAATCCACTTTATCATACGCCTTGCTAATATCAATTTTAAGAGCCAAATCGCCCAATTGCCCCGTGTCTGTCTTTTAAGTGCATGGATTACCTCAAAAGCGATCATAGCATTATCAAGGATAGATCTACCTTCAATAAAAGCAGACTGTTCCTCTGTGACACATTTGTTCAATAAGTGTTTCATTCTGTTTGCTAAAGCTTTTGATACTAGTTTATACACCACATTACAAAGAGAAATTGGGCTCTAATCCTTCATAGTTTGTGGGTTGGAACATTTCGGAATTAGACAGATGTTGGTATCGTTAAGGGATGCTGGGAAGTATCCTCTCGAAAGCCACTCGGCAGCTGCCAGCCAAATGTCTCTACCACAGAGATCCCAATTTTTTTTGTAAAAAGCCGGATTTTTGTAAATTTTTTTGTAAAAAGCCGGATTTTTGTAAAATTTTTGCAAATGTAATTTATATATATTTTGTATACTTTTATTAACCATATATTTATTTATTATTTATAATTACATTTGCGTAACCCGTGCGAACGCACAGGTCTCTTGCTAGTTTTTATCTTAAAATCACGTGGGTAATCCATAATCCATGGCCCGTTACTTTAAAACATAAAATTCTTCACTTAGGGTTTCATGCATTTTTCATTTTTTGGCAAACTTCTGACGGTCATAACTTTAACAATTTTTGTCCTACGAAGATGTTCTAGGACTTTTTGGAAAGCCCAAGATGTACTCTACAAGCCACTTTGGAACATATTTTTCATTTGGAGATTTTATCTTGATGATATTGCTCCTGACAAAAAAATAGCTTTTTGTGATCTTCTAGAACCTGTAATGTTTTGGCTCATATATCCCAAATGAATCATTTTTGGCCTTGGCATGTGAGACACAAAGTTGTAGAGAATTCAATTTCCTTCAAAATGAGATTTGGATGGGAAATTTCTGATGTTCCATGTGAAAGTTATGGCTGGTCAAAGTTCAGTTGACTTTTAGTCCAAAAACCCTAATTTAGAAACTTTGAATTTTGTTGATTTCTGAACTTTCCTCGATGAATCATGATCAATCCTTGATCAAGTGATGAATGATACTTAAAAATAAGGATGTTGACAATAAATCAGGAATTTTGATTGTACTTTAACCACAGTTGACTTTTAAGTCAAACTAGTCGATTGTTGATCATTTGAGCTGTTGATTGGGCGATCTTAGGAATCAGAGCTTAAAACTTGAGGTGAGGATTCTTTGTGGCATATGAGAGGCCATAAAGTCCATTTGAGGTGTCAGAACCTGACTTTACTTCAAGAGGAACAAAACCCTAGTTGTGGATTGATTGCTTAGGAGAGAAGTAAGTGAGCCTAATCCTTAGTGCTTGAGCATCTGAAAGTCAGGTGGATCAAAATATGATGGGCAAATTTTGGGGTATGACACATTGATTAATCAATGTAAAGGTGGTGACTTTCTGATTGATGAGAACGGTGTCATGAGATGTCGTGATCGAGTTTGCATTCCAGATGTTGCGGATTCGAGGAAAAGGATTCTTGAGGAAGGGCATAGAAATGTGTCATACGCCTAATTTTTCCCTAAACTTTTTACACATTACATTTCAAGTTAGTATGAAATTCGAAGTTAATTTCTCATCATTTCAATTAGTAATCATTTTTATTTTTGTATCAAAATCATCCATAATCATATTTTTTGCTTATTTGAATTTTGCATCTTAATTAAATTTTAGGTTAAACTTGCATGGTTGCAATCTGTAGAGAAAAAACAAACAAAAAAATAGTCAATATCTACACAGTTGGGACCACAAGAAACACAACAAAACCTTTGTTGTCCATACACCAAAATGGCAAGACATAAAACCTGCATCAAGAAAGCATATAAACAGAGCATCAAATTTGTTTAAAATTCAATAATTTCCCCCCCAATTCCTAACCAGTTCACTTAAAAAAGGACCTAACCTCTTCATCAACAGGGGGGCCACGAACAATGAGCCTAAGAGAACTCACTCCAAAACCCTCTCAAACCTCTACTCAATTCATAAAATACTCATGCACAAATTCAACCCTCAAAACCTCTCACAAATCAATAAACCTTCATTCAACCACTCAAATAAACTCTCAGAAAATATTTCAACCTCAACTATCGTTTCATCGAGTCTTCAACTCACCAAAAACCTGCAAACTGAGTCCCAAATTCATCCAATAACTAACCAAAACTCAGAGAATAACTCATAGCTCTCCTTACCTCATCTTCACTTACTTAACCATAACTCAACCTCAAACACAACCGCAAATAACCCTTCATAAACCAATAGTACAACACAAATCCCTAACCTCACCATTCAACTCACTCGAGCCTCTTACCTCATTACATACATCCATACAAAACCTAACTTCAGCCGAAGCATACAATAATACAGAAAGCCACAATCAACACCAGAAGATTCAGAACAAGAAGAAGAAGGTAAAAGGAAAACTGAATCAAAACCATAAAGAAATCATAGAAACATACCTTGTTTTTTCGTTCACCTTCATTTAATTTCTTTTATCTTCATACCATGTAATTGTAACCACTGTGAATCGTAATAAAATTGGGGTTTTCAGGTTTGTCGGGGAAAGGGTTCTGATTTATGTTATCAAGTTTATTGTCTGCTTGAGTTCGAGAGGCAGAGAGCTTCGAAAGCTCCTTCAATGGCAGTACATAGTAAGGAAACACGTTGAGTTTGTTTCGGTTTTGGGAGATGAGTGCAGAAGAGGAGTGTTATGTGCTTAGGGTTTTCAACCCATTTTGATTCAGTAGGAACGGGCTTGGATCCGGGTCGAACCGATCCTGCCCATGGTTGCTGTCTTTTTGTAGGTAAATATTTCTTGTCTCAATTCTTGGGCCACACCCCTAGTCTTTGCTAATGCATACCCTTGTGCTTCTAAAATTCTGATGAGCCGTATGCCCTTGTTATAGTCCATCTCATTCTTTTTATTGTTAGTATTTATTTATTTATTTTTAGCTTTCCCCATTTAATTATAAAATCTCTTTTACATAAAATCTAAAAAATGCATTTTATTTAATAATAAAAACAACAAAAATATTATGTCTTTAGATAAATGTTTAGGATGCCTTAATATTTCATTCAATCCACTTCAAACAATTTTAATAAATCTTGGTCAACACCAAGTACCATTTTCAAAATTTCTTTTTCATGATCAAAACTTCAAAAAATGAATTTAATAATCAAATCGAGTGTAGTTTATAATTGATGAATCAAGAAGGGTTTGTACGTACTTGTACAAGTTGTTCTAAAGCATTTAAGCGATGGCCATTAAGCCTTCGTTTGAATGCTTAGATTCCATTAAGGACTCATTCAAACTCGATTAATCTTATTCTCAACTCATTGAATCGTTCTTTTCCTCGCCCAAGCGCGAATCCCTCTCATCGCCTAAGTACGAGATTTCGATGCAGCGAGAGATGGGTCTCACTACTTTTGCACATGATGCAACTATGATTGTTCTAGGTATAGGGAGAGTTTTCGCTTTATGCTTATCCAGATAGGTTGGGATGATATTCTTAACAACCGTACCCCCATTTTCCGTAACCTGACTTTGGAGTTTCTGAGTTCTCTCCGTTATGACCCTGACCTTGGATTAGGATTCAACAGAGGAAGAGTTTCTTTTAGGCTTTTTGGTTTCACCTACCGTTTCACCACTCGTGAGTTGGCTGAGTTACTAGGATTCCCTAAGAGCATGGATGCTTTAATGGAACTTGAGGATAACCATTTCCTTGATGACATACTTGACCGCTTTTGGGGTAATATTTCAAGGCAACATCAGAATGATCTCAGGTTTTCTTCAGAAATCCATAACCCCGCCATTAGGTATTTCCACATGATACTAGCTTTCACTCTTTTTGGAAAACCTTTAGGCGATACCTCAGTGACCAAAGATGAATTATGCATCATGATGTTTGCCTTCCAGTCGAGACCGGTAGTTGGTGTGTCCTTCATGCTCTCTAAGATGTTTACCATTGCCCAAGCTGCCCATGGCCCTATTCTAGTAGGTGGTCTTGTCACTAAGATTGCCCGTGCTTTGTCCTTGAGATCCCCGCTTGCACGTTTAACCCCTTATGGAGGATTTAATTATATGGACATCTCATTTTATTTCAACAAAGGCCTAATTAGAAATTATGATGCACCATAAGAACACAAGTGTGCACGATAAGAAAAATTGGCTATACGACTTGGAAGGACAAGATGAAACCAACCCTAAGAAGGAAGAAACATATCCTTTAACACCACCGGGCTACTATGATAATTCACCAGTTACACATGATGAAGATGTACCTATGGTTGATTATGCTGCTGCCATTGAAGCTCTTCAGAATAATGTTGCTACTCTTTGCACTGATATGGATGTCGTTCGTACCGATATTGGTAACCTTCGCGGAGATTTTCATAGTTTTATGGATTTAGTGATGGCGAATTTCGATAGCATGTGTCAGCACTTCCGTTATACAGCATCCCTTAAAAGTGGCTAATTGAAGACTCTATTTTGTTTTTCTAACTCTTACACTTTAACAATGAGGACATTGTCTAATTTAAGTGTGGGGAAAGGAAATGTTTAGTTAGGATTTCCCGTTTTTAAGTATTTTATATTTCCTGTTTTTGAGTATTTTATTTTAGCATTTAGTTAGTATTTTAATTAGCATCATTTTTATTTCTAGAATAATTTTTGGTTTTTGTTTCAGTAAAATTTAATACCAGTTTATCATTTATTTTCCCTCAACTATGTTCCTTTTATATTTATATGTGTTTTTGCATTTTTGACTTTTATTTATGTCTGCTATATTTTATATATGTTAACTGATGTTTCTGCTTATCTAGTAAAAATAAACCAATTGCTGTCAATTATGCATATCAGTGTGTTTAGTGCTTCAATTTTATTTCCCGAAACCTGTTATCCAGACACTACTGATACTACTTGTGGACCTCCGTTTTTTAATCCGGGCCATACCTCTGTTCTGTAGAGATACGTGAACTAACTCTTTTTCATCGCTTAATGCTTTCGCATTTTTGAAAATATCACAGAGTCGCCACCGACCTTTTATTTTATCCAATTAAGGAAAGGTTTATAAAAGACACAGAAAAAAGACCTTTGAGAAATTCTAGGTAAGGGGGTAGGTTATACAAAGGGAAGGTGTTAGCACCCTTTGTATCCATGGTTATCCATGGGCTCTTAAGTTTGCATAGCTCAATTGTTTTTCGATCACTTTTCAATTGCTTTGAAATTGCTCATATGTGGTTCCCAAATACTTTTGTAAATTGAATTTTGTAATGATCCGTGTGCGGATGTATACAAAATACTTGTTTATCTTTCGAAAGATGTTTTGAAAAGAACGTTAACTTTGTAATAACCCGTGTTTGGATGTATACAAAGTATTGCCTTTTTGTTTTGAAAAACAACAGTGTATGAGAATTTTGTTTGTTTTGATTTGAGCAAGCAAACTAGGAGGTCTACCCTGAGTTGTAAGGTCTTTATCCTATTTCCTTTAAAAATCTATCCTTTCACCGGATATAAAAGCAAGGTTCGATTTTGTACTCAAAACAGTAGAATTTTGACTTTTGATTTTGAAAAGAATGAGAAGGGATTACCTTAAAAGGTGCAAGTGTGATTGTGATTGTATTGAGATATTTTATCTTTGAAGTTAGTGATCTAACGGTTCAATTTTATCTTAGACATACACGCAGTTTATATATGCGGGAAATTAAAATGCGGAAATGTAAAGTGCGGAAAGTAAATCTACGCTATTACATCGATTGTGCAGGAAATGTAAACTAAGCCTATTTACATGGATTTGACATCCTATACATTTATCTAGGAATTTAAATTGCAAGAAAATAAAGGACATGTTTTTTGGATTTTTTATGATTTGATTTTAATTAATTAATGCATGATTAATTAAATTAAAATGAAGAAAAAAGATGAAAATAGATTTAAACCTAGAAATGAAGTTTAAAATATGTACAAAATATTTGTTAATTAATTTTAAAACAAAACTAATTTTTTTGGAATTTTTGAAATTGATTTGAAATTGATTTAAGTTAATTAATACATAATTATACAAATAATTAAAACTTGAAAAGAAAATTATTCAAAATATGTACAAAATTAGTTTATAATATATAAACAATATTTAATATAAAGAACAATTTTTTTTATGATTTTTTGATTGGTTAGAATAATTAAAAAGCAAATATATAAATATATACTAATTAATTATACAAAATATTGAAATTTTGAAGAAAGATAAAATATTTTTATTTCAGAAAATAATATATTATTTTAGAAGTCTAAAAATATTTTTTGTGTATTTTTTGGATTTTTAAAACTATTTTTAATTAATTTAACAAAGAAATTAAAATAAAATAGAAAATAAAAGGATACTGATCCTGTGTGGTAGGCTGGAGAGTGCATGATAAGGATTGTTTGATCTGGCGCGTTGGATGAGTCATAAATGAAATCAGGTGGTCCAGATGGTGAGGGAACATCACTTATGACGCGCCTGCAAAACACTGAAACCAAGGGTTATATTCAAAAAAACGCACGCGTCAGAACCAATAGGGGGGTGACACATCTTCGTCTTCAACCTTCAGACAAGACTTTTAATAGCGCTTTCTTACCAAAAGCGCTGTAATTGGTTACTTACTAAACCTGCAAAATAGCGAATAGGGTCAAACGTACAAATAAATTTGGCGCGACCTATCAGTTCAATTCGTTTGGTCCATGCGAATTCAATGGTGCTAATTAGAACCTCTAATTTTGCCTAATTTGGAAAGCCCTAATTTTGAAGCTATGAACCCTAAAATGGTGATTTCGTTTGTACGTGTCCAAACTTCAATTAAGTTTCCAGAAATGATCTACACCTCAAACCAAACTCAATAGTATGTCTACATCTTGTTAAACATGTGTGAATAACCAGATACGAATTGATTTTAGTTTGAACAAATTTTGACCTGTGTAGCTCGATTCAGTGAGCTTCAAGGCTTGTAATTGATTGAGATAGTTTCAATGATGTTCAAGGAAGGTGTATGAATGCTTAGTTTGTATTGAAATGGACTGAAATTACAAATTCGAATTTGAGTTTTCTTTGAATTTTTTTCAAGTGATTACAAGTGTTATGAGCTTATGTATGCTTCTGAACTCGCCTCTTTTATGTTACTGAACTATGATAGCTTATTTATAAGCATTGAGTGCTTACAATTGAAGCTAAGAAGTGTCTTTAGTTGCCTTTGTTGAAACTTTGGTTTTTTAATATTAAAAAAGCTTGAATTCTTGACCAAGTCACCTTGCCTTCAATGCACCTGCCTTGCTCTTCAATTCTCTGCAGAAAGATGAAGATTCTTTGAGGTGAGTCATGCTTGGAAGTTAAGCAACCATTTATCCATCCATTTTCCTTTTAATTTTAATCTTAAAATAAGATAAAATCATGCAAAAATGGATAAAAAAGGTATGGGCTTAGTCTTGGTCGTGGGAGGCCCATAATAACATGGCAAAGATGTTTGAACCATAAAAACTTGGCCCCTTTTGGAAAAAAATGCAATTTTGAACAATGTTGGTTTCATGCATTTTCCAAAATTTAGCCAACTTTAACAAGGTGTAAATCCTTCAATTTTTGTCATATGAAGGAGATCTTGCACTTTTTGGAAACCTCAAAGAGTCCTCTAACCAATGCCTTTGGTCTCATGTCAAAATGATTTTTGATGCTCCTTGTGTGTCCTTTTGAAAAAAGTGTCTTTTTATTGACTTTGAAAATGACCTGTAATGTCTTTGGTCATATTTTTCAAATGGTGAATGCAATGACCATGGGATCAATTGCATTTGAAAGATAATTGAATTTCCTTCAAAATGAGCTTTGGTTTGAATTTTTTGGATGAAGGATGAGAGAGTTATGATCAGTCAAAGTTGAGTTGACTTTTCATGTAAAAACCCTAATTTTGAATCTTAGGGTTTTGTTGATTTTTGATCTTTCCTTGATGAATTATGATCATCCAATGATCAAATGATGAATCCTTTGACAAAATATGGACTTTGACAAAAAATTTCATTTTTGACTGTCTGTTGACTTTTTTGGTCAAACGGGTCGTCTGTTGACTGTTTGAGCTGCTGACGGTGCGTCTGAGTGAATTGAAGTTTGAAAATTTGTATGATGGTAATTTGAGATATATGGATGTGTATGAAATCCATTTGAGCTCTCAAAAACTTGTTTCTCCTGTAAAAACAAGAAAACCCTAGTCAGGGACTGTTTATGTAGGAGACAGTTAAGCGTACCTGATTTTTGTGCAGTGTTGAGTCTCTGCTAATCGCGTGATATTCAGAAGACTTCTAGAACAAAAATCTTGGAATTTTGAATTGTGAAAGATTGATTTGATTGATGGTACAAAATACTGAGAATTGTACTGCCAGCAGTTTGGCTGTCAACTGACTGTCCAGGTATTGACGTAGCAGTTAGAGTGAAAAATCAACAGTCAAAGTTAATTTTCTTTTTTGTTGTTTTTGTTTTATGTTTTATGTGAAAAATGAAAGTTTATTTACATGACTTGTTAGAAAAACACAGACATAATGAATAACTAATATTTACTGTATGCGGGCAAAATTACCGATAATAACCCTGAAAATCATTTAATGCACAGAAAAATGAATATTTGACTGGCAGAAAACACATAAAATATTATCTGAGTAATTAAGCAATATTATGACAAATAGTACAACATTTAATACTGACAGTACAAATATTACATACTATATTGAACAGTACGACGAATAAACGGTACATTTAAGAAATAAGAAATACGGCAAATTTTAAGAATGACGATTGATAACCCATGCTACAAATAGTAACATGTAGATGATTGGGAGCATAACCATTGCAGGTCCACACTCCTCAGGACTATGCAGGCAGAAGAAAGTCATGATCACCGTAGCAATGGTGATGACTGTAAGAGACAGTGTCTCTATCCATTTTGCCATTCTTGTCAGGGAAGAAGAGAAAATAGATATGAGGTAGGAATTTGAGAGATGAATTAGAATTTGATGTGAGATTTTATGGAAGAAAATAGGAGGTATTTATAGAATGGAAAAAAGGATAGAGACGTTGGGGAATAGTGTGATTCCGTACAAAAGGAAAATTTGAGTGGAAATAAGATTTGAAAGAAAGTGGAGATAGTGTTGGGAAAAAGAAAGATGTGATTTTTTTGAAAAAGAGATTTGAAAAGATTTTTGAAAATAATGGAATATAGTACAAAATTAGTGGAAAACAAAAGATAATAATAACCTACTTGTTACCAGTACAGTCTGAGTTTCCTGATTCTGCGCCTGCAAAAAGATTTAACTCTGTACCAATTGTGTCAGTACTATTTATCTGTAAATAAATAAATAGCATGTGTGAAGTAATAAACAGTATTTGGCGTTTGCGTAAGAATAAATTCAACTGCAAGCCAACTTACTGTATAAGAAAATTTCTTAAAAACTAAGTATTTCATATATCAGGATCTTTGAAATAAAAATCCATGATTATATGAGACTCTTAATTTTCAGATTGGAGTTTTCTTGAAAAAAGATGTGGGCAAATTTTGGGGTATAACAGTTGCCCCTATTCAATCTTCTTAAACCTGAAGAGATTGTATGAAATCTGAAGGTAGAAGATGATTGAATATTTAGATGCCCTGAAAATTTGCACTTACCTTGATCAGAAGAGATGTTGGAAGTTGCATTTGAATGTCGTCTGCGAAATGTTGTTGGCAGATTGAAACATTACCTGAGATGGGCTTTCAGATGCCACCTGGTAAATGTGTTGATGGTTTGTTCATCAGAATGAATCCATTGATTATATCTTGATGAAGGATTTGAAAGTCTTTGTGTTGACTGTTTCGGAACCGTCCAAGGTTACCGCTTTAAGTCTTGGAAGATAATCGTTACGGAACTTGTCCAAAGTTTTTCCGATTTAGATTTTGGAAGTTGATCATTGTGGAACCGTCTGAGGTATCGCTTTGGATCTGCAATGTTAGATCGTTCTGTAACCGTCTGAGGTATCGCTTTAGATCTGCAATGTTAGATCGTTCTGGAACCGTCTGAGGTATCGCTTTAGATCTGTGATGCTAGATCGTTCTGGAACCGTTTGAGGTATCGCTTTAGATCTGTGATGCTAGATCATTCTGGAACCGTCTGAGGTATCGCTTTAGATCTGCAATGCTAGATCGTTCTGGAACCGTCTGAGGTATCGACTTTGATCTGTAATGTTGGTTTTTGAGTTGGTAAGTGATCATAATGAATCTTCGGCTTGATTATATCTGAGAGAACCGTTCATGGAATTCAGGTGAACACTGTATGTGATTGAGAACATCTTTGTTGAAGATATCTGTCTACCTGAAAAATTAAGTTAGTGATATGCAATGTTTTATGATGCATGTAAATGTGAGATATTCCCGGAGAAATATGCATGTGATGTTGTGTATGAATATGCGCATGAATATGCGCATGATGCATGATGTATGATGTATGAATATGATGTATGAATGTATGAATGTGAATGTGAATGCGTGTCAAGCTTCTAGTTGGAAAAATAAATTCCCACTAGTCATCTGGACATAAATGTATTGTGATCGTTGATGATCTTTTGTCTTGTTTGAGTACCCTTGGCTGGGGAAATTCTTTGAGAACCATAGTACTCTGTTGAAGGATCTTTGAATATCACTTGGGAATGAAAGGTAGCTGGAAGTTCTGATGCCCTTTCAAATGGGAATGAGGAAGATGCATAATCCTCCGATGCACTATCTGACCAAGTCCGGGTGCGGGGATCACGCCTTCTGAAGATAGTAATCTGGAACAACCCTGCTGGGGGATAAGACTTCTTTTGAAGAGAAAATCTTTTTGAGGAATTTGCTAAGAAATGTGTTTCTCTTGGGGATTTTCTTCTGATGGGATGATGTCCAGCTGACTGGGACATTTCCTGAATGCTATTCCTGTTTTTCCTGGTAAACATCAATCATATTCAAATGCACATGCTCATTCAAAATTATCATTGGGACGCTTACGTATTTAAAACAGAAAAAGTGAAAATAGTGATTTTTGAGCCTAAGCTGCGTTGATTTTTGAAAAAGAGCCATGATAGGCTGGTTAGCACAGGGAGACAACAATCCTAGAAGTAGGAAACTGTCAGAAAGTTTTGGAAAATATTTATAAAGATAAATAGCTATGTGAGAACGATCCAGTCAAGTTTCAATTCTGCTATTGCCAATCTGTCTTCGAGCATCTCATCCCTCACTTGTTGGAAGAAAGTGATTGGACTGATCGGTATCTTTGAGGTGTTGAATCTTGATGGTGAGTAGGCAGCTGAACGGAACACAGTTGTATGCTTCATTCCCTAACTTTTGCCTAGGCTGCCCTTTCAAGTTTTCAGCCTACCGGGATAGTATTTGTTTAGTCTCTAACTTTTGCCTGGACCGCCCTTTCGGGTTTTCAATCCACCGAGACGCTCATTTTTTCCTAAGTTGCTCTTTCAGGTTTTCAACTTAGCGAGCTGTTTTTTTCTTTTTAAGAGAAGTATTTTTTGACTATGTCAGCATTCACAGGATGTGGGAAATCCTCGCCATCCATGGTGGTAAGCAACATGGCGCCGCCGGAGAATATTTTCTTGATTATGAATGGTCCCTCGTAGGTGGGAGTCCATTTGCCTCTGGGATCACCTTGTGGTAAGATGATGCGTTTGACAACCAAGCCACCAGTTTGGTATGCTTGACTTTTGACTTTTTTGTTGAAGGCTTTGATCATACACTTTTGGTATAGCTGACCATGACAAATAGCTGCGAGCCTTTTCTCATCAATCAAGTTTATCTGGTCCAACCGTGTTTGAATCCAATCGTCTTCGTCTAGATTGGCTTCTTTCATAATCCTTAGGGAAGGAATCTGAATTTCAATTGGAAGAACTGCCTCCATACCATAGACTTAGGAGAATGGAGTTGCCCCTGTTGAAGTACGCGCAGATGTGCGATAACCATGAAGAGAAAAAGGCAACATCTCATGCCAGCCTTTGTAGGTTACTGTCATTTTTTGTATGATTTTCTTGATATTCTTGTTGGCAGCTTCCACCGCGCCGTTCATCTTTGGTCGATATGGAGAAGAATTATGATGTTTGATCTTGAACTGTGTGCAAAGTTCAGTAATCATTCTGTTATTTAGATTTGTGCCATTGTCCGTGATAATCCGTTCAGGGATGTCGTACCGACAAATGAGATTGTATTTGATGAACCGGGCCACCACATTCTTGGTAACAGAAGAAAATGAAGCTGCTTCTACCCACTTTGTGAAGTAGTCAATAGCGACCAGGATAAAGCGATGTCCGTTGGAGGCAGTAGGTTTGATTTCTCCAATCATATCAATACCCCACATTGCAAAAGGCCAAGGAGCCGTCAGGACGCTTAATGGAACTGGAGGTACATGTACTTTGTCAGCGTATATCTGGCATTTGTGACATGTTCGGGAGTGATGATGGCAGTCTGTTTCCATGGTAGACCAGTAATAACCTGCTCTAAGGATCTTTTTAGCCATTGTATGTCCACTGGAATGAGTACCGAAGGTACCATTGTGTATTTCTTCCATGATCTGTTCTGCTTCCTTCTTGTTTACACAGCGAAGTAAAGTCGAGTCATGGTTGCGTTTGTATAGGGTTCCATTGCTTAGAAAGAATTTGGCAGCAAATCTCCTTAGAAACTTTCTGTCGTTAATGGATGCCCCTTCAGGGTACTCCTGAGCTTCGAGATATCTTTTTACTTCATGGAACCATGGTTTTTCCTCGGTTCCTTCGGTATTGATCTCATTGCAATAGGATGGTTCATCTTGCCTGTAAATGGTGATCATAGGCGCCTCGTTGTCCCACCTGACTTTGAACATGGATGACATGGTAGCTAAAGCATCAGCTAGTTGATTTTCCTCGCGTGGGATGTGTTCGAAAGTGATTTCCTCGAAGTAAGGAATCAAACTCAGCACATATTCTTTGTAAGGAATTAGATTCGGGTGCTTCGTGTCCCATTCCCCTTTGACTTGGTAGATTACCAAGGCCGAGTCTCCGTAGACTTCCAGGAATTTGATTCTTAGATCGATTGCAGCTTTGAGGCCCAGAATACATGCTTCGTATTCGGCTATATTGTTAGTGCAATTGAAGCATAACCTGGCAGTGAACGGTGTGTGACCTCCTGCGGGGGAAATGATCACAGCTCCGATGCCATTGCCAAGTGCATTAGAAGCTCCGTCAAAAACCATAGTCCACCGGGATCCTGGCTCGGGTCCTTCTTCTGGTCCTGATTGTTTGTAGTCATTGACTAGCATAATGTCTTCGTCTGGGAAGTCAAAGTTCAATGCTTGATAATCATCCACTGCTTGATGAGCCAGATGATCAGCTACCACACTTCCTTTGATTGCTTTTTGTGAAGTGTATTGAATGTCATATTCTGTTAAGATCATTTGCCATCTCGCTATTCTTCCAGAGAGAGCAGGTTTTTCGAACACGTATTTGATGGGATCCATCTTGGAGATTAGGAAAGTGGTGTGATTTAGCATGTATTGTCTTAGTCGGCGAGCCGCCCAAGCTAAGGCACAGCAAGTTTTTTCGAGTAGTGAGTATCTTGTTTCACAATCGGCAAACTTTTTGCTAAGATAGTAGATTGCGTGCTCCTTTCGGCCGGATTCGTCATGTTGTCCTAGTACACACCCCATTGAGTCTTCTAACATAGTTAGGTACATTATCAGAGGTCTGCCTTCCACAGGTGGCAACAAGATTGGAGGTTTTTGGAGATATTCTTTGATTTTGTCAAAGGCTAACTGGCATTTGTCATTCCACCTTTCTACTTGATCTTTCTTCAACAGTTTGAAGATCGGCACACAAGTAGTAGTCATGTGGGCAATGAATCGGGCGATGTAATTTAGACGTCCCAAGAATCCTCTAACTTGTTTCTCGGTACGAGGTATAGGCATTTCTTGAATGGCTTTAAACTTGGCGGGATCAACCTCAATACCTTTGCTGCTGACGATGAAACCTAAGAGTTTGCCGGATCTTACTCCAAAGGTACACTTATTTGGGTTCAGTCGCAACTTGTATTTCTTGAGTCTGTCAAACAACTTGTGTAAATGACCCAGATGTTCTTCCTCGGTGTTGGATTTTGCAATCATGTCATCGACATACACCTCTATTTCTTGATGAATCATATCATGAAATAGCGCTACCATTGCACGTTGATAGGTTGCTCCTGCGTTTTTCAGACCAAAGGGCATTACTTTGTAACAAAAGGTTCCCCAGGGTGTTGTGAAGGTTGTTTTTTCCATGTCTTCGGGTGCCATCTTGATTTGATTGTACCCTGAGAATCCGTCCATAAAGGAGAATACCTTGCATTGTGCGGTATTGTCAACCAGTACATCGATGTGTGGTAAAGGGAAATCATCCTTGGGGCTTGCCCGGTTCAGATCTCTGTAGTCCACGCACATTCTGACTTTCCCGTCTTTTTTAGGTACAGGGACGATGTTAGCTATCCAAGGAGGATAACTTACAACTTTTAGGAATCCGGCATTGAACTGTTTTTCAACCTCGTCTTTGATCTTTTTTGACATATCAGGCCTACTCCTTCGTAGTTTTTGTTTGACTGGAATGCTACCTTCTTTGATTGGCAGGCGATGAACTACAATGTCTGTGTTAAGGCCTGGCATATCCTCATAGGACCAGGCGAATATCTCGACGTAGTCTCGCAGCATTTGAATCAGTCTTTGCTTGACGCTGTGTTCTAAATCAGCCCCTATTTTGACTTCTTTCATTTCTTCATTGCTGCCCAAGTTGATGACCTCAATTGGCTCCTCATGAGGTTGTATGGCCTTGTCTTCTTGTTCTAGCAGCCTTGCAATTTCTCTTGGCACTTCACAATCTTCCTCACTTTCGTCCTCAGTTTGGTAGATCGGATTTTCAAAGTCATGACGGGCAATAGCAGAATCGTTGTTGACTGGATCCAGAGTGTATGTGAATCTGCAAGTTAGTTATGTGAGTGTGTGTGAAGAAAAAACATAGCTATTAGAAAGCGAAGAAAGAAAGAAAAAAGGATCACAAAATTTAAATATGCAAGCGTCCCATGATTTTATTGAATGCACATGATCATGATATGATAAGCCCTTATAGAAGGACCAGTGTGCTAAGGCACACGGCTTTCAAGCTCATGGTTCGATTGTTCAGGAACCACTTTTATCTTTGCATAATATACACAAAGAAAACAGGAAATGGCATTTACTCCTGGTCAAAGGAGATCACATCCTCAGCTTTCCAGTTGTTCAATCCACTGTTGTGAGCAGGGAGTACCCAGCTGTTGTAGTTGTCTCTTTCATCTTCCACAGCATTGATTTCATTAGTGGGAAAATGAGCCGGCGTTCCTTCGGGATAAGTGATATACTCTGCTGGATACGAGAGCCCAGGCTGAGATATCTCTGTTGGCTGAGCGAGATGCTCGATAAGGCCGTCCCATGCAGTCGGGATGATGTTTTGAATAGAGACTTGTGCATCTTGATGAGGAGTGTATGCTGACAGAAAGCAACCCTCGTTATTTGGTATTTCCCTGGCTTCTTCGAAAGCGAAATTGTCATCGTAATGTTCATCCCATCCAGTTGGGACAATGTTCCTCATAGCAATTTGTGAGCTTGGAGGAGTGGAGTATTTCACCATATAGTCATATTTGCCGCTGGGTTCTCCTAGCGTGTCCCATACTTCTTTGGGTGGATTTTGATATTGCTCAGTGACGGGACTTGTGAAACTTTCATCATTTCCAATTTGATCACCCCATCCAGTCGGGGTAAGGTCCTCCATAGCAATATAAGAATTCTGAGGTGTGGCATACTGATAATTATACCCGCCGTTTGGTTCTCCCACAGCATCCCACATTCCCATGGAAATAGGTGGAATTTCATCTGGATATGGCTGAATGATATGGTTCATGAACACTCCTTCATCTTCAATAGCGTTTACTTCTTGGCTGACGAAGTGTGACATCAATCCTCCAGAACGAGGACTTTGATCATTCTTTTGATTTTCACTATCATAGCCCAGGCCTAGCTTGTCAGATTTGTAGGGTATATCGGGAAGCTGTCCCCATATTGTGCAATCACCCTGTTCAATCATGGCTTTGGCATCTTTGAGAGAAGCCATAGTTGTAGTTGGAGTAGCAGGAATATGTTTGGTGGTAGAGACATCTGGGGAGACCACCTCAAATGATTGGCATGGAGTTTCGATGAATTCGTCCTCCAACTCAACATATTTGGAATTGCTTAGGTGACTAACCACATATTCCTCTTCGCCATAGACTGTGACAATCTTTCCTTTTACTGGATATTTTAACTTCTGATGCAGGGTAGAAGTTACAGCGTTTGCCCCATGTATCCAAGGGCGTCCAAGTAAACAGGAGTAGGCTGGGTGAATTTCCATTACGTAAAAGATAGAATCAAAGATCTGAGAACCCACTCTGATTGGGAGATTCACTTTTCCGTATACCGTTCTGGTTGACCCGTCAAAGGCTCTTACCACAACATCACTTGGTTGTAACACAATTCCTTCGAAGTCAAGCTTTTCTAGTACTGTTTTCGGTAACACGTTCAAAGAAGAACCGTTATCTACTAGCACATGAGATAGAGTGGTGCCATTATATTCAATGGGGATATGTAAGGCTTTGTTGTGATTTTTTCCAGCAGGGGTTAGATCCACATCAGAGAAACCGAGACCATTGTTCACGGTTAGATTGGCAACACAATTCTCAAATTGGTCGACTGAGATCTCTTGAGGCACATGCGCAGCTTTCAGGAACTTCATCAGGGCTTTGGCATGAGCTTCTGAATATTTTAGCAGAGATAGCATTGAGATTTTTGAAGCGGTGTGCCCCAGTTGCTCAACAATATTGTAATCACTCTTGCAGATGATTTTCAATATTTCCTCCATTTCTTGCTTTGATGGATCCTCAGCAGTGATCTCCACCGGGGTTTGAATTTGTTCAACTTGTGGCTCTTTGCCTCGAGTGTTGACATTCTGATTAGGAACTGGGACTCGGACTGGACCAGCAGCAACATTTGGAGAAATTTCTGGTGAAAAGATTCTTCCACTTCTCGTGATCTTGCTGGTACCCACAATATTACCCACAGTTGGAGTAGTTAACTTTGCGGTCTCTTCAGTCGAGGTACTATGCTTAACTCCATGAACATAAACATTAGCATCGTATCCCCATGGGACAGCTTTGTCTGAGGAGTATGGAAATGGAGTTGGACTAGCAATGATTACTGATGCCACTTTGAGTGTAGCAGAAATTTTGAATGGAGCCTTGGCAGAGATTTTGAATGGTAAGCTGGAGATCACTGAGGCATCTTCTATTTTTATCCCGTTTGCAAATACTTCGCATAGCACGTCCATAGAAGGGAGCCTCTCGAACACAATGATACGGCGATCCATCCATTTTTGAATTCCCATCCTCATATTTTCACAACCATTGGGCAAGTATGAGCAATAAAAGCAGTCGGGGTCACACCCTGGGAAGTAACCAGCTCGGATTAGCTTTCCTTTGACTTCGCAGAGTGGAGTTGATAATTCGTTCACATCATAGATGTAAACAGTGTCCAGGATAGCGTTAACAGTTTTGTCATGCTTTGGCATAGGTGCAGTGATGACATTTGGAGTTTCTGGAGGATCGAACTCAATTTCACCAGCATCTATCATATCTTGTATTTTATTTTTCAGGGCCCAGCAGTGATCTGCGTCATGTCCTGGACAGTTTGAGTGATAGGCACATGTCGCATCAGGGCGATAATTCGGAGAGGAAGTGTTGACATTCTTTGGAGGTCCTCTTAAGGTGATCAGATCTGCTTTTAGCAAGTGCTGCAATGCCTGAGAGATTGGCATGTTGATTTTGGTGAAATTTCTTCTTGGTGCATCTGGTCGATGCGTATATTTTGGCTGTTGATCTTTTTGAGGTGCAGATGCGGAGATCAGAACTGCCCCTACAGATTGATGCTGCTCATTTTTGTGACTTTTCTGAATTTGTGTTGCATTGACCTCATTTCTCCCGCTGATGGGCCTTTTTGTAGTACCGGAGGAGGTACCTATTTGAATTTTTCCATTTTGAATGCCACTTTCGACACGTTCTCCGGTCAGTATCAGGTCAGTGAAACCTGATGATGAGCTTCCCAGCAAATGGCTATAGAAAGGGCCAGTTAAAGTGCCCATGAACATGTCAACTAGTTCGCGATCAGATAAGGGTGGTTGAACCCTTCCAGCCATATCTCTCCACTTTTGTGCATATCCTTTGAAACTTTCTTTTGGTCCCATAGACATGCCCCTTAGTTGAGTACGGGTTGGTGCAAGATCAGCATTATATTGGTACTGTTTGTAAAAAGCAGCAGCTAATTCTTCCCAAGTATGAACCTTGGTATTTTCTAGCTGGTAGTACCATTCGAGTTGTGTACCCGACAGACTTTCTTGGAAGAAGTGAATCCACAATTTGTTATCTGTGGTATGAGGTTGTATCTTCCTCACATAGGATCTCAGATGTAGTTTCGGGCAAGAAACTCTATCATATTTTGCAAAGACTGGAACTTTGAATTTTGGAGGGATAACAACATCCGAGATGAGCCCTAGATCATTGAAATCTAAGCCAGGTATTTTTTGTATCTCCATAGCTTTCATACGGTCTTCCAGCTGTTGGTATTTTTCATCATCCGGTTCGTCCCCAGAATGATCATTTTCTTCATTTGAAGAGAGAGAGAGGGTTTAGCAGAACCCTGGTTGCTTTGATTGTCTTCCTGTTCATCATCACCGACTGTTTCAGGGATCGGTGGTTTTTTGAACTTTTTGACTGGGATTTTGATCTTTCTTCTCAGGTGACTCACACCTACAGATCCTTTGGGCTTCTTTTTCTTCTTGATTATCAGGGCTTTCAGTTCTTCTTGCCCCTTTGCCAGTTCCAGAATTGCCACTTGAACTTGGGCATTCTGTGCTTCGAGATTCTTGATGCTTGTCTCGGATTCCATCTCTTCTGACTGAAATAAACAGCGAGGAGATGAGAAATCCGTCATGAGAACCTGTTATGAAATGTGTATGACTGGATGCCATGTGTATGAATTGTATGAAATGTATGTGCAATGTATATGAATGCAATGTATGAAATGTATATGCAATGCATGAAGTGAAATGTGTGTGCAATGTTTCAAGGATCTTAGAGTTTAGATTTGTTAAAGAAGAAACAAACGTTAGTTAATCAATTTATTTCTCTTTTTTTTTGCTTCTTTTTTCTTTGCCTCATTTGGGCTTACAAGACAGAAATAAAATGAAATGATCCTTCAGGTCTCCCTTGGACGCTTTCTCTTTGCCCCTAGGAATGTGTTGATCTGCTGTTCTTCTTGAAGCTGTCCGGTGAGCTCCAATATCCTTCTCTCATAGTCTTGACAGTATGATTTGAAGGTGTCTCTTTCCTTTTTGAGTTGAACCCAAGATTTTTGCAACTCTTCTAGGTCAGTTGGCATGTCCGGGTGTAAAATAACTTGAGGTTCATATCCTTCGACCTCTGGTTCAATAGTCACAGGTAGAACAGCAGGATATGGCATAAGGAGTTTCTGAGCATGAGTGCGGACCCATCTGAGGTAGGGTTCCATAGGAATAGAATTCCATTGCCCCAGAGTTTTGCTTTCTATTCTATAGATACTGCCCCATGCATGTATGAACCTTCGTCGGTGTCTATGAGAATCATTCTCGTAATCAAACACAATGCCATGGATAATCATGTCATGAGGACCGTTGCTCCTTGCATATCCGAATTGGCGTAGAGCTAAAGAGGGATTGTAAGTGATGCCTCCTTTGATGCCAAGGAGTGGCACATTAGGGTACTCTCCACAATGATCAATGATAGTAATGTCTCTTTGAAAGAAGTTGTTCCACCGGATATCTGAATGAGACAAAGACATAATCCTGTGAGACCATTGCATTCTTTGTTCATTTCTCAACACTGATCGGGGAAGATGAAATGTAAACCACCTAGCCAGTAGTGGTATACAGCACATGAGAGTTCCTCGTTTCTTTATGGTACGAGTGTGTAGAGAATGTAGAATGTCTCCCAGCAAGGTTGGTACCGGGTTACGGATTAGAAAAAGGTTGATGATGTGTACATTTATGAACTGGTCGGGATTAGGGAATAAAACCAACCCATAGATCAAAAGTGCCATAACTTCCTCAAAAGCTGGATAACTTTTGTTTTCTAGCAGTAGTCGAGCCTTTTCCAATAAGAACTTGGCAAGCAAACCCTCAACTCCACTCTTTGTTTCCCAATTGGACTTGATTTCTGATTTCCGCAGATGTAAAGCAGCAGCAATGACTTCAGGCTTTGGAATCCTTTCTAAACCAGTGAAAGGTAATTGATTTCGTACAGGCAATCCCATTAGTTCAGAGAATTCTTCCAAAGTGGGTACCAACTGGTAATCAGGAAAGGTAAAGCAATGATGTTCAGGGTCAAAGAACTGGAACAGGACCCGTATCATGTCTTCTTCAAATTTTGAGGTAACCAAATGGAGTAGGTGACCATGCTTTTCAGTGAATTGAACATTCCTGGGGAATTCTGACACCAAGTCTTTTAGTTCAGATGGTATCGTTGAGATGTTGATTCGGATGTAATCTTTGGTGGCGGGAGCCATTACTTGCAAAAACAAAGGTAAACTCTTTGATCCTTGAAGTGTCTGGTGCAAAAATGATATGCTTATGATGCAAACATGTGGCACACAAAAACAAATCAAACAATAGCCTTAGGTTTAAAGGCTTGTATGGAGCTGATAGGTGATACCCTCCCCACTGAAGTTGAGTTGGTTAAAACCTGTCCTAGAATAGTATTCGGGTTCTATGATCCTTGGAAGTAATATCTCAATACGGCGCTCGAGCGGCCGATCAAAATATTCCTCGAGGATAACTAACTTCGATCAATTTCAAAGCTAGCCACTTAATAGGCCACAAGTCAAGTTCAACTAAAAAGGTTCTAAGATAAATTAGTGTTTAATGACATTTCGGAAGCCTAATATACTCCTTGATCGTTTTCAAGGGACATCAGTATAAACCAAAGTATCACACTAATGATGACTACCAGATCAACCGTATCGGTACATGCCGTACAATTTCCTTGGTCTATTGTCATATACTTAAGGTATCTCGAGATTCGGGTTAGAATCTTTCACACAAGCAAAATACCCAAACAAACCTTTGAAAGATAGAGCAATCAAATCAAACAATTGAAAACATCGACCTATTCTCTTGAGGTAACCCCTTTTGAAAACATTTTGTTTTTTTTGAAAGACTCCCCAGCAGAGTCGCCAGTTCTGTGGACCTCCGTTTTTTAATCCGGGCCATACCTCTGTTCTGTAGAGATACGTGAACTGACTCTTTTTCATCGCTTAATGCTTTCGCATTTTTGAAAATATCACAGAGTCGCCACCGACCTTTTATTTTATCCAATTAAGGAAAGGTTTATAAAAGACACAGAAAAAAGACCTTTGAGAAATTCTGGGTAAGGGGGTAGGTTATACAAAGGGAAGGTGTTAGCACCCTTTGTATCCATGGTTATCCATGGGCTCTTAAGTTTGCATAGCTCAATTGTTTTTCGATCACTTTTCAATTGCTTTGAAATTGCTCATATGTGGTTCCCAAATACTTTTGTAAATTGAATTTTGTAATGATCCGTGTGCGGATGTATACAAAATACTTGTTTATCTTTCGAAAGATGTTTTGAAAAGAACGTTAACTTTGTAATAACCCGTGTTTGGATGTATACAAAGTATTGCCTTTTTGTTTTGAAAAACAACAGTGTATGAGAATTTTGTTTGTTTTGATTTGAGCAAGCAAACTAGGAGGTCTACCCTGAGTTGTAAGGTCTTTATCCTATTTCCTTTAAAAATCTATCCTTTCACCGGATATAAAAGCAAGGTTCGATTTTGTACTCAAAACAGTAGAATTTTGACTTTTGATTTTGAAAAGAATGAGAAGGGATTACCTTAAAAGGTGCAAGTGTGATTGTGATTGTATTGAGATATTTTATCTTTGAAGTTAGTGATCTAACGGTTCAATTTTATCTTTGACATACACGCAGTTTATATATGCGGGAAATTAAAATGCGGAAATGTAAAGTGCGGAAAGTAAATCTACGCTATTACATCGATTGTGCAGGAAATGTAAACTAAGCCTATTTACATGAATTTGACATCCTATACATTTATCTAGGAATTTAAATTGCAAGAAAATAAAGGACATGTTTTTTGGATTTTTTATGATTTGATTTTAATTCATTAATGCATGATTAATTAAATTAAAATGAAGAAAAAAGATGAAAATAGATTTAAACCTAGAAATGAAGTTTAAAATATGTACAAAATATTTGTTAATTAATTTTAAAACAAAACTAATTTTTTTGGAATTTTTGAAATTGATTTGAAATTGATTTAAGTTAATTAATACATAATTATACAAATAATTAAAACTTGAAAAGAAAATTATTCAAAATATGTACAAAATTAGTTTATAATATATAAACAATATTTAATATAAAGAACAATTTTTTTTATGATTTTTTGATTGGTTAGAATAATTAAAAAGCAAATATATAAATATATACTAATTAATTATACAAAATATTGAAATTTTGAAGAAAGATAAAATATTTTTATTTCAGAAAATAATATATTATTTTAGAAGTCTAAAAATATTTTTTGTGTATTTTTTGGATTTTTAAAACTATTTTTAATTAATTTAACAAAGAAATTAAAATAAAATAGAAAATAAAAGGATACTGATCCTGTGTGGTAGGCTGGAGAGTGCATGATAAGGATTGTTTGATCTGGCGCGTTGGATGAGTCATAAATGAAATCAGGTGGTCCAGATGGTGAGGGAACATCACTTATGACGCGCCTGCAAAACACTGAAACCAAGGGTTATATTCAAAAAAACGCACGCGTCAGAACCAATAGGGGGTGACACATCTTCGTCTTCAACCTTCAGACAAGACTTTTAATAGCGCTTTCTTACCAAAAGCGCTGTAATTGGTTACTTACTAAACCTGCAAAATAGCGAATAGGGTCAAACGTACAAATAAATTTGGCGCGACCTATCAGTTCAATTCGTTTGGTCCATGCGAATTCAATGGTGCTAATTAGAACCTCTAATTTTGCCTAATTTGGAAAGCCCTAATTTTGAAGCTATGAACCCTAAAATGGTGATTTCGTTTGTACGTGTCCAAATTTCAATTAAGTTTCCAGAAATGATCTACACCTCAAACCAAACTCAATAGTATGTCTACATCTTGTTAAACATGTGTGAATAACCAGATACGAATTGATTTTAGTTTGAACAAATTTTGACCTGTGTAGCTCGATTCAGTGAGCTTCAAGGCTTGTAATTGATTGAGATAGTTTCAATGATGTTCAAGGAAGGTGTATGAATGCTTAGTTTGTATTGAAATGGACTGAAATTACAAATTCGAATTTGAGTTTTCTTTGAATTTTTTCAAGTGATTACAAGTGTTATGAGCTTATGTATGCTTCTGAACTCGCCTCTTTTATGTTACTGAACTATGATAGCTTATTTATAAGCATTGAGTGCTTACAATTGAAGCTAAGAAGTGTCTTTAGTTGCCTTTGTTGAAACTTTGGTTTTTTAATATTAAAAAAGCTTGAATTCTTGACCAAGTCACCTTGCCTTCAATGCACCTGCCTTGCTCTTCAATTCTCTGCAGAAAGATGAAGATTCTTTGAGGTGAGTCATGCTTGGAAGTTAAGCAACCATTTATCCATCCATTTTCCTTTTAATTTTAATCTTAAAATAAGATAAAATCATGCAAAAATGGATAAAAAAGGTATGGGCTTAGTCTTGGTCGTGGGAGGCCCATAATAACATGGCAAAGATGTTTGAACCATAAAAACTTGGCCCCTTTTGGAAAAAATGCAATTTTGAACAATGTTGGTTTCATGCATTTTCCAAAACTTAGCCAACTTTAACAAGGTGTAAATCCTTCAATTTTTGTCATATGAAGGAGATCTTGCACTTTTTGGAAACCTCAAAGAGTCCTCTCACCAATGCCTTTGGTCTCATGTCAAAATGATTTTTGATGCTCCTTGTGTGTCCTTTTGAAAAAAGTGTTTTTTGTTGACTTTGAAAATGACCTGTAATGTCTTTGGTCATATTTTTCAAATGGTGAATGCAATGACCATGGGATCAATTGCATTTGAAAGATAATTGAATTTCCTTCAAAATGAGCTTTGGTTTGAATTTTTTGGATGAAGGATGAGAGAGTTATGATCAGTCAAAGTTGAGTTGACTTTTCAGGTAAAAACCCTAATTTTGAATCTTAGGGTTTTGTTGATTTTTGATCTTTCCTTGATGAATTATGATCATCCAATGATCAAATGATGAATCCTTTGACAAAAAATTTCATTTTTGACTGTCTGTTGACTTTTTTGGTCAAACGGGTCGTCTGTTGACTGTTTGAGCTGCTGACGGTGCGTTTGAGTGAATTGAAGTTTGAAAATTTGTATGATGGTACTTTGAGATATATGGATGTGTATGAAATCCATTTGAGCTCTCAAAAACTTGTTTCTCCTGTAAAAACAAGAAAACCCTAGTCAGGGACTGTTTATGTAGGAGACAGTTAAGCGTACCTGATTTTTGTTGAGTCTCTGCTAATCGCGTGATATTCAGAAGACTTCTAGAACAAAAATCTTGGAATTTTGAATTGTGAAAGATTGATTTGATTGATGGTACAAAATACTGAGAATTGTACTGCCAGCAGTTTGGCTGTCAACTGACTGTCCAGGTATTGACGTAGCAGTTAGAGTGAAAAATCAACAGTCAAAGTTAATTTTCTTTTTTGTTGTTTTTGTTTTATGTTTTATGTGAAAAATGAAAGTTTATTTACATGACTTGTTAGAAAAACACAGACATAATAAATAACTAATATTTACTGTATGCGGGCAAAATTACCGATAATAACCCTGAAAATCATTTAATGCACAGAAAAATGAATATTTGACTGGCAGAAAACACATAAAATATTATCTGAGTAATTAAGCAATATTATGACAAATAGTACAACATTTAATACTGACAGTACAAATATTACATACTATATTGAACAGTACGACGAATAAACGGTACATTTAAGAAATAAGAAATACGGCAAATTTTAAGAATGACGATTGATAACCCATGCTACAAATAGTAACATGTAGATGATTGGGAGCATAACCATTGCAGGTCCACACTCCTCAGGACTATGCAGGCAGAAGAAAGTCATGATCACCGTAGCAATGGTGATGACTGTAAGAGACAGTGTCTCTATCCATTTTGCCATTCTTGTCAGGGAAGAAGAGAAAATAGATATGAGGTAGGAATTTGAGAGATGAATTAGAATTTGATGTGAGATTTTATGGAAGAAAATGGGAGGTATTTATAGAATGGAAAAAAGGATAGAGACGTTGGGGAATAGTGTGATTCCGTACAAAAGGAAAATTTGAGTGGAAATAAGATTTGAAAGAAAGTGGAGATAGTGTTGGGAAAAAGAAAGATGTGATTTTTTTGAAAAAGAGATTTGAAAAGAGTTTTGAAAATAATGGAATATAGTACAAAATTAGTGGAAAACAAAAGATAATAATAACCTACTTGTTACCAGTACAGTCTGAGTTTCCTGATTCTGCGCCTGCAAAAAGATTTAACTCTGTACCAATTGTGTCAGTACTATTTATCTGTAAATAAATAAATAGCATGTGTGAAGTAATAAACA
This sequence comes from Vicia villosa, assembly GCF_029867415.1. NCBI lineage: Eukaryota > Viridiplantae > Streptophyta > Magnoliopsida > Fabales > Fabaceae > Vicia > Vicia villosa. The sequence goes on along the minus strand of NC_081181.1, from coordinate 100,061,483 downwards.
GTATTTGGCGTTTGCGTAAGAATAAATTCATCTTCCATTCAATACCCAAAACAACCTTGGAAAATAAAGCAAACAAACAAACAATTATCAAAGTGATCCTAAACTTTAAGGTAACCCCTCTTTTATTCGAAAGCATCCCCAGCAGAGTCGCCAGTTCTGTAACACGGTGAACTGACTTTTTATTAATCGGAATGTCGCGGTAAGCAAGAGTCGCCACCGACTTTTATTTTATCCAAACAAATTCGGAAAGGCAAAAAGAAACAGAAAAAAACCTTTTTAAAGAAATCTAAGTTCGGGGGGTAATTTATGCAAAGGGAAGGTGTAAGGCACCCTTTGCATCCATGGTTTTCCATGGGCTCTTAATTGCTTTGCTTGCTCGTTTGTTTAGAAAATGTAGATGAAAGAGATAGGGACTTTAGCTTGTGAATAAGCGTTGCCCTTTTGAAAAATTATGAGAAAGAATATAATAAAAAGGTTTGAGCATTGCAAGGCAATTAGGGGCAATTACCTTAAACTCAGATGATAGGTCTCTTTTTAGCCTTTCAGAATGAAAGGGTCTATCCTTGCCATAAGAGGGCAAGAAGCCTTTCGTTTGGAGGTTGAAGGGTCATCGAATTATCCTTTGCCATAAGACTGTCCCATGCCATAGAAGGGCAGGTAGTCTAAGGCAAGGATCAGAATAAGCCATTTTTCGTAGGCAGCCAGAAGATACCTCAGCCATTTTCCGTAGGCAACATCCGAGGGTCGAGGTCATAATTGTGTATCGAAGGCAGCATCATTTAGGGTCGTATGACCTTTTAATTATCGAGGCAACAGGCTGAGGTATCCTCGTATTCGAGGGACATGGCTTATCCTGCAAGAAACACAAGGCAACAGGCAACAAGGCAACAGGCAACAAGGCAACAGAGAGGTTACCCAAAAGCGTGCGTGTGTGCACCAATCACGTGATTATATTTAGAAATATATTATCTTGTAATTAATTATTCTAGTCAGTTTAAGGTTGCCACTCCCTATTTTACTAACCACGCAGTATATAAAGCAATAAAGGGAAGGGGGAAGATGAAACCAGCGGAGGAGAGGGGAATTGTAACCAGCGGATCCCTTAATAGGGTTTGGCATAAGTAATAATAAAATAAAAAGAAGAAAAGATTTAGGGTTACCGATGACGTAGCTTTGGCATTTGACAAACCCTGAAAGAAAGAAAAAATGGCAAACAAAAGAGAGTGAGTGCATTATCGGTTCGGGGACAATTAGGGTTAACTTTAATAAAATAAAAGATAAATAAATTAATAATGAATAATAAATAATACTTAGCTTCGATTTGGATTTGATCTGATATGGTTAGAGTCGGAGGAAACCTCGGAGGTAACCCTGAAAAGACAAGGCAGAAAGAGAGGGTGAATGCAAGGCAAACCCTAATATCAAAATAATTTAGATGTAATTTAAATTAAATGAAATTAAATTACTTAACTTTGAGGTTTGTGGAAGGCGTGCGCTCGGGACGAATCATATTGCTAACCCTGATAATGCATAGAAAAGAAAATAAAATCAGTGTATGGCATGTTCCTCGTAAACCCTGATTAGGGCATAAATCAAAATAAATGACTTAATTAATTATTGGTCTCTCGACCTAATTAATAAAATCGAGGGTAAAAATAATTTTTAGGAATTTTTTAGAATTAAAATAAAATAAATACGAATTTTTGAAAGATTTTTAATAATTAAATCAGTTTAGATAATAATTTTATAAATAATATGAGTATTATATTTTATATAATATAAATAAGTAATCAACATAAATTTATTTATAAAAAAAATCTATATAATTTATGTATAATTAGTTTTTGTTTGAAGAAAACATATATATATATATTAAATGAAAAAAAAAGAAGTAGATAAAAGAATTATATAATTGAAAAATAAAAAAAATTGTAAAATACTCAGCTGGATCGTATGCTTCGCGCGCGTGATGTGCATGGTGCGCCTGCAGCTCCATAAGCGTAGGATCAGAAGCCTGATGAGATGAACGGCCAAGATGCGAAGGTATACGGTAGTGGCGTGTTTCTTAACGCGTTGGATCCATTCGGTTTGAAAATCAAACGCGCGCCGAATCCAGCCAGTAAGGAAGTGACACGCAGTCATCTTCATCCTCCCCTCCGTCGTCTTAGCCCTGCAACTGGCTTTTAGCGACGGACGCTTCCATAGCTACAAACCTGCCTCATACGAATACAAGAAAACAAAGGAGAAAATATTTCGCGAGGGTACCATTCGAATCGTATGGACCTCACGAATTTACCTATGGCCTCAATTAGGTCTAAAATTACCTGCACTGAAAAGCCCTAAAAAAAACCCTAGGAATTCGTTCATGGCTAAACATGGTTATCGTGCCCAGAATTCAAATTAACGTTCCAGAAACAATGAATACATCACAATAATCACAGATATGCAATTAAAATTCGTTTATGATGCATGTTGTGGAGTAATCGAGTAGGTTTTTAAAGGGACAAAGAACGACTTACAGTGCCCTGTTCTTGGTGTTTTGATTGCGTGTAGTGATCCTAACAGGTTCAGAATGCGTCTGTGAATCTTTTGGGATGCTAGGAACGGCTTGAATCGCACTCTAACTCCAAATTCGTTCTTGACTTGTTCTTGAAGTTTAAGAACAAAACTAGGGCTCCTGGAGGCAGAAAATCGTCCCCCAATGCTCTGTGTTTGTTGTGTATATATAGGTGAAGAGATTAGGTTAACAAATTTGGATCAAATCTTCCTTGAATCTTGGATTGCAAGTTTTGGAAATTTGTTTGGAAATATGTTTTCAAATCTTTCTAAATCAGTTCCAATCTAATATTTTCTTCCCCAATGAGCCTTGCACGAAATTTCTAGTGAATATTGGATATCTTGATGGTTAATGATTATTAAACTTTGAATAAATCTTGTGAAATCAACAATGGTTATTTGTTGGAAATTAGATTTATGAAAGTTTCTAAAACAAGCCAATATTGGTTCAATTTGCTCAAATCTTATTTGGTCCATTAATTAGAAAATATTTGATTGAATCTTGGCCAAAAATTGAAGAGAGATTTATATCTTTTTTACTTTTATTATTTTACATGATTAATTTATGATTTAAAATAAATAAAACCATAAAATAATCAATAAAAATAATAAAAATAATGAGATATAATTTTTGGGGCGTGCATGGGTCTAAGATGAAGTTTGGATAAAGAAAACATAGGCCCATTTGGAAATATTTGAAATTTTGAGCCTTTTCTTTTCACATTTTTCCCTCCAAAATAACCAACTTTGACATGGTGTATCTCCCTCATTTTTTGAGATATGGGGGTGTTCTAAGACATTCTGGAAACCTTGGAGTGTCCTCTAACCAATGTCTTTGGTCTCATATCAAAATTATTTTCCATGCTCATTTTATGTCCTTTCGAAAAAAGTGTCTTTTTGTTGACTTTTGAAAAGGACCTATAATGTATGGAGCCATAATTCTTAAACCATTGACCTGTGAGCTTTGATTCTTGGACCATTGGATAGAGGAATGAATTATCTTCAAAATGAGCTTTGGTGGGAATTTTTCTGATGAAGTACGAATATTTGGTGAATTTTCAAAGTTTGGTTGACTTTTTCAGTTCATGCCAAAAATAGTAACTCTTGACTTTTGACTTTTCTGATCTTTCCTTGCATCATCATGATCAATCCTTGATCAAATGATGATTTTAGGGTTATGAGGATGTTGTTGACCAAGTATCTGGAACTTTTGACTGTATTTTGGCTTGAAATGACTGTTTTGCCCTTGAGAGTCGACTGTTGACCTAGTCATGATTTGTGGGACTAAGTTTGCTCTGTTTGTCTTGAAACTTTATATGGAGATGCTTTGGGATGTTAGTGACCTTATGGAACCACCTTGAGCCATTGACTCAATGATTTTCCTCTGAATTATTCAAACCCTAGTTTAGAACTTCTGTGTGGGAGACTGTGTTTTGGAGCTTTGTCTTATGATTTGGTTTTGTGTATGAAAAATAGCATGGGCAAATTTTGGGGTATGACAGCTGCCCCTGTTCAATTATCTTAAACCTGAAGATGTAGAGTGGTCTGCGCGCCAGTCGGTATCTGAAGGTGGAAGATGATTGAACATAAGAATACCAAGAAATTTGCCCTATTTGAAGTAGGGACTTTTGTCGGAGATGGGCTTGTGGATACCATCTGGTAGTTGAGAGTATGAAGTGTTTTGAGAAGTAGTCGTTTGAATGTTGATCGTTGCGGAACTGCTTTTAGATTTTGAAAAGTTGATCTGAAGGTAGATCGTTAAGGAACCGTCCAAGGTGTCGACTTAACTTTGAAGGTGGATCATTAAGGAACCGTCCAAGGTATCGACTTAACTCCCCAGGTAGATCACTAAGGAACCGTCCAAGGTATCGACTTAGATCTAAAGGTAGATTGTTAAGGAACCGTCCAAGGTATCGACTTAACTCCGAAGGTGGATCGTTAAGGAACCGTCCAAGGTATCGACTTAACTCCAAAGGTAGATCATTAAGGAACCGTCAAAGGTATCGACTTAGATCTGAAGATAGATTGTTAAGGAACCGTCTAAGGTATCGACTTAACTCCAAAGGTAGATCATTAAGGAACCGTCAAAGGTATCGACTTAGATCTGAAGATAGATTGTTAAGGAACCGTCTAAGGTATCGACTTAACTCCAAAGGTAGATCATTAAGGAACCGTCAAAGGTATCGACTTAGATCTGAAGATAGATTGTTAAGGAACCGTCCAAGGTATCGACTTAACTCCAAAGGTAGATCATTAAGGAACCGTCAAAGGTATCGACTTAGATCTGAAAGGTTTTGATAATGTTTATTTGACTGCAGCAGTAACCTGAAAAAAAGCAAAGTTAGCTTTTTATGCCATGTCATGATGCATGTAATGCGTTTATGTGACGGGATTCTTAAAACAAATGAGAACCTCGCATGTTATGTACGCACTTGTCGCGATGCATTATGTATTATGTATGAACATGTATGCAATATTTGTATGAATATGTTTATGATTTATGACGTATGACTATGATTTGTGCTTTTTGACACATCTTGATTGAGAAGGTGGATCTCCATGTCATTGTAATTTTGATGTTTGATCCTATCCTGAAGATGCTCAGCTGGGGATTTATGATTTCTGCTTGGGGACGATCAGTAACTTGATGTACCCTGATTGGTGATTAGAGATATTGATAAACCATGTTGGAGAAGAGCAAAGTGTTGGAGAACCGATAGTGTTGAATATGTAAACTCTGTTGGGGAGTCATGTCTTTGTCGGGACGAGAGTATTTGAAGGTATCTTCTTAGTGATTACTCTGTGGGGATATGATCTTGCGAAATCAACTTTGTGGGAAGACGCGGATGTCTTGAATGTTGCCCCCGGTATTATAGTACCTACCATTCCTGGATTTTAATTAGGACATGCCACTGAATGTTGATCAAGAGGTCAAATTGGACTTGCATAGATTTGCCCCAGTTAGTAGGAACTTTGGAAAGATTCGCCTCGCGAGGACTTTATGAGATGTGCACTCTGGGCGACATGCCCCTAGTACTTATTATGATGCCCCAGACTGATCAGGAAATAGTTTGAAATCCACTTGGGATGCATGCCTTTGATTGTTTGGCTTTTGAGAGATTCTTGGAATCTTGACTGGATTGCCCCGGATTGATTGGGCAAAACGTGCCATGCCCCTTGTATATGTAGGAGACATTGCTTCTTGTTGGTCGGGATAACTTTGAGTCATTAGTTGTACCCTGTGCAAGTTCTTCCTGATGCTAACATTTGAAATTATGTAGCAGAATATGCTTAATAAAGAATTCATGAGATGCAATGCATACGTTTGTCTTGAGTTTTTGTGAAAACATTAAAGCAGGAGATGTAAAAGCGCGATATTTGTAAAAACCTGATATTTGTAACAACGTGATGTTTGTAAAAATGAAATATCAACTCAGCATTTTTGGTAAACCTTAAGGAGTCAGGATACCTTTTGGTGACAGTATGCTTTCGAACTAACCATGCTTCAGTTAGGACTTTCAAGGGTTGTAACGTGGCTTGGTTAACGGTTTAAGAAACAAAGGATAAAGGCTCAAAATTTATTTATACCCATCCCCTTCTTCGTGATGTTCTTCAGCCCTAAGCTTAGTTAATTCAACTTACGCATTCAGATTCCAAGAGACTTTGGATTTGCACCTTTGATAATGATGATGGCTCATCAGCAGAGAGAACTTTTTGAGATGGCAGTCACTTCTTCCTTTTGGGTAGTCACAACATTGTGTTGTTCAGGAATTTATTGACTTCTCTTTTTTCATCTTTGGATATCCCTAACTTTTGCCTGAACTGTCTATTTTGAGCATGCAGTCAGCGGGACGCCTTGATTTTTGCCTAAGTCTTCTTTTTGATTTTTGACTTAGCAGGCTTTTCTTTGTATATATGTTTTTTCATCATTTTTGTTTTTGAAAGATATTGACTGCCTTGCTTAATGATTGATGAACCATCGTTGGCTTTTGATTGACATCTCCAACACTTCTTTGATGTGTGTGGATGAACGCTTGTGATTGAAACCTTTGTTGAAAGGTGTACTGAATGATTCTCTTAAAATAGAATGCACAGTCAAATTAACTGAGAACTACCTTGCCCCAGGTTATGATCAAGGGTTTTAATTAGTACAAGAAATAAACTTCTACTTCTTAGGCTCAACGGGGTTGACGAGGGATTAACATCCTTATATCTCCACTGTTTAGGAATTGAAATAATGCCTGCACATCGTCAGCATAGTCTGCTCAAAATCATACTGTATGAGGTTGCGGTATCATTTTCGTCATCCTCCCTCAAAAGGCATACAACTTTTAGCAGGAGTTGAATATCACAAAACATATGTAAAGTAAAGACGCAATTTAAAATGAGTGATAGCGAAATAATTTGTTCAAGACAGACATATGCAATGCATTGATGATGATTATTAAGACAGATAATGTCTATCATAAGCCGAATGTTTAAACAAACAGAAAAGAAACATGCAAATGAAAGTAGATCTAATGATCCAAAAGTTCGTCCGTCTAGACGTCAATCAGTCTTGTCATGACTAGGCATAGGAGCGGCGATCACCACAGGAGTTTTCAGGAGGATTGAATTTGATTTCTCCGTCGTTGATCAGATCTTGGATCTTATTCTTCAATGTCCAGCAATCGTTTGTGTAATGCCCAGGACTGTTGGAATGGTACGTGCACCTCATATTGAGTTTATATCCAGGAGTGGAGGTGTTAGAATTCTTAGGAGCATCCCTCAGGGTAATCAATCTGATCTTCAACAGATGTTGTAATGTTTGAGCCGACGAGATATTGATTTCGGTGAATTGACGCTTGGGTGCATCTGGCTTGCGTTGTTGTTTTGGAACTGGTGTAGAGATTCAGAGTATCCGGGGTTCGAGCTTCCGGAATGTGTATCTGATAAGAATGTTTCAGAATGTACGGGGTTCGAGCTTCCAGAATGTATATCTGATTGGAATGTTTCAGAAGTCTGGGGGTCAAGCTTCCAGAATGTTCATCTGATTGGAACTTTCAGAATGTCCGGGGTTCGAGCTTCCAGAATGTATATCTGATTGGAACTTTCAGAATGTCTGGGGTTCGAGCTTCCGGAATGTATATCTGATTGGAATGTTTTAGAAGTCTGGGGGTCAAGCTTCCAGAATGTTCATCTGATTGGAACTTTCAGAATGTTCGGGGTTCGAGCTTCCGGAATGTATATCTGATTGGAATGTTTCAGAAGTCTGGGGGTCAAGCCTCCAGAATGTTCATCTGATTAGGATTGATTTGTTGATGGTATTTGTCTGACTAGTTGGTCGACCTGAAAGGAAAAGTTAGTTTTATGTGATGTTTATGAATGCAAATGCAATCTTTTCAAGGATCTTCAGGAATTTAGTTAGCAACATTAGAAAATGGTTTGGTTGCGTCTTTGTCTGAAGAATTCTGACTTTTGTCTTTGAATGTCTTTCTTTGAGAATCAAGCTCACCATATCCAGTGGGTCATAGCCTCTGATTCGGGATGCCTCTGAATTTGAGGATACATGGCTAGAGGAAAATAAATCCTCTTGCCCCTCGATAGGTATTGTGTCTTCGAACTGGAAGGCATACGGCCAAAGGAAAATATATCCCTTTGCCCCTTGAGAGGTACGGTGTCTTTGAACTGGGAGACATTTAGCCAGAGTAAAATAAATCCTCTTGCCCCTTGATGAGAATTTAGTCCTTTGATAAGGGCATCTGAAATTGTGCGCCCTAATTTCCTAAGATCCTTGAAAGGGTTAGTTAACATGTGATGTTATGATGTTATGATGTTATGATGTCATGCAGATGCATAAGTAAAGCATAAGTTCATAAGGACGAGATGTCCTACAGGAAAATCCTGCAAGGAAATAAAAGGTTAAAGCATAAGGTAATGAGGACGAAATGTCCTACGAGCAAATCCTGCAAGGAAATAGAAAGGTTAGATAACAAACAAGTCACACAAGAGTCCTTAAGTTTAAAGGTTTGCATGAAGTATGACCAGGTGACTACCCTTCCCCAAAGGTACTTCTATGGATAAGGATTATATCAGCAACGGGTTCTACCAAGTTACTCAGAATTGTCAGCCCCCTCTAAAGCACCCTCGAACATGGTACATGCATACCACGCAATGATACTTTAGGAAGAAGCCTATCTGAGTTGTAGTATCGGGTCGCGACCATAACTTGACATGCACCAAGAATAGCCCTCCCACTACGTTCCTAAAAGTCAGGATGGGTTAAAGGTGACTAAAGGTCCTTGAGCTCCGACGCACCCAAAGATACATGCGTAAACCTCTCTCATGCAAAAGAGGTACACAATAACCAGTGGAGGCCTAACTCAAGCGCGAACTTCATTTTGACCAATCCCAAGCATGCACAAGGGAGGTCTCCATGACTATGCCGCTCCTATCTTAAGGTGCACTCGAATCCGGGTATAGGATTCATCTTCCATTCAATACCCAAAACAACCTTGGAAAATAAAGCAAACAAACAAACAATTATCAAAGTGATCCTAAACTTTAAGGTAACCCCTCTTTTATTCGAAAGCATCCCCAGCAGAGTCGCCAGTTCTGTAACACGGTGAACTGACTTTTTATTAATCGGAATGTCGCGGTAAGCAAGAGTCGCCACCGACTTTTATTTTATCCAAACAAATTCGGAAAGGCAAAAAGAAACAGAAAAAAACCTTTTTAAAGAAATCTAAGTTCGGGGGGTAATTTATGCAAAGGGAAGGTGTAAGGCACCCTTTGCATCCATGGTTTTCCATGGGCTCTTAATTGCTTTGCTTGCTCGTTTGTTTAGAAAATGTAGATGAAAGAGATAGGGACTTTAGCTTGTGAATAAGCGTTGCCCTTTTGAAAAATTATGAGAAAGAATATAATAAAAAGGTTTGAGCATTGCAAGGCAATTAGGGGCAATTACCTTAAACTCAGATGATAGGTCTCTTTTTAGCCTTTCAGAATGAAAGGGTCTATCCTTGCCATAAGAGGGCAAGAAGCCTTTCGTTTGGAGGTTGAAGGGTCATCGAATTATCCTTTGCCATAAGACTGTCCCATGCCATAGAAGGGCAGGTAGTCTAAGGCAAGGATCAGAATAAGCCATTTTTCGTAGGCAGCCAGAAGATACCTCAGCCATTTTCCGTAGGCAACATCCGAGGGTCGAGGTCATAATTGTGTATCGAAGGCAGCATCATTTAGGGTCGTATGACCTTTTAATTATCGAGGCAACAGGCTGAGGTATCCTCGTATTCGAGGGACATGGCTTATCCTGCAAGAAACACAAGGCAACAGGCAACAAGGCAACAGGCAACAAGGCAACAGAGAGGTTACCCAAAAGCGTGCGTGTGTGCACCAATCACGTGATTATATTTAGAAATATATTATCTTGTAATTAATTATTCTAGTCAGTTTAAGGTTGCCACTCCCTATTTTACTAACCACGCAGTATATAAAGCAATAAAGGGAAGGGGGAAGATGAAACCAGCGGAGGAGAGGGGAATTGTAACCAGCGGATCCCTTAATAGGGTTTGGCATAAGTAATAATAAAATAAAAAGAAGAAAAGATTTAGGGTTACCGATGACGTAGCTTTGGCATTTGACAAACCCTGAAAGAAAGAAAAAATGGCAAACAAAAGAGAGTGAGTGCATTATCGGTTCGGGGACAATTAGGGTTAACTTTAATAAAATAAAAGATAAATAAATTAATAATGAATAATAAATAATACTTAGCTTCGATTTGGATTTGATCTGATATGGTTAGAGTCGGAGGAAACCTCGGAGGTAACCCTGAAAAGACAAGGCAGAAAAAGAGGGTGAATGCAAGGCAAACCCTAATATCAAAATAATTTAGATGTAATTTAAATTAAATGAAATTAAATTACTTAACTTTGAGGTTTGTGGAAGGCGTGCGCTCGGGACGAATCATATTGCTAACCCTGATAATGCATAGAAAAGAAAATAAAATCAGTGTATGGCATGTTCCTCGTAAACCCTGATTAGGGCATAAATCAAAATAAATGACTTAATTAATTATTGGTCTCTCGACCTAATTAATAAAATCGAGGGTAAAAATAATTTTTAGGAATTTTTTAGAATTAAAATAAAATAAATACGAATTTTTGAAAGATTTTTAATAATTAAATCAGTTTAGATAATAATTTTATAAATAATATGAGTATTATATTTTATATAATATAAATAAGTAATCAACATAAATTTATTTATAAAAAAAAATCTATATAATTTATGTATAATTAGTTTTTGTTTGAAGAAAACATATATATATATATATATATATATATATATTAAATGAAAAAAAAAGAAGTAGATAAAAGAATTATATAATTGAAAAATAAAAAAAATTGTAAAATACTCAGCTGGATCGTATGCTTCGCGCGCGTGATGTGCATGGTGCGCCTGCAGCTCCATAAGCGTAGGATCAGAAGCCTGATGAGATGAACGGCCAAGATGCGAAGGTATACGGTAGTGGCGTGTTTCTTAACGCGTTGGATCCATTCGGTTTGAAAATCAAACGCGCGCCGAATCCAGCCAGTAAGGAAGTGACACGCAGTCATCTTCATCCTCCCCTCCGTCGTCTTAGCCCTGCAACTGGCTTTTAGCGACGGACACTTCCATAGCTACAAACCTGCCTCATACGAATACAAGAAAACAAAGGAGAAAATATTTCGCGAGGGTACCATTCGAATCGTATGGACCTCACGAATTTACCTATGGCCTCAATTAGGTCTAAAATTACCTGCACTGAAAAGCCCTAAAAAAAACCCTAGGAATTCGTTCATGGCTAAACATGGTTATCGTGCCCAGAATTCAAATTAACGTTCCAGAAACAATGAATACATCACAATAATCACATATATGCAATTAAAATTCGTTTATGATGCATGTTGTGGAGTAATCGAGTAGGTTTTTAAAGGGACAAAGAACGACTTACAGTGCCCTGTTCTTGGTGTTTTGATTGCGTGTAGTGATCCTAACAGGTTCAGAATGCGTCTATGAATCTTTTGGGATGCTAGGAACGGCTTGAATCGCACTCTAACTCCAAATTCGTTCTTGACTTGTTCTTGAAGTTTAAGAACAAAACTAGGGCTCCTGGAGGCAGAAAATCGTCCCCCAATGCTCTGTGTTTGTTGTGTATATATAGGTGAAGAGATTAGGTTAACAAATTTGGATCAAATCTTCCTTGAATCTTGGATTGCAAGTTTTGGAAATTTGTTTGGAAATATGTTTTCAAATCTTTCTAAATCAGTTCCAATCTAATATTTTCTTCCCCAATGAGCCTTGCACGAAATTTCTAGTGAATATTGGATATCTTGATGGTTAATGATTATTAAACTTTGAATAAATCTTGTGAAATCAACAATGGTTATTTGTTGGAAATTAGATTTATGAAAGTTTCTAAAACAAGCCAATATTGGTTCAATTTGCTCAAATCTTATTTGGTCCATTAATTAGAAAATATTTGATTGAATCTTGGCCAAAAATTGAAGAGAGATTTATATCTTTTTTACTTTTATTATTTTACATGATTAATTTATGATTTAAAATAAATAAAACCATAAAATAATCAATAAAAATAATAAAAATAATGAGATATAATTTTTGGGGCGTGCATGGGTCTAAGATGAAGTTTGGATAAAGAAAACATAGGCCCATTTGGAAATATTTGAAATTTTGAGCCTTTTCTTTTCACATTTTTCCCTCCAAAATAACCAACTTTGACATGGTGTATCTCCCTCATTTTTTGAGATATGGGGGTGTTCTAAGACATTCTGGAAACCTTGGAGTGTCCTCTAACCAATGTCTTTGGTCTCATATCAAAATTATTTTCCATGCTCATTTTATGTCCTTTTGAAAAAAGTGTCTTTTTGTTGACTTTTGAAAAGGACCTATAATGTATGGAGCCATAATTCTTAAACCATTGACCTGTGAGCTTTGATTCTTGGACCATTGGATAGAGGAATGAATTATCTTCAAAATGAGCTTTGGTGGGAATTTTTCTGATGAAGTATGAATATTTGGTGAATTTTCAAAGTTTGGTTGACTTTTTCAGTTCATGCCAAAAATAGTAACTCTTGACTTTTGACTTTTCTGATCTTTCCTTGCATCATCATGATCAATCCTTGATCAAATGATGATTTTAGGGTTATGAGGATGTTGTTGACCAAGTATCTGAAACTTTTGACTGTATTTTGGCTTGAAATGACTGTTTTGCCCTTGAGAGTCGACTGTTGACCTAGTCATGATTTGTGGGACTAAGTTTGCTCTGTTTGTCTTGAAACTTTATATGGAGATGCTTTGGGATGTTAGTGACCTTATGGAACCACCTTGAGCCATTGACTCAATGATTTTCCTCTGAATTATTCAAACCCTAGTTTAGAACTTCTGTGTGGGAGACTGTGTTTTGGAGCTTTGTCTTATGATTTGGTTTTGTGTATGAAAAATAGCATGGGCAAATTTTGGGGTATGACACAATGCTATTTAAGTCACATTTTATGGTCCAATAGATCTCACGCAAGCATGGTCAAAGGCTGCTTTTGCTGCTATGAACTTACCTGCCATGACCACATGCATGCATGCAAGACCAGCCAGAGCAATTATTTTTTGCACTTTATAAGGAGTGACGTTCGTCAGGCTTGGAGTGTACCGTCACTCCCTTTTCCTATCCCTTGTGTCATCCGTCAACCATTATAAATGCTCAGCATTTTCGTTGCTGAGCCACTTCAACAAATTCATTTTTATTTTCCTTTCAATCTTTCGTTGTCCCAATCTCTTAACTCATCAATTCCCATTCATTTTCCTTTCAAACTTCACATTAAATTTTCATTACCACCCATTATTTTCGTTTTCCATTTCATCATCTATTTAAACTCCATTCAACAGAGCCAAGAAAATCAACTCTCCATAATAAACTCAGTTTCTGTTATTTCTAAAAATCAAACCAGTTCTTAACATCTACCATCACTATGGCGAACAGGAACCAACAAAATAGAGGAGAGTCATACCTCGCCAGTATCATGTTTCGAAATGGGGAAGTTGGAGAGCTTCAACTTGAACGCTACAAAAATTTCTATCAATGAGGCGTTGTGTCGACACGGTTCGCCAATGTTGACTGGTTAGAAAGTTTAGGACTGCTCAACAGTGTGAGATATTTACTCGGAAAAACTGGTTTAACATATGTAAGCACACCGAACATACCCACGTATGAGCTTTTAACACTGGAGTTCTTGAGCTCCCACGCTTACAACGCTCCTACTAATGCCGCCCAGAATCTAATCAGAATCGCTTCCTTCCAATTGTTTAATCAAGAATACACTTTAACTCAAGAGAATTTGAGCGAGATACTCCAGTTCATCTCATTAGCTTTCTGACGCTTCAAACGGAACTCAAATTGGATGTCCAGAACTCCAGTTATGAATTTTCGAAGTTTCATAATGATTCGGCAATTTTAATGCGTTTTGCTTACGGAAATTCCGCTCCAAAACTCATCCTCTTCAAATCAATCACATTCTAAACAACCTCTTAACATATCTTTTCACTTCCAAACTTCTTATAACATGAGCAACATATTCCATCTCCGAAGTTCGATTTCTGAAACATCATGACAATAATACTCTTTGAAAACTTGTAACTGAACCTCTTCTGAGAAGCAACGCTTCTCCCCCACTTTGCTCAAACCAACTCCTGCAGCAAAACAAACAAGTACCGACAGTGATTCACTCACATGTCGCGTACCAAGGGATAATACGCCGATGGTATTCAACTGCCGCACAACTCAACTGACTCGACAATTGGCTGGACGGACTGACTTGCTCTGATACCACAATTGTAACACCCTCCTAAACCCATGCGGCATTTATATAAAATACAGAGTAAAACATAAAAACAAGGGAGCCACAATTAAAATAAATCAATTTATCATAAGTCAATTGTCATGCTACACTTAGGAACAAATCATCAAATTATCATAATCATGTTTCTACACAGCGGAACATTCTTCAACGGATAAGCATAACATCATCTATGCAATATCCCACAAAATAAATCCAAAACAAATAAATATAGTTATAATCAAAACTCTATACTAGCATTCCCCAGTTTTACAATATCATAGCATGACACTTGACGTTATACTAAACACACTGACTTATGAGCTAATCCTCACCAAGTTGAAAGTTGTTATCCTCAATCTGAAAATGACAACATGTAAGGGTGAGTTTCATTCACAATTAACAAATATTATTGCATCATAAATAATAACACATCATAGTTATATTATTCACCCAATTTCATCATATTCAGATTATCAGAAAACATCCATCAATTACACAAACACCAATAGAATACATCATTCAAATACAAATCATACTCATCAATCAAGTCACAACAAATCATGCATATGTAATGAACTGACACTATGCATGTGGTACCAATCACCATCAATGGGAATAACCCACCGACCGATCCAACATCGTCAAGATACGGCCCTGCCAACACAAATTCCACACAATGAGAATTATGCCCTTCACTGATCCAACACATCATCTGGATACAACTCTCGTCAATGATTTATGAATGAATGCACACATATAACATACTTATTACATATTCGATCCGATGAACAACATGGTCTCATACTCTTACCATCATCATCATCATCATCATCATCATCAAAAAGCATGTATATGTATCAACATCATTCAATACAAATCAATCATCATCATTAAGAACATACATGTATCCGCATCAATCCTCATCATCATCATCCATAAAGAACATACATGTATTCACATCATCCAAAACAAATCAATCATCATTATACAATTCTCAAAAATCATCACATAATCATATTTTCAAACACATCTTATATTGTCACATTTTATCATATATGTCAACAATACATCATCCATCAAACTAACAAAATATTCACATCATATATGTCCACAACACATCATTCATCAAAACAAGGAAATCATGGTTTTAAAAATAAATTCGAGCTACTGTTCATTTCATCATTATAACACAAAGAATATTTCATAAGCTTCATCTTGCTCGAAATGACACCTAAAACAGGCCAACGGTTCGAAAATTACGCATCATCAAACTTTCAAAAATCACAAAACAAAAAATTTTGCACACACGCTTGGTCATACGCGTACCATACGCGTATCAGCAGAGGCTGACTCTCACAGAAAATACTTCATACGCGTATCACTCCACCGTACGCGTATCACCCTACTCCATACGCGTACCATATATGTACCTACAAAAGGTTGTGCAACGACGGGACAGGGTGGCGTACCATACGCGTACAACCCCTTAGGATGCCACTCATATGCGTATCATACGCAAACCACCAGCGACTTCTCCAAAATCTGCAATCGTACCAGTCCGTCTTCCACTCGTTTTCACCATAACAGTCTGCGATGTTTGAGTCTAAAACAACATCTTTACACACTTTAACTTATATGATTCATCCAACTTCAACAATCTATCATCCTATATCAATTTTACACATCAAAAATCCAACTTCAACTCAATTAGTTAGAAACCCATATTCATAGATTCAGTTTCCATGAATGAACACAACAACACATCAACAGTACTATATTCATATTAAACATCAATCTATACACAATCATACATAGAACTCAATATAGGTAACATCAAATTATATGATCCTCTTCAAAATCATCCTTGCAACACCCCATAAACTTCTTTATTTAATTTAATTAATTTTTTTATTAAATAATAGAATTAATTGAATTATTTGAGAAATATGGATTAATAAGGCTAATGGGCCAGTGTCGCAAGTAGCAATTGGGGGGTGTGTCAGTTCCAAAGCCTTTTTCTAAAATAAAGTTATATTTTCGTAAAATAGAAAAGAGGAAGATTTTGTGAAAAGAGAACCAAAAAGGAGAAGAGAAGATTGAACGTGAAATTGGGAGAAGAGCAAGGGCATCCAAGAATTCGACATCGAGGTAAGGGGGGATTCTTCTCATTAACCTCTATTATGGGTTGTATGAATGATTCAATAGAGTTTGTATGTTAGGATTCTGAATTGGATTGTATGTCGGGTTTGGGGTTTTGGGGTTTATAGAACTTTGGTTCAATTTATGTTGTGAATGATGAATGGTGTTGAATAATGATGTTAAGCATGATTAGAAGTATGTGTAAATGTGCAAATTGTGTTGTATGTGTGGTTCATTTTCTGAAATTCGTACTGGTATGATTTTGAGGGCAATTGGGATGTATAGAATGTTGTTTTCTGCAGGTTGGGGTTTTTGAAATTGCCGAGTCGCGCTGCGTGCACAGGGTTGGCGCCGCGAACAGGTGGGCAAAATGCCAGGATGTTGTGATACGCACAGGTCGCGCCGCGTACAGGTGTTGGCGCCGCGAAGGCGTAACTTTTTCTCGTTTCGCATCGCGTACAGGTGTTTGCGCCGCGAATAGCTTGGCAAAGAGCCAAGGATTTTTGAAACGCTCAGTTGGCACCGCGAACCAAGTTGGCGCCGCGTGCTGCTGATGTTTGGGACTTTTTAAAAAGTTTAACGATGCACAACTTTTTAACTGTTAGTCCGTTTGATGTGCTGTTTCGAGCACACTGAAGCTAATTAAGCGATTTACGCAATAAAATAATGTTTTGAGTTGTGACTCGATTTTATTTTAAAACACTTGATTTAATTGGTTCTGGTAGTTTATGCGTACAAATGCACTGGTGAATGTTTTGGCTATTAACTCGTCTTGGTTGTGATTGATGATTAATATACATGTGTTGCTGATGTAAAATGTATATTTGAGATGGTTGAAAAAAAATAGCATAACTATTGTGTGGCTATTGTTGTTGCATCGGTTGATGATTATGGTTGTTCAGTTGTTTGGTATTGATGATTAGCATGCGGTATGTGATGCATGCATTTCATAATCATGTTGTGGGTTGTATCCCTTATGGTGGTGGGACAGCGGTAGCTAATTCCCATTGTGTGGAATTGGTGAGAGAAGTAGCCGAATCTTTATGGTGGTGGATCGGTGAGATGGGTTATCCCATGTTTGGTACCACATGCATTTAGTTTCATTGCATTAGGTTGTTGTGTATAATTGTAACATGAATGGAAGTAGTCCAATGTTATAATTTGTGTGTATTTGGTATGGATGATTGTATCTGATGAATGTTGCTATACTATCTGAATATAATTGAATTTGGGTGAATAATGTATGAATGAAATTGTATTGTTTATATTCCTATAACATTTGTTAATGCGAATGAAACTCACCCTTACTTTTGTTATTTTTCAGATTGAGGAGTAGCTTGTGTACTTGGCGAGGATTAGCTCGTCAAGTAGTTCGTTAGAGTCAGTGGGGTCTGTGTCATGCTCTGGTCGTGTAACACTGGGAACGTTATTTTAGGATTGGTTGATAAATCCTTGTTTTGTTTATGGTTTATGGTTGGATCATGAGTCTCCGACTCTGGATGTTTAATTATTCAGTCGTTAAGAATATTCTGCTGTGTTAACATGATATCTGAATAATTTTTTGGTTTATCGTTCCTTTATGGCATGACATGAATATTTGTTTATTTTATTGGAGTTGTAATACCCTTTTTCATGTTTACTCTGATTTTTGTTAAATTTTCCGCGGGGTTTAGAAGGGTGTTACAATAGTGGTATCAGAGCATACTCGGTCGTTTGAGTCAGAGTCTTAGTGTCGGTTAATCCTTCGTATACGATTAGTGTAAGGTTGACACTGTCGATACTTCTTGTTCTAATGAATATTGTTTAATATTTAACAGAACAATGGCCGGAAGAGGAGGAAGAAGAGGCTTTGGACATGATTGCTGGTGTATTAGGAGGGAATGCCAATGGAGCTAGTATTGGTGCTGACAGGCAGCTGAACAGTTTTCAGAGGAACAATCCTCCGTTGTTCAAAGGCACGCACGATCCCGAAGGCGCTCAGAGGTGGCTGAAGGAAATTGAAAGGATCTTCAGAGTGATCGATTATGCTGAAAATCTGAAGGTGAGGTATGGGACTCACATGTTGTCTGAAGAAGCTGATGATTGGTGGATGGCTAGTAGAGATGAACTTGAATCTGCAGGTGTATCGATCACTTGGGCTGTATTCAGGCGAGAATTCCTGAGGAGGTACTTTCTTGAGGATGTTCAGGGCAGGAAAGAAGTTGAGTTTTTGGAGCTGACATAAGGTAACATGACGGTACCAGAATATGCTTCAAGGTTTGTTGAGCTGGCCAAGTACTATGTCCACTATAACAATGATGAAGCGAGCGAATTTTCGAAATGTGTTAAGTTCGAGAATGGTCTCCGTGATGAAATTAAGCAGGGAATCAGGTACCAAAGGATTCGTCGGTTTACAGATTTGGTGGATTGTAGTAGGATCTATGAAGAGGATAACCACAAGCTGAAGTCATCTCACTCCCGCGAGTTAGTTGACAAGAAAGGGAAGAAGCCTATGGACCATGGTAAACCATATGGTAGGGGTAATCATAAGGCTGGAGGTTGGAAGAAGCCTAGTGGGGGAGACTCTAGTGCCCCTGTTAAGTGCTTTAAGTGTGGGGAACCTGGACATCGTGTTCACGAGTGCAAAAGCGAAGAGAAGAAGTGCTACAGGTGTGGTAAAGCAGGCCACATTGCTGTTGACTGCAAGGGAAGGGCTGTGACTTGTTATAACTGTGGTGAAGAGGGCCATATTTGTCCACAGTTTCCTAAGCCAAAGGAGAATCAAGCTAGGGGTAAAGTTTTCGCTTTATCAGGTTCAGAGACTACTCCAGAGGATCGATTGATTAAAGGTACGTGTTTTATCCATGGCACTCCTTTAATTGCAATAATAGATACTATAGCAACTCACTCGTTTATTTCGTTGGATTGTGCTAAACGTCTGAACTTGGAAATATCTGATATTCATGGAAGTATGATCATTGACACTCCTGCGTCGGGTTCAATAACTACTTCGTTTGCCTGTTTGAACTGTCCAATTAATATTTTTGGTAGAGAGTTCGGAATGGACTTAGTGTGCCTTCCTTTGGAACAACTTGATGTCATCCTGGGTATGAATTGGTTGCAATTTAATCGGGTTCATATCAACTGTTTCACGAAGACAATTATTTTTCCTGAAGATGTCAGTGTCGAGAATTTAGCAATGACTGCTAGACAAGTGGGTGAAGCCATGAAGGACGGGGCTGTCGTGTTTATGTTGATTGCATCCATGGTAGTGAAGAAGGAAGTGGTGAGTAGTGACTTACCGGTAGTATGTGAATTTCCAGAAGTCTTTCCAGAAGATGTAAGAGAGTTACCGCCAGAGAGGGAGGTAGAATTTGCTATTGAGTTAGTTCCTGGAACTAGTCCTGTGTCGATGGCACCGTATCGTATGTCGGCATCTGAATTAGCGGAGTTGAAGAGTCAACTAGAAGAGTTATTGGAAAAAGAATTCATTCATCCTAGTGTGTCGCCGTGGGTGCGCCGGTGTTGTTGGTAAAGAAGAAAGAAAGCTCTATGAGATTGTGTGTGGATTATAGACAGCTGAATAAAGTTACTATCAAGAATCGGTATCCATTACCGAGGATTGATGATTTGATGGATCAATTGGTTGGTGCGAGTGTGTTCAGCAAAATTGACTTAAGGTCGGGATATCATCAGATTCGGGTGAAGACGGGCGATATTCAGAAAACGGCATTTAGAACAAGGTATGGCCATTACGAGTATACAGTGATGCCATTTGGAGTGACTAATGCGCCAGGTGTTTTCATGGAGTATATGAATAGGATCTTCCATCCTTACCTGGATCAGTTTGTGGTGGTATTTATCGATGATATTCTGATATATTCTAAGAGTGAAGAAGAACATACAGAGCATTTAAGGGTGGTATTAGAACTACTGAAGGAAAAGAAACTTTATGCGAAACTATCGGAGTGTGAGTTCTGGCTAAGTGAAGTAATCTTTCTTGGGCATGTAATTTCTAAAGATGGTATTGCCGTTGACCCAACGAAAGTAGAAGCAGTGTCTTAATGGGAAGCTCCGAAGTCATTTTCCGAAATCCGTAGTTTCATTGGTCTTGCGGGTTACTATAGAAAGTTCATTGAAGGTTTTTCAAAGTTAGCGTTGCCGTTAACTAAGTTGACTAGGAAGGGTCAAGCATTCATCTGGGATTCGAAATGTGAAGAAGGATTCGAAGAGTTGAAGAAGAGGTTGACTAGTGCGCCGATCTTGATTTTGCCGAATCCGGCGGAATCTTTTGTTGTATATTGTGATGCTTCGTTGTTGGGATTAGGAGGTGTACTAATGTAGAATCAACAGGTAGTCGCTTATGCATCGAGACAACTCAAAGTGCATGAGAGAAACTATCCGACTCATGACTTAGAGTTGGCAGCAGTGGTATTTGTGTTGAAATTGTGGAGACATTATCTGTATGGTTCGAGGTTTGAAGTGTTTAGTGATCACAAGAGCCTGAAGTATCTCTTTGATAAAAAAGAGCTAAATATGAGGCAAAGAAGGTGGTTAGAGTTCCTCAAGGATTATGATTTTGGACTGAATTACCATCCGGGTAAAGCAAACGTGGTTGCCGATGCTTTGAGTAGTAAGTCCTTGCATATGTCTATGCTTATGGTAAGAGAATTGGATTTAATTGAACAATTCAGAGATTTGAGTTTAGTATGCGAAGGCACTCCTGTCAGTGTTAAGTTGGGTATGCTGAAGCTGACTAGTGGTATTCTGGAAGAGATTCGAGAAGGTCAGAAAGCTGATGTAGAGTTGGCGGATAAGTTGACTCTGATTAACCAAGGCAAGGGAGGTGAATTCAGAATCGACGAGAATGGTATTATAAGGTTTGGTAATCGTGTTTGTGTTCCTAATGCTTCCGAATTGAGGAAGAGTATTCTCGAAGAAGGACATCGTAGTGGATTGAGTATTCATCCTGGTGCTACCAAGATGTATCATGACTTAAAGAAGCTGTTTTGGTGGCCTGGAATGAAAAAGGAAATAGCTGAATTTGTCTATGCTTGTTTGATTTGTCCAAAATCGAAGATTGATCATCAGAAACCGTATGGAGCTATGCAACCGTTATTTATTCCGGAATGGAAGTGGGATAGTATATCTATGGATTTTGTTTCTGGTTTGCCGAAGACGGTGAAGAACTATGAAGCCATTTGGGTATTGTAGATAGGTTGACAAAGTCTGCTCATTTCATACCAATGAGAATGGATTACCCAATGGAGAGACTTGCTCAATTGTACATTGAGAAGATAGTGAGTTTGCATGGTATTCCTTCGAGTATCGTGTCAGATAGAGATCCAAGGTTTACATCCAAATTTTGGGAAGGTTTGCAGAAGGCTTTGGGTACTAAGCTGAGATTGAGTTCTGCCTATCATCCGCAGACGGATGGACAGACAGAAAGAACTATTCAATCGCTAGAAGGTTTGTTGCGTGCTTGTGTGTTGGAAAAAGGTGGTACTTGGGATAGTTATCTACCCTTGATCGAATTTACCTACAATAATAGTTTTCACTCGAGCATTGGTATGGCTCCGTTTGAAGCTTTGTATGGTCGGAGGTGTAGGACACCTTTATGTTGGTATGAATCTGGCGAAAGTGCGGTGATTGGACCAGAGATTGTTCAAGAAACGACGGAAAAGATTAAGATGATTCAGGAGAAGATGAAGGCTTCTCAAAGTCGTCAGAAGAGCTGTCATGACAAGAGGCGGAGAACACTTGAATTTCAAGAAGGAGATCACGTGTTTATAAGAGTTACTCCTATGACTGGGATCAGACGAGCTCTAAAGTCAAGGAAGTTGACTCCGTGTTTTATTGGTCCGTTTCAGATTTCAGAAAGAGTAGGAGATGTGGCGTATCGCATTGCGTTGCCACCAACGCTTGCAAATCTGCATGATGTATTCCATGTGTCGCAGTTGAGGAAATACATTGCTGATCTGTCACATGTGATCCAAGTGGATGATGTACAGATAAAGGATAATCTGACAGTTGAAGCTTTGCCTATGAGGATTGAAGATCGAAAGGTGAAACAATTGCGTGGCTAGGAGATAGCGTTGGTAAGAGTAGCTTGGGGAGGACCAGCCGGTGGAAATGTTACATGGGAATTGGAGAGCCGGATGAAGGACTCCTACCCGGAACTCTTTGCCTAAGGTATATTTTCGAGGACGAAAACTTTTCTAGTGGGGGAGGGTTGTAACACCCCATAAATTTCTTTATTTAATTTAATTAATTTTTTTATTAAATAATAGAATTAATAGAATTATTTGAGAAATATGGATTAATAAGGCTAATGGGCCAGTGTCGCAAGTAGCGATTGGGGGCTGTGTCAGTTGCAAAGCCTTTTTCTAAAATAAAGTTATATTTTCATAAACTAGAAAAAGAGGAAGATTTTGTGAAAAGAGAACCAAAAAGGAGAAGAGAAGATTGAACGTGAAATTGGGAGAAGAGCAAGTGCGAAGAGCAAGGGCATCCAAGAATTCGACATCGAGGTAAAGGGGGATTCTTCTCGTTAACCTCTATTATGGGTTGTATGAATGATTCAATAGAGTTTGTATGTTAGGATTCTGAATTGGATTGTATGTCGGGTTTGGGGTTTTGGGGTTTATAGAACTTTGGTTCAATTTATATTGTGAATGATGATTGGTGTTGAATAATGATGTTAAGCGTGATTAGAAGTATGTGTAAATGTGCAAATTGTGTTGTATGTGTGGTTCATTTTCTGAAAATCGTACTGGTATGATTTTGAGGGTAATTGGGATGTATAGAATGTTGTTTTCTGCAGGTTGGGGTTTCTGAAATCGCCGGTTGGCACCGCATGCACAGGGTTGGCGCCGCGAACAGGTGGGCAGAATGCCAGGATGTTGTGATACGCACAGGTCGCGCCGCGTACAGGTGTTGGCGCCGCGAAGGCGTAACTTTTTCTCGTTTCACGTCGCGTACAGGTGTTTGCGCCGCGAATAGCTTGGCAGAGAGCCAAGGATTTTTGGAACGCTCAGTTCGCGCCGCGAACCAAGTTGGCGCCGCGTGCTGTTGATGTTTGGGACTTTTTAAAAAGTTTAACAATGCATAACTTTTTAACTGTTAGTCCGTTTGATGTGCCGTTTCGAGCACAGTGAAGCTAACTAAGCAATTTACGCAATAAAATAGTGTTTTGAGTTGTGACTCGATTTTATTTTAAAACACTTGATTTAATTGGTTGTGGTGGTTTATGCGTACAAATGCACTGGTGAATGTTTTGGCTATTAACTCGTCTTGGTTGTGATTGATGATTAATATACATGTGTTGCTGATGTAAAATGTATATTTGAGATGGTTGAAAAAAAATAGCATAACTATTATGTGGCTATTGTTGTTGCATCGGTTGATGATTATGATTGTTCAGTTGTTTGGTATTGATGATTAGCATGCGGTATGTGATGCATGCATTTCATAATCATGTTGTGGGCTGTATCCCTTATGGTGGTGGGACAGCGGTAGCTAATTCCCATTGTGTGGAATTGGTGAGAGAAGTAGCCGAATCTTTATGGTGGTGGATCGGTGAGATGGGTTATCCCATGTTTGGTACCACATGCATTTAGTTTCATTGCATTAGGTTGTTGTGTATAATTATAACATGAATGGAAGTAGTCCAATGTTATAATTTGTGTGTATTTGGTATGGATGATTGTATCTGATGAATGTTGCTATACTATCTGAATATAATTGAATTTGGGTGAATAATGTATGAATGAAATTGTATTGTTTATATTCCTATAACATTTGTTAATGCGAATGAAACTCACCCTTACTGTTGTTATTTTTCAGATTGAGGAGTAGCTTGTGTACTTGGTGAGGATTAGCTCGTCAAGTAGTTCGTTAGAGTCAGTGGGGTCTGTGTCATGCTCTGGTCGTGTAACACTGGGAACGTTATTTTAAGATTGGTTGATAAATCCTTGTTTTGTTTATGGTTTATGGTTTATGGTTGGATCATGAGTCTCCGACTCTGGATGTTTAATTATTCAGTCGTTAAGAATATTCCGCTGTGTTAACATGATATCTGAATAATTTTTTGGTTTATCGTTCCTTTATGGCATGACATGAATATTTGTTTATTTTATTGGAGTTGTAATACCCTTTTTCATGTTTACTCTGATTTTTATTAAATTTTCCGTGGGGTTTAGAAGGGTGTTACAATCCTAAACTCCAATCTAACATATAATCAAATTGACCTAAATAATACATCTAATTAACATTATTATCTATAACACGATAAGAGATGCTAACCGGAAGAGTCTCTCCTTACCTTAGCCAATAATATGGACTTTTCTCCTTCTTCTCCATCAAATCCGTAAGCCCTCTTTCTTCAAATTCAACAAGAATATCTAATCTTCAAATTCTCTTATTTCACTTATCAAGAACTTCCCTGACACGAATTAATATATCAAATCGAAGGAAATTTGGTGTAGAATCCGAATCTTCAAGAATGACCTGATTTGGAGCTACAAGCAGAAAGTTATGACTCATTTTATAAGCGCTGCACCATGAATACAAAAATGAGTTTTGTCCATGAGTTATTCTTCTCTTCCTCTTAGGTTTTCCTCCTCTATTTCTCAATTTCCTCTTATTTCCTTGTTTTATGAAAACATAACATAATTTAGTAATGGGCTTAACACTTAACACCCCCCATTACTAAATACCACACTTGGCCCAAAGACCAATATTCCATAATTCTACCAATTAGTTCAACGAAAATACTAAATAATTCTAAATAATAATATAATTTCCGATTAAATTAAAATTAGAAAAATATGGGGCGTTACACACCGACTAAGCTAGGTGACCCTCACCCGATCATTTAACCCAAAGGATGTGTATCTTATAAATTATAACAAAGGAGCCTATTGTCGGTTGGTTCATAAGTATTTGGTACTGAACTAGGTATGGCGAACTACGGTCCGATCCCCCGCAACTTACAATTGGTTAAAAAAATAGGGTACCACAAATATGTGCCAGAACCCCGTGCTTTTAAGGATTAAAATCACTAACCGGTTACCCTACTATGTGCGTGTAAAGATAAAGGGCTTAATGTGATTGCGCTCGAATGAAAACAGGTGAAATTAAGCAAAAAGAACTAGGTTGGGTTATGATAGCATGATTCGAATAGGTTTGCATAAGGTGGGTTGTTTAGTATCATTATTGTATCTTTGGTGTTCATATTGAGCTTTCATATTTCTAACGGAAATTCACTGCAACCGCATACAAATTGATGTTGTTGTCATGTATGTGCGTTTAACCCGTGCATAAATTGTTTTTCCTTCTGATTATTTGCTTGAGGACAAGCAAAGGTTCAAGTGTAGGGGAGTTTGATAACACGAATATGTATCGTATATTTGGCTTAATTTACATAGGTTATTTCTCTATTTTATTTTATTTATGTTGCTTTATGTTGGTATTACGCTGGTATTTTTATTTTATTTCAGGTATTTAATAATTCTAGATTTGTACAAGAAAATGATCATAAAAGGAGGTAAAATGAAGAGAAAAAGATAAAGAAAAAGTGTAGAAGAATAAAAAAGGGGGTGGAAGAATGAAATAAATGGAGCAAATGAAGAAGCAAGGCCCAATATGCAAAACAAGGCCCAGAAGCGCAAACAGAGGAGAATGACGCTCGTCGCTCATCCCCCTGTCAGTCGACACCTCCCTTTTAAAAGTGTGTGACGTTTGTCACACACTCAGCACACACGCATACGCTTTCAGTTTCCTCCTATTTTCCAGCCTCCTAAATTTCATCCGTGGACTCAATTCTAAAAACGAAAAGCAACGTGATCCACTCCTATATTCTCTCAACCTAGCTGAATGCAAGCAATATAAATACTAAGCTATTAATCATAAACCGCTATCTCTCTTTTTCGCAAAATTTTACATTGTTTATTTTTCCAGATTCATATTCAGTTTAGTTTTCCCAACCCTGTTAGCAATAGTTTTCCACATTGGGAATCTATTGCTCCTTAGTTTATTTCCGGCTTTCAGAATTTCGTTTAGGATTTATTTAAAAATTTCTTTTCTGCATTTTTCTGTTCCGGATCAAAGCAAAACCTATCAGTCTGCGGAGGAGTGCTTTTGGTACTAGAAGAATCCCAATTTCAATTTCATATTTAATTCCAAGTTTTTATATTTTCGATTATAATTATTGTTTATTTTGATTTATTGAATGTTTGGATTGCTGTTTATTTGTTGTTTTTGTTCTGGTTTAATGTTTAAGATTATGTCTGGCTAAATTTATTGTACCGGTATGTAAGGTCACATAACCTAGGGGGTTCAGTAATATTGTTGGCATATTCGTTGATGAAAATATTTTTCTAGTTTCAAATCTCTAATATTAATTATCAATCATTTTGTTACGAGAGTAAAAAGCGACATAAGTTAAAATCAATAAAATGAGAGTTTGAGGTTTTAACTAGACAATAGGGATTGAACGTTAACCTTAAATATAGCGAGAGCGCTTTAAGGATAATTTGTCTTCATTTGTTTTCAAAAATTATTTTTAGACTCTAATTGATACAGCGAAAGCGCTCACTTAGGTTTAACAATAAGATCTAAATCAATCAAAACGAGAGTGTGAGAGGAAGGTTTTTAAATAAGGATTTCTACTGAAAGGTGTTTTAAAAATACAACTTGCGTCAACAAATTACCAAATTCCCGTAGTCCGACCATTACAAACCGATATATTCCCCTCTGATAATTTAATTTAATTTAATTTTCCCTTATTGTTCCCTCCTGATCCTAATTAATCAAATCATTAGCCTTAGATTTACGCAGTAATAATAGATAACGATATGATCGATTCTTAGTTCCTTGGGATTCAATAATCTTTAAAGCTACGTGATAAGACTGTGCACTTGCAGTCAGATTCTTTAGACATACTAAGTTAATGCAGATCATGGAACAAGTTTACAAAAATTTTATTTGGGGATCTACTTCTACTGCTACATAATGTAGTTTAATCTTTCAGAAAATAATTTGTACTCCAAAAGAGGAAGGTGGTTAAGGATTTCGTAGTCTAGTAAGTGTTAACATGAGATACAAAATGAAGCTGGATTGTGATTTGACGAATAAAAGTGACACTTTTTGCGTCAAAATCATTTGAGCTAAATATAACGATGGAAATTTAGCTATTTGTTTCATCTTCTTAATATAAATGTAAGGTTGTCATGATGACAACTTTGGACAAAACCCTAGCTTCAACATGATGTGTCATCCTCTCAAAACACTCAAGATGATGTGTCATTCTCTCAAAGCTTTCCAAATTATATAAATTTAATTATTATTTAAAAAATCTTTTAAACTAAAAAATATATCTCTTCATTTTTTAAACATTAATTCTTTACAATTAATTTTTAATAAAAAGTGACATTAATTTTTTTATAAACAATATAATTATTATATTTTATTTTATTTTATATTTGTCAAAATGATTTTTATATCTAACATTTAAAGTTTCCCAAATCATGTTGATAATTACTAAAAAAAATTCCAAATTAAAAAAATATATGCTAAAGAATTGAAGTAGATAAAATTTTATAAAAATAATAATTTAAAAATGGAACTAAAGATAAAGTAATAGAATAGTCTAATGTTCATAAGCATTTCATTTAATAATTTAATAATATAAAATAAAAATATTTTTACGTAACTAAAAATTATGTGATAAAGAAAAGAAGTAGATAAAATATTATAAAAATAAAAATTAATTGATATGATAGTTTAAAGTTTATAAGCATTTTATTTTAATAACATAAAATAAAAATATTTTTGTAACTTTATTTATAAAACAATCTTCTTCATTTATATTAAAATATTTATTATTTATAATTTTTTAAATTTGAAATGTACAATAGGGAGAAGTTATCTATTTTTGTAATGAATTTTCAGTTTTTATTTATTATTATATAATAATTAAATAGTTAAATTGTTAAATAACATAAATCGTTTCTATTCTCATAAATAATAATTAAATTAAAAACAAAACGTCACAATTATAATTAATTAGTTAAATTTTTAAATAATAGAAATTATTTTTATTCTCATAATTAATAATTAAATTATAAACAAAATATGATTCCTGAAACCCACTAAAACCCCACTATATCAATTATGAAATTATCTCTTAATTATTAAATTATTATTATTTCTTTGATAATTTTTTCACTAACTAATTTCTTTATTCCACTATCTCTTTTAATTATTAAATTATTATTTTTTGATAATCATCCTACTAACTAATAATTTTGCATATAAAAAATAATTATTTTAATTACTATTTTCAATTTATTAATTATTTATTGTATCATTATTAGTAGTATTATTAATATTAATGACACTAATAAAACACATTAAACACAATAACAATTAACTATTTAATTGTTTTTTCATAATTAATAATTAAATTTAAAACAAAACGTCACAATAATAATTTATTAATTAAATTGTCAAATAATAAAAACGTTTTTTTTCATAATTAATAATCAATAACTAAAACCCCACTATATAAATTTATGTTGTTTACTAAACTAAAATAAAATCAAACTTCCATTCTTGACATATTTTTAGTGGTCACGTTTAGTTATGTATGATGCATGTAACTTTGCAAGGGATCCCACCTTTAACTTTAGTCATGAACCTCATTTTCATATAGTTTAACCACAAGAGGTTTTACATTTCCTTACTCTTCTTAACATGTCATTTTGTAATAGAAGTTCCATGCACGCATCCAAATCACACTATCAATATTCTTCGAAACATACAATTTCTTAGTATGCAATTTTGCAATCTAATTCATTCTTATTTTCTTCTAATATTTATTAATTTTGTTATTTGTTATTGTGTTTTTTAGGTGTATTTTGAAGACACGAAATAAGGTTTGTTCACAAAACTTTTTCACTCTCTCAATTTTCACTTCATAAATTAGTTCTTTGTTATTTTCATCTAATATTTATTGAAGTTTGCTATTGAATGATTATGTTTTTTCAGGTGTATTTTGAAGACACAAAATAAAATTTGCTCATAAAACTTCTTCAATCTCTCATATTTCTTTTCATAAATTAAGTTCTTTGCTATTTTTTTTAATAGTTATTGTTGTTTGTTATTTGTTGATTATGTTTTTTAAGGTGTATTTTGAAGATTTAGAATTTTAATAAATATCATGGTAAACAATATTTTTTTATTTTTTTGAGTCATATTTTTTTTAATTTCTTCCATTCTTAATTTTATTATTGTTTATTAATTTTAGTTATTAATATTTTTATTTTTTATTTATGTTTTTAGGCATATTTTGAATATTTTGCATTTTTATAAATATTATGGTAAATTAAATGAATACAACATAAAATATTTATAAAAAAAATGAATTTTAAATTTATTATATTGTGTTTTATTTTTATTTATATTTATTCTTATTTTCTTTTATTCCTAATTTTATTATTATTGATTAATTTTTAGTTATGTTTATTTTGTAGGTATACATTTTAAAGCATCACATTATTTTTGGTAAAGAAATTTAAGAAAATGGATTGTAATATTCTTATGTTTTGTTATTTTTATTATTTTTACTCTTTTATTTATTATCTAATATTCAATATTTTTGTTTCAATTATTAATAGATAGTGAACTATGACACAATAATCTCTACTAAAAGAATGATATTTTAATTTGTCTTTATTTGGCCTAAATTTTTAGTTATGATATTAAATGTTTTGTAAAGAATTCCATATTAATTTCTTAATCTTAAAATTTAAGATTTTATTTCTCATATATATACACACACGCTTCTGACAAATAATAGTACAATAGTATGATTAGTTAATTTCTATAATTCATACAATCTCATCCCATTGACTCCATAGTAATTGCAAAATATTAATTAAGAAAATTAAATCTTTAAATTTGTTTTTATTCTTTAATTTTAATTCAATTTGTGGTTATTTTTTTTTTGCTTTCGCACTCTGGTTCCTAGGGGAAAGGGGCCCTAGTAATCCAGAGCTCGTGCCGAGAGGTACGGGCACTGGCCAAACATTGTTCCCACCTAGGAATCGAACCCGGTATTCCCCGGATTACGTCCTTAGCAGAAGCTCTTTTACCACTGGAGCCCAAGTGCTTGGTTATTTAATTCAATTTGTGGTTATTTAATAACCCACAAACTATAAACAACAAATCCTAACTTCTTTTGTGTAATGAAGGACTAGAAAGCAAATCTACATTAATAAATTGTAATCAAATGCTTACTTAAACAAATTGTAATCAAATGTTTATTTAAACAAATTCTAATCAAATGCTTGCCAGTTTTCTGAGAAGTCCCTTGGTTGTAATCTTACCCTTCAACCTTGGGATACTTAGTTCGAGACTTGGCACCAAAAAAAATTATCTTATATATTAAACTTTATTTTAAATATTTTGTTTATTTTCTAAAAGTTAATTCTTATATAATTATAAATTAATTTTGATAATTAATTTAACATTAATATATTTTAAATATTAAGATAATAATATATTTATATAATATAATAATAATAATAATAATAAATAATAGTAATAGATAATAATCATAATAATAATAATCACTAAAAAAATTACCAACTAATCTAATTATTGTTTTATATAATATTCATTCATTAAAATCATTAAATTTTTAAGATATAAGCTAATTGATAACATTTTGATAGTTCTTATGTTATTTAAAATTATATTGATCTTTTTATTACTCCTTAAAATTCAACATATTTTTAAATATTATAATAAACTCATATATAATATTGATTCAAATAAACTCATTATAATAAAATCCTACAAATATAATCAACTGGTCATCTATATTATTCTTAAAATTAAATATTTTCTCAAATATGTATTTATAAAAATACGTATAATAATTAAAATCATTCGAAAAACATTCCACAAACGAAACAATATAATAATTTTTTTGATAAAATTTAAAATTTCATAAACAATGACAATATATTACAGGACTACCGCGCAACGTGCGGGTTATATACTAGTTCCTTATAAATCTAAAGTTTTACACATTTGAATGAGTATATCAAATAATTGACATTTGGTGAAGAATGACATGTCTTTTTTTTTTTTTTTAATAAGCAATTTGTATCTAGCGGGTTTCGAACCTGATATGGTTAATTATGTTTCTTCATACTCCTATAATGATATAATTAATGATTATCCTTCTTTAAAAGGTTAGAATTAAAATTCAATTATGGAAGTCATTTCCCTTCATATTTGCTCCAAGGTTACTAATAATAACCCTCATTACCCATGTTAATGAGGACTTTACCATCTATAATTTTTCAAACGATGGACGCTTTTGTATAAATCAACATATCAAACTTTATTGCTTTATGAATCAAATTTAATTCCTTCTCCAAATTTCAAACTCATTTTGAAGTGCAAAGGTCCTCATAGAATCCAAACTTTCTTTTGGAAATTTTCCCAAGGAAAGCTTCTTACTAATGTTGAAAAGAAACAATTGTGACATAACAAATTCTAACATTTGTGTGGGTTGTATGAAATCCTCTTAGATCATTATGCATGTCCTTAGAGAATGTGACCCAATTAAGGGTTTAAGAGCATCTCTAATGGTGTAACCTATTTTTGGGTTTTTTATGGGTCTCACTAGCCACATCATCTTAAAATAATTTTTATAATTTTTATTTTAATTGTATAATTCTAAAAAGTTATTATTGGACCCACAACTTTACCTCATAAACTAATTTGATTGGGTACCACAATTTTTTCATAGTTGCATTGCAATGCAATGGTACTATGATGTGGCATGTCTAGGTGGAGAACTCAAAAGAAAATACCACCATTAAAGATGCTCTAAGGGATAAATTTATCTGAAAGACTAATTTTCACATCCTATAATATAAACATACATAACTGAAGATTAAATCATAGTCGAAATCGCATAATATATTATTTAAAATAGCTTCAAAATTAAGTGATTTATAAAAATTTTAATATCTAAAAATATTTAAAAAACACTTAAATAACATTTTAAGAATAACCATTCAAATTAAATTTTCATAACAATATTTTTTACACAAAATCATCTAATACCATAAAAAAATCATTAAAAAGAAAAAGACAAACTGATAAAAAAAAGGCAAAATTAAAAACCTATTAACTACATTATGAACAAAAAAAAAATATAATTAAAACAGTTTAATAATTATGGATAATGTTATGTTTTAGGATTACAAGTTAATAATTAATTGAAGAAGAAATATCTTAAAAATCGTGCATTAATTATAATGAAAATATAAAATTATTTTTTTTAGTGTTTTTTTTAAAACAAAATTTTTATATAAGTGGATTTCTTAACTTGTGCCAGTTACCATTAAATGAAATGTATTTTGAAACAAAAAAGTTCAAAACGACGACGTGTTGGACGGGTGAATCGAGGGGCAAATAGGGTACTACATGCGACAGTGAACAAAACCACTGAAAATCCGTTGGGAAAAGCAGAATCCGAAGCTATCAACAATGGCGATTTACGGCGACCTTAGAGTCACATCATCTCTTCCACTCTATCGCTCTCACACTCTTCTTCCAACAACCTCTTTCCTTCCTCAAAAGGTTCCGTTACTTTTTCCCTCGAATTAGGGTTTCGATTTTCATATTTACTTGAATTGATTATTGCTTCTGTAAATTCGAGCTTCATAACGTTATCTTGATGCGTGCATTCAGTTTGGGTTGGCAATTAGCATGATATCATTGTAAATAGGTGACAATTTTCCTTTATAGTGTTTGTGTTTAGGTTTAAAATTGTGATTACAATAATTGAAGATTTAGATAAATGTTGCTCTTGAAACCATACTTTAAATGCGTGTATGGATTCATGGTGAGTTTTGTAAAATTAATGTGGCATTGTGGTTTTTGTTGAAGTTCCAAAGTTTGGTTTTTGGCAAAAATCTCGGCAGTCGATTATAAATGTGCCAGACTCACCGTCAATCCAAAATGACTAAAACCTTGGTACTCTTTGTTATGGATGTTTTTGCCGATGATAGAATTCGTTGAAAATTATATCACATATTTGAGTGAAGAATAAAGGGGAAAAGGGCTTCAAAGTTCATTGAGATATTATATTGTTATTTATTGTCTACACTCTACAGGGATTGTTGATTAACCACAATTCATTAATTTGCAACTGTGTTTATTTAATGGCCCTCTAGACCCAAAGTATCAGGGGATTTAGGGGTGGCCATGGTTCAGTTCAAGGTGAAAACGTGAACCAAACTAGAAATCAATTCAATATGTAGAACTGAACTGATAACTTTATAGCATGAACTGAATTAAACTGATTCTTAAAGTCGGTTCACTATTGTAAACACTTAATAGAACTGAACTGAACTGATACACTAGATTTTTTATGTGATAGCTTTCTTATGCAGCAAGAGTTTTGGACTAAGTATCACTTTTTTTTTTTCTTTTTTTTTTTGTGAATAATTTTACAATGGCTAGTTGGTGAATCGGTGACCAAACTAAAGATAAAAGTAAGTACAACTTGACTTTTTCTTTCCGTGTCCATTATTCATATTTAAAGTAAGTCATAATTTTAACAAATTTTTAGTCCTATTTAATAAATATTACTATATTATATATATTCTCCATATGTCTCAGCATTTGATATATGCAAGCTAAAGTCTCATTTGATAATATTTTAAGTTGGTGTAATAAGTTTAAGGCCGTGGACCTTACTCGTTCCATTACAGTTTACTGAGTTGGAAGAGTGATAGAAAACTTTTGATTAGTTCAGGTTCACATGGTTCTCTGATATTGTTTTGAAGCAGTTTCAGTTTACCGAACCAAGTTTTAAGAGGTGCCTTGGGTTCATGAATTGCTCCAACAAGTTGGTTATTTTAAGTCAAGTTTGATGCAGTTCATAGGTTTGGCGCGGTTCTTATAAAATTTTGAACAAAGTGGAATGCATAACTGTTTTTCCACCTTATTCCCTTGATTATTGGAAGTATGTGTAATATAGTTGACAGGATTCTCCCCATAGAGAAATTGGAGAATATACATTTAGCATTTTGCCATTTTGTGCTGTTTACTTTAGTTGCTAAAAGAGAATGCGATACATCTGTTTTACTTTCTGATATTTTGTATAGGAGAAAAAGGTTCAATAATAAAATGTTATTTAATTATATTTATTGCTGAAATTTTTTAGTTAGTTGAGGCTTGGTTTTTTAAATGTTACATTGTTGATAAATGTTCAAGTTTTTGAAATTAAAATCCTTACAAGATTTATAAAATGTTGAAAATGATGTCCTGTTCATCTCTTAATTTTCATGTCTAATAGGTGGACTTTCACCGTTTCTTAAATGGAGGATCCAGCAGATTTGAATTCACTCCAAAACATTCTACCATGGCCACTGTACGAAGCAATATGCGTGGCTATTACAAGCCAGTATTTGCAGTCCTTGGAGGTTCTAAATTTTCATCAAAGTCAGTTAGCCAAGAAGCCGAGAACTTTCTCCTTGATGCTGTTAATATGAGTTTCTTTGAGCGTTTAAATTTGGCTTGGAAGATAGTTTTCCCATCAGCTGTGTCTAAGAGAAGCTCCAATGCTAGGATTGCCAAGCAACGTTTGAAAATGATTCTTTTCTCTGACAGATGTGAAGTAAGTGATGAGGCAAAGCGAAAAATCGTTAACAACATAGTGCACTCCCTATCAGATTTTGTGGAAATTGAGTCACAGGATAAAGTTCAGTTGAGTGTCTCTTCAGATAAAGATATTGGAACCATTTACTCTGTTACAGTGCCTGTACGGCGGGTTAAGCCAGAATATCAAGAGATCGATGAAACTGGGACAATAACAAATATTGAGTATAAGGATACTGGAGATATTTCAGGTTCTGTTGATGTTAGATTTGATTTCTATGTTCCAGATGAAACGTCTTGATTTTGAAACGGAGGGTCTTGAATCTCGATTTCTTTCTCAGAAGGTAGAGTTGAAACCCTTACAGGTGAAGCCAATTTAGAGTGCTGTATATATTTGCAAGTTGAAGCTTCCATTTAGGGTGGGTAACTAGATTTTGATGAGAAATTTTGTACCACCTTTTATCTGTTAGTTTGGTTTGATGAATTGTTGTCAACTTTATGATAGGATTTTGTTGTTTTTTTGGTATGAATCATTATTATAAATGGAGTTTGCAGCTTTTTCTCATTGGCCTACAATAGTTGATAGTTTAAGCCTGAGCAGATGCAGATTAATTGAGCAAAAATAATCAATTTTCTCCTTAGGCAAAATTATGGGTTTCTCCATTCAAACCATAAATTCCTTAAGTGAACATTAGTAAACCAACAAATAATTATAGAAGAACTATGAAAAACTTAGGAATCATATGATCATCGATATTCTCACTATGAAAGAAATTTCCTAGAGCTGAGAAAGAAAAATAAAACTCAACCCGTTTTGTATAATCTAGCTAATAGTTAAAAATAAAACTCAACTCGTCTTGTATAATCTAGCTAGTAGTTAAGAGAAAACTCCATCCATTGTATATATATGATAAAGTCAAATCTTATATAATAAAATCAAGCTCAACGAATATAATTTAGAACCAATTTATTTTAGTTTTTAATTTTTTTTATATTATATATCTTTATTTAAAAAAAATATTTTTTTTTTAAAAACTTTAAATAAAAAATTAGTTTAAATAATTGTTCTTAAAATTCAAAATATCACTTAAATTTAAAGTTATTTTAAATAGTTTTTCATAAAAATTATTTTTAAGATACAAATTATCAAAACAAAATTAGTCTTTTAATTTATAAAGTATAAATTTAACTTTTTAAATATTTTAAAAAAACATTTTTATAAAAATTATTTTAAAAATATAAAGAAAAAATCATTTTTTAAAGTTAAAATAATTTAACCCTTGAACTAGTGAAACAGTGTCTTTTATTTGTCATTGCAATATCACATTTTATTTTTAATTCTTGATATTTTATTTTAATTTTTGCAAAATATGACAAGCGTGCTTAAGAAAAACCCAAAGAAAAACCCATTGCTACAAAAAAATAAAAATGAAACTAGATTTTCGAAAAAAGTGAACCTGACGTTAATCGAACACGCAACCTTCTGATCTGGAGTCAGACGCGCTACCATTGCGCCACAGATCCACATGTGAAGACATTACGACATTTCAAATTTCAACAACAAAACAATTACGAAAAGACACAAAAGCGCGAAGGACTAGTTTTTGAAGGTTGAAAGTACAATTGAAACTGTGAACTGAAAAAATGAATACAAATGGCTCGCAATCGAAGTTGGAGATTCCAATTGGAAACTCTATTTCCAAAATTCAATTCGCTCCTCACTCTAACAACCTTCTCATTTCATCTTGGGATACTGTAAGTTTTAATTTTTTTTCATTCTCAATTTTTGTTAATTCTAGTATTCATTCACTCCGCTGAATCAATTTCATTTCGAGGGTTTTTCAGTGTCTTCGTTTATACGATTTCGACGCTTCCGTTCTCAGACTCGAATCTCCTTCAGAATTTGCTCTTCTTGATTGTTGCTTCACAGATGAGGATACTGTTGCTTTCGCAGCTGCTTCTGATGGATTTATCAGAAGGTTTTCCCCTTTCTCTCCCTTGACATTCATTTATTTATTTTTGTAGTTGAAAGGGGCAATTTTTTTCGTTAGTAACTGCATTAATGGAGTTTTTGGATACAATTATTGCTAATGAAAATTTTTAGGGCACACTTATTGCTATCAAAATGATATAGATTTGCCCCTTTCAAAAAACTAGTTTTTGGGTTTATTTGTTAAGATTAAGAAATATTGTTTTCTGATGGGCAGAAAAAAACTGTCAAAAGTATTGGATTCTAAATAGTCAAAATTGTGAGAGCAAATGGAAAATGGAGTATTAGATTCTAAACTATCCTTTGAGTTATAGTTTGTTGACACCTAGCATTGATGATATCCATGCGGTCATTATATGGTGTTCCTAGTGATATTTTGTTATGAGCTTTTCTTGTTGATTATGATGCATTGTGTTTTGCTTTTTCTTGTTTGTTTTTGACCTCTGATATGCTCAAATTTATAGGTATGACTTGCATTCGGGAATTGTTGACCAAGTGGGTAATCACGACGACATAGCAACATGCATTGGATATTCCAATGAAACATGTAAGCTACTTACCTAACCTTTGCTCCTTGTTTCTATTTGTTTCGGTTATAAGTTATAAAATTTTACTTTTATTTTTTTTCATTTGTTATTTGAATGGACACAAGATGAGATAAGATAGGAGACAGAGTCATTAAAGAGAATGTTGGGAAGCTCACAGTAATTATAAATTGTTTGAATGTTTGTTTTGGGCAAATGATAGGTCTATCAAGGTCATGCTTTATTTTGTCCAAGTTCTTATTATGATCTTGATTGTTGCAGGTTTGTTAATTACTTCAGGATTTGACAACAAGTTATTGTCATGGGATGTTCGTACGAAGAAGGCTTCTTCATTGTCGAGGAGTTTAGATGAAGAGATAGAATCCATGTCTGTCTCTGGGTTTAAGGTTATTGTAGCCATTGGAGCATCTGCCCATGTTTTTGATTTACGAAACTTTGACAAACCAACTTTGTCAATGGAGCCTTGTAGTGGTACACAATTAAGATGTGTCAGTTCGATTCCTTATGCCGAAGGTATGTACTATCAAATCTATATGATTTTATTCTGTCAACCCAGGAACAACATGTTACTATGTGATTTCACATATATTAGGTTTTAACCACGTCAAAATATACCGTTATATTGATTAGTTAACCATGTCCTAAAAGCTATGCAAATAGTAAGAAACACACCGTTACATTGACTAGTGATCTTGCAGGTTTCGCAGCCGGATCAGTGGATGGACGGGTTGCGTTGCATGTTTCAAATTCATCAAATTTAAATGACATTGGGTCTGTTTCCATTTCTCGTATGCGTAATTAACACAACCTCTTTAGTAACTTGAATCAAAATGTTCTATGTTGGGAGTTTGAAAATTCTCATTAACAACAACAGCCACAAGTTCTAATAATTTGCTATATCAACCTCTGACAGATATGCATTCCGATATCATCCAAAATCAAAAGATGGTCGGCACCATTTGGTATCTGTAAATGACATTGCGTTCAGTCCACTGTATGTGCTTTCTTATCATTAAGCTGCCATTTAAAATTATTATAAATTATAAAACTTGAATATTGATTTGTATAATTTCTGTTTAGTGTGTCTGGTTCATTTGTCACCGGTAATGATGAGGGTTACGTTTCCATATGGGATGCTAGAAGTACGAAAAGACTGATCGAGGTATTTTCCTACCAACTGTCAGTACTCGTGAATTGCTAGTTAGTTATGATGTTTGTCACCAGCTCAACATTTTTCTCAATTTCAGTTTCCCAAATACTCAAATCGCATTGCATCCTTATCTTACAACCATTCCGGACAGCTTCTAGCTGTAGCATCGAGTCACACTTTCAGAGAAGCAAAAGAAAAGTGAGTAGTTCTTATAGCTTTTTCATTTTCACGATCCGTGAAGTTTCTACTACTTTTATTTTGGATCATTTGATTACATCTCTTGCTCTTTGATACTTACAGAAGAGTTGAGCCTCCTCAAGTGTTTATACATAAAGTAGACGACATTGATTTCGGAACAAGTTCTGGTTGAAGGAAAACTTCAGCATTATGACATGCTTTCAAATGGTAATCTTAGCTATTTATTTATTCCATTGAAAAGGAATTACCTATAGGTGGTTGAAGAGAAAGTGTCAGTAATTCCAGTTCTTCTAAGCCCATTTTGTAGAGAAAGTTGCAGTCTAGTTGTTTATATGTTCATTATTATTATTTTTATTTGTTTTTAGTTGATGGCACGTGTAAGAGAATATAATATTTTTGTTGTTTTACACTTAGCATAGTTTGGTATGGTCCTAGTAATTGGAGCCTAGATAAGCCCATTTTAGGAAATAGAGAAGACTTGCCTTATTTATGTAAGCTCTGTAACATCATATTTTGTCTTAGCTTTGATTTAATGAAAATTCTCCTAAAGAATTGAGTAAAGCACATTGTCTCCTCTTATGTTCTTGGAAACTAACTCATTGAATCTTAGCAATGATATCTTTACCATCATAGTGATTTCACCTTTGACTTATAAACTTTCATTTTCAAGTTGATTGTAGGGCCATTCTCCATCCTTTTTTCTTAAGCCATTTATTTATTTCCCTTTGTTTCCCTTCATGAAGCTCATGGCCATTGCTTGGACTAGCTAGGGTCTCGTCTCAAGTTTTAAAACTAAATAATTGTTAATTGAAAACTGCCAACCCCTAAATTAGATGTTGTTGATGTCAAATTAACTAAATGAAGGTCAATCAAATTATGAACAACTGAAAACGGTTGGGACAATTTTTTCAAATTCACTAAGACCATGTGCAATGGGTGTGTTGAGTTTGAACTCAACATGCAAAATCTCCTCCAATGGGTGTTGAAAGAGGTGTTGAGTGTGTGCTGGAAGAGAGAGGTGTTGAGAAAACTCAACACAATTGAGGTTGACGCAGGGGGCATGTGGCAGCGTCTGGATGGCTGAAACAGGCGCGTGGGGCCACGCGCGGATTGGGGGAGTGGGGGAAAATCCACGCGGAGAGAGAAAGAGAAAGGTGATAAATTGAGCCACGTGGCTGGGCGTGATTGGCTGGCCAGATTTTTATCCATTTAATACTTTGAACTCAATTATTTCGTTGCAAATTATTTTTTTTTATTTTTTTTTTACCAAAATTCATGATTTTTTTTTCTCTATAAATAGAGACTTTGTTCATTTGATTTGGACACAGAAAAAAAAACCAAGTTTTTCACTCTCTTAATCTTATTATTATCTTTCTATTAGTGTTTATTTTGAAGTTAAGTGTCTTTTTTTAGTGAAATGGATCCCAATAATCATTTTAACACTCAAAATTCTGCTAATTTTTCATTTAACCAAAATCCCAACAATTTTCAAAATCCCAACAATTATCAAAATCCCAACTATTATCAAAATCCAAATCGATTTTCCAACCAACATCCTCAAAACATACCTAATTTTGGTTTTCCACCAAATTTCAACCAGTCATCCTCTGTTCCAAACTTTCATCCATATTATGGATCTATGCCGAGAAATCCATCTCAAACACCCCCGTTTAATGGTTATGTGACAATGGCAAATGAAAATTTTCCAAGTGGTGGTGCACCTGAATTTCCCGGATTTTCAACACAACTAACTATTGGTGGCATGACAGTTTCTAATGAAGTCACTCCAAATGCAGAGGATTCAACTCCTAAGAGCAGGAAAACTCAGCAACCAGCATGGAACACTGAACAAAATTTGGTGCTAATTAGTGGGTGTATTAAATTTGGAACAAGCAGTGTTGTCGGGAGAAACCAGAAAGGTGAAACATATTGGGGTAAAATTGCTGAGTATTGTAATGAGCATTGCTCATTCGATCCTTCGCGTGATGGACCTGCATGCCAAAACCGTTTTAATTATATGAGCATTTGCAAAACTTCAGGAGGGATGTCGGAAGGACATCGAACGTGCATTTGGAGTGCTCCAAGCTCGATTTAAAATCATCCGTGAACCAGCTCGCTTGTGGGACATAGCTGATTTGGGTATCATCATGAGGTCATGCATCATATTACATAATATGATTGTTGAGGATGAACGAGATTCATATTCTCAACGTTGGACCGATTTTGAGCAATCTGGGGAAAGTGGATCTAGTGCACCACAACCATACTCGACCGAGGTGTTACCCACTTTTGCAAATCATGTGCGTGCTAGATCGGAGTTCCGTGATCCAAATGTTCATCAAGAATTGCAAGCCGATCTAGTGAAGCACATATGGACAAAGTTTGGAATGTTTCGTGATTGAATTATTTGTGTGTTGTATTGCATTTTAAATTATTTGTATCGTACTAATTACGTTACTTGTGTGTTGTATTGCATTTTAAATTATTTGTAATGTACTAATTACGTTACTTGTGTGTTGTATTTTAAATTAATTTAAGATGATTTGTATCGTATCCAATTATTTAAATAAATTTTGTTTTTATTACAAAAAACTAAAAAATAAATTGTTAAGTATTTATTATTTTAATTTAATTTTAATCGATAATTGTAATTTTATGTAATCATAAAAATAAAAATAAAATTTAAATAAAAATATGAAAATAAAAAGTGGTGGGGTAGGGTGTTGAGTGAAAAACCATTGGAGAAGGTAAAAGTTGAATGAGTATTGAGTTATTAGGTGGAAGAAAGAGAAAATGATGTGGAGTGTTGGGAGTTGAAAAAGTGGGTGTTGAGTGTTGAAACCATTGTACATGGTCTAAGTCTGACAAGAGTTGTGGTGGTATTAGAATCATTTTTTTATAAGCAAGGGTTGTGGTGGTAATATAATCATTTTTTTTATAAGCAACGAGAAATTTGAAATTAAAAAGCGGTAAAAGAGGTGCTTATCCTTTTACAACTAATAAAACCAAAAACAACAAAACAAACCAACAACAAACATCAACTCAAATTTGAAACTAAAAAGAGGTCAAACGGGTGTTTATCCTTTTACAACTAAGAAAACCGAAGGAACAACAAAACAAACCAACAACAAACATCAACTCAACTAAAGAGTACAACCTACGCCCAACATGTTACACCAATCCAACCAAGAGACATTATTCTCTTTTTTTAGAAAAACCATTAAATCACTCTCAAGCTAAAAACTGAATCAACTTCAAATCATCTAAGTTTTGAAGAATGCTACATTTAAAAAGGATAACATTTCTACAATTTCAAATGGATCAACAAAAAGTTAAGACCAACCAACCAAAAAGAAATAGAAAAATTAAAACCTTGTAGCCTCTCCAATAAAAGAGAGGAAACACTCACTCCAACCCACAAGCAAAACTTGTTCTAAATGAGATTAGAAAAAGTGCAAGAACCAAACAAATGCTCCACATCTTCCTTTTTCAAGAAGCACATAGACAAACTACATTGTGATTCCCTTCAAGAATTCCATGTTTCACCAACTCCAATCTTGTGGGGAACTTGTTAAGGATTATCCGGCAACCAAAAATAAGAGTTTAGATAAAATGAGAAATGATCCATGGTTTATGGTCTTATACGCAATAACTTATAAATCGACAAGCCTAGAGTAGTGGAGAAAATTCTCGAATCAGTCATCTTCGGGTTGTTCCAGTTCCAAAATCTTCCTTCCGTGGTTTACGAATTTAAAACATGGACACTCATGTAAAAATAAATATATCACCATCAGTCGCGATTAAATTAGTATAAAACAAATGTAATGCAAAAGTAAATAAATATACCTGTCCTTCTCAGACACGCCTAGCAACATGATCTCCATATAGATGAAGTAAGGAGGTCATATGGGTCTCCTGGATAATTATATCAGCAGCGAGTTCCTCCTGATTGGCTTCATAAGTTTTAGGGACTTCATAAGCAGATGACATGTGGCCCAGTGAAGTAGATGCTTGAGACAAACGACTTCGAGAAGTAGATGGTTGTGAACCTCGACTTTGAGTCTATGCTTCCCCATCAAACGAGGTAGCATTGACTCGTGGCCTTGGCTTGGGCCTCCCACATTGTACAGACGCGTGTTGGGACATACGACTGAGCTTCAATCTGTCCTGGTTGTTTTCATCCATTGTACTTGTAGTATAACCAAAAAACCACATCAAAATATAGTCAAGGAAAATTCGGAAATACATCTCTGAAAAACAATTCAGACAAAATCCAGAGATTCATTTTTGGATAAACTCGCGAGTTGCAGAAATGGCAAAAATTCCACTAATACCTTAAAATCCAACCAAATGAGAATGCATGTCTATAACAGCTACCTATTTTAAATGTAATTACTATATAATGCATTTTAAACGACCTATTTTACCTAATACTTTCATCAAATCTAAAAAAAATGAAATGAGAAATTTATCGAATGAGAGTTGTGGATGAAAAGCTTGAATGTAGTGAGTGGAATGACCTGGGACTAAATATAATGAAGTAGTAGTAGTGATGAACCTTTACAAATATACTCGAAGAAACTCACTCACGAGCTCAAATGGGGTTTTAGTAAATTTGCAGCAAATGAAGAAGGAAGGGGGAGGATCTGATGTGGGTATATGAATTAAATGCGTTCGGAGATGTATCTCTGTAAAACTCATCGAATTTTGAATAAGTGTTGTTAGAGAAATACATCTCAGGACTCACCCTAATGTTGATACAAAGGTGCATCTTCTGACTATATTTTGAAAAAATAAAAATGTCTCACCAATTTACGCTGACGAGTGTGAAAAAAATGACGCGTTCGAAAAATTTATCTCTGAATTTTAAAAACCGTTATGACTTTTTACCATGGTGGAGAAATGTGAGATGAATATTCCTCTTATCTTTTGCAATTAATCATTTTTTATTAGCCATGTAGCTCAAAATTCTAAAATTGGAACTTAAAGTCTTCGGATAAATTACAAAATCTACCACCAAAAGACAAAGTTGATTTCATAAGCTTGCGAAACTGGTAGGTAATTTCTCGCTTTTTTTGTTGGGATTTTCCCGCTGTAAAAAGGTCGTTCAGTTCTCCCGTTAATATTATCTTGATTACACAAAAAAAAAATCAAATGGTAGTATCTTTTCTTCCTTCGTAATCGAATAAACATTTAATGCTTTTATAGTCCAAGCTGAAAATTAAAATGGTAAACATTTGTAAATATTTGTGTTAAAACAACTTGGCTGGATTCAAATTAGCCATTTTTTAAATAATAAAAAAATTGTTTCTTCAGTTTCAGAAATCTATAATATAAGAAAATTAGATGCTCTGGAAAACTCAATTTTAACCTTTTTTCTTTGCCTTCCACCTCATTGATTTAGGGGCATTTTGTGTCCAAAATTTACTTTTTGCAACCAAAATGTACTATTGATTCTAACTCAAATAGACTTACTTTCATTTATTTACAAATTGCAAACACATTTTCTATTAGTAGTTCAACTACAACAAAATAGTAACTAAAAAAAGTATTATTTTTGAATTTCCAAATACTTTATGAGTG
The DNA here is from genome assembly GCF_029867415.1 of Vicia villosa. NCBI lineage: Eukaryota > Viridiplantae > Streptophyta > Magnoliopsida > Fabales > Fabaceae > Vicia > Vicia villosa. Next base: position 100,016,780 of record NC_081181.1, on the reverse strand, counting down.
AACACTTTTTCTGATGTAGAAAACCTGCTCTCATCATTGGGGGTAAATTGCTTGGATTAGCAGTATTGTAGCAGTGGTGTTCCTGTGCAAGTGGAGTGTAGAAGTGTTTTGCTGTTGTGGAATTTAGTCCGTAGAAAGTGTTGGCAGTTGGCAGTTGGCAGAAGAAAGGCCCGAAGTGAGTGTTGGCAGTTAATGTTTTAGAGGTAGTTTCGTGGTATATCGGTCTCTCGGTAATTTTGGGAGGCGGTTCGAGCAGGTTTGGTTGGAATTGTGTAACTGCAGGAGCATTGGCAAGGGAGGGTGGAAGTATATAATGTTAAGACAGCAACTTTCTGTTTTCACATTAGTAGTTGTGGTGTTACTGTAATTTTGTAGGAGTATTGGCATGGGAGGGTGGAGGTATATAATGTTAAGACAACAATTTTCTGTTTACACATTAGTAGTTTTGGGGTTATTATAATTTTGTAATTGGTCTTGGTGTGTCTTTTGTATGCTGTATTTCTAATCTAGCTGCAACACTGCTTGTGTATGCAGTTACTCAATAATAATATTTTTCCTTTGGCTTTGCAAAAAAAAAACATCAATGTATTATTTTCCAAATCTTCTTTTTCGTTTCTCTCTCCCACTGCCTTTTCCTTTCTCTCTACCACTTCTCTATCCACTTTATTTTCTTTCTTATACTTCTTCCTCTTCTTTCTTCATCATCTTCTTATCATATTCTCTCTCTCTCTCTCTCTCTCTCTCTCTCTCTCTCTCTCTCTCTCTCTCTCTCTCTCTCTAAATGGTTTACAAAAATGGTTTATGAAAAAATTATTTATGAAAATGGTTTATAAATATTTTGATTATTCTTTCTTCTCCTTATTTCTATTTTTCAGAAATGCCTGGTTAACGATTTGTGTAACTCATTATTCTTTTGATTAATTTTTCAGACAGGTTTGTTGTGGAAGTAAGTGTTCATCTTCTTAATCCAAATGAAGGTAAGATTTTCTAAATAAAAATTGTATATTTTATTTTTGTGATTGTCTTTCTCTTTTTTTTCTAATAATATTGATTGGTTCCTAACAATCTTATCACTATTAAATTGATTATCTTTGCAGTCTTACTTTAGCAAGAAAAGAATGAGTTTGATTCAGAGGTGCTTCTTAGTCATTCTTTGTTGAATATCTTATAGAACAAACTTGTATTTCCTTCTAAATTGTTGCTTCCTTCTCCGGCTTGCATTAATTTTTCGCTAACTCTTTATCTTTTTCAACACTAAAGATACATCTATTTTTATCTGAATTTTTTTATCATTTCTTTTTCAATTTCCATTAAACTATCATAGATTACAAAGAATCATAAGAGAATCAATACAATAATACCACATTTATCTATTTTCCATTTCTTTTGCTGTAGATCTTAAACAAATTTAAGATGAAAATATTAGACTTAAAATAAATAGATAGTTTTTTCATCATAGTTGTTAAATATGAAAAAAAGTATAACAAAATTTGTAATCTTAGAAGGAAAAAAATGTTGATACATAAATAATTTAAAATAAAATTAGTTAAATGAAACAGAGAAAAAAGAGAAGATTTTTGTATAAATAAATAACACCAAAAAACTGGATCTTGGAAAAAAAATGAATATAAAAAGACTAAATTTTCTTTTTACCATTTAGAAACAAACAAAACTAGATCTAAAAGAAAGCAAAAAACTTAAATCCAAACTCTTCTAAGAAGTTGTATTGTGTGTCTCCAATATGTTAAGAGAATTTCTTCACCCACCTCCTAACCTTCTTGCTCACCCCTGGTGAATTTACAACATTACCCCTTGTTTCGGAAGTTCATTTCCGAAACGGTACTTTTTTTTGAAAAAAAGGTGTTTTCGGAAATGAACTTCCGAAAACGTGTTTTTTTTAATATAAAATATTGGTTTCGGAGATGCATCTCCGAAATAAAGTTACATTTTCAGAAAATGTGGTGTTTCGGAAGTTCATCTCCGAACGCACCCCCATGATGGAATTCGGAAATGAACCTCCGAATTTATGTCTGGACAGAAGAAAAATGAAAAACAACAACGATTCGCTTTATTTAATCGAGTGAAGATTACAACGATAATATTACTGAAAATTAAAGTTACATATTGTTGAACACGGGTAGGTGGGGATGAGTCAACATTTTGATAACGTCGTCCGCCGATCTTTGAAGTTTGGCGTCCAACTCGATCGGGCCTTTCGAAGAAAATCGGTCGAACGTTGTCCACATAACCGCTAAATCTTCGTCGTTCTTGATCTCAAAAGGTGTGAACTTAATGCCTCCCTCGTCGTTAAGCGATGGCGAGCGGTACTCGAGCTTGACAACCTTTCGATTCTCGGGATAGCGCAAAAGCGTGTTGAGCGACGGTATCAATTCCGCAAACGGCGTGTCGCGCGAGAAGCGAAATTGGAACGGCATCGGGTAGCCGGTTTCAAAGTAGACGAATGCTAGGTGGGGGTAGGTTTGTGTCATTTGTGTTTTGTGGTGTGAAGAGGATGAAGAAGAGTGTGTAGTATTTATAGACTTATTGGAGCATTGATGGCCCAACAAACCTTATCCGGCCTCAGGGGACATTTCGGAAATGAACTTCCGAAAATAGGCTCCAGACATGTATATTTCGGAAGTTCATTTCCGAATTATGCAGAAACAGAGGTGAATTTTGCATTTTGTGCATTGCATTCTGTTTTGTGTAAACAATACCAAAAGCATACAAAATAGGCATAAAATAGGCAATGACAACATAAAACATACTTATATTATATATGTATTGAATCGGTCCGATTTTACATGATAAACAACAATACATACAAAAAATGATCGTTACAAACAAAAACGATCCGGAACGAACTAAAATTCACCGAACCAATCGGTGGATCCTAAGTCCAAAATAGGCACGTTCTTCGACCGCTCTCTATTTTGCTCGCGCTCTTTGCTCATCATTTCTTCAAACTCCGCCATCCTCGAAACGAACGGATCCGGCCAAGTCTCCGCCTCATTTGAACGATGTGCCGTCCATTGACAAGAAGTAGCCGGTATAGGACAACCCGGTTTCAAAAACACTTGAACGAAGTGCCGCGATCGTAGATACCCGATGCATATGATGCGGCCCGACGCGTCCAATGGCGGTCGACTATGAAGTGGAAAGAAAGTCTCACTTAGTCCAAACCTCGTCAAATCGATACACACCATATCATACGCACTTGCTATTAGATGACCCATATCGGGGAATGACATCCACTTCAAAACCGGAGCGATACCGGTAAGTGATGGAACAAGTGCATCATGAATTTTTGCAAACTTTTCTTGATTTTCATATAGTCGGCCGTAGATGTCCCGATACGAAGTCAACTCCGCAATGAGTTCCCGTCGGACTAAAGTGTGATTATTTTCCCCTTTACCGAGCAAACCCGCAACGGCCCGATATCCACAATTGCCGTCGCCTCCAACATCAACGATGTTATCGATATATTTGTGCATAAAAAGTGGCATCTCATCAATGTAGACAATTGGTGATTTTTTGATCGGCGGTGTACGAGGTGGCTTCGAAATACGGGCTCCTTTGTTACCACTACACTTAGACTTCGGTGTCTCATGAATTTCCGGGAACGATGCATCAACATGTTCAAAGTAGGAAGGAGATCGTTTTGTTGACGTGTTATCTTGTATAATTTTGGACTTTTTCGGTGCACCTTTCGTTTTAACCGGTTGAGATGGCGGTTTCAAATCGGTGGTCTCCGGAAATGCGATCTTTCGCAATTGTTCTTTTATGTGCATTTTTGTTGTGTCGTCCGCTTTAGCAAACTTCTCCATTATCACTTCCAACTCGTCGGAGATGGTGATTTTGGAGTCATTTTCTTTCGGCGGGTCAAAATCATCAAAACGAAGCTTCTTCCAATGGTCGGCTACCTCATCCATGCGTATTGGTGAATTCAACTTCTTCTTTTTTGCAAGTATACAAGCACATGGAAGGCCGTATGTCTTTCTAATGGTGCACCCACATAATGAACTATCGGGCCCCGTGGTCTCCGACCGCTTAGCTTCATGAAACAAAAAATTCAAACCCGTTCGAGATATGTTGTAAATCAATTGGGAGAATAGAATTTGGCCCTTATACCGGTGTTCCATAACCGTCTTGCTCCGACCGAACGATGTTTGAATTTCATTGTGTTGATTTTCAAGCATTTGGTTCACGGTGTCCCATCCCCGACACAAATCTCCCTTGCTATCATCCAACCACCTCTTGAAGACCGCATGTGCGGATTCAACACGGTTAGTCGTGGTGCAACCAAGATGTCTAACTCGATTTTTCCAAGCGCACACGACTTTTTCTCTAACTTTGTCAAGAATGGTGGATTCGACGTAATGACAAAATGTCCTAATGGAACCACACAAAGACCTAAAGTGTACCAATTTCTCGGTATACACCTCTTCGGAGTGTGCATCCAAAATTTCCTTCCATGCCGACATTATCCTTTCAACCACAACACCGGCTTTGACAACTTTACCGTTTTCATCCGGCCTATCTTTTGTCCCAACCGCGGGTTTCAACTTGCTTCTCACGTTGCAAGTTATGTGATACCGGCAAAGTAACGCGGTCGATGTCGGGAAGACGGTATCGACCGCATTCATCAAAGCATTGTCTCGATCGGTGACAATGACGTTTGGCATAACCTTGTTAGTTAATATGTGCGCCTAAGAGGGGGGGTGAATTAGGTGATGGTAGATTTTTGTTCTTTTATTCTTTTATGATCTTGTTGAGTGTGTTGAAAGCAATAAAAGCGGAAAGTAAATGAACACACGATGTATACTGGTTCCCCTCACAGATCGAGAGTACTCCAGTCCCCTTGCCAACAAGCAAGAGATTTTACTATAATGTTATGACTCTTACAAGACTCTTCCTAGTCCTTCTAAAGAGACACCCACCAAGAACACCCTTCTTGGATTTCAATAAGTCCTTAAGAGAACACCCTCCCTAAGGATACCTCTTGTTTCCAAAACTATGGACAACAAGGTTACAACCTTACAATCTTATATCCACACTTGGAACAATAAGATGTAATCAATACAAACATAAAGAATTACAAGTGATTGAATATATTTGGTAATAAGTAAAGTTTTCTCACAATAGGTTATTATGTACTCAATGGAAATGATGAAGAAAATTTTCTAAGTATATGAAAGTGTATGCTGAAAATTTTCTTTAAAGAAGTTTGAACACAATGGAAATTTGAGAGCAAGAGCACAACAAAATGATTATGAAAAAATGATAGTATATGTGTTTTTTCAAAAGGAATAAAGAAGCCTTTATATATGATAAAACACCCTTCCAAAAGGCTGCAAAAACATTTTCAAAAAGATGCAAACTCATGGCTAAAAAGAAATTTCGTATGGCTGAAGAAATAATGAAAAGATGTGATGCTTCAGCAGTAATCGGTTACCAGAAGAAGGGTAACCGGTTACCCAATTGCAACGTTCATATTTTTCAAATTTTTAACAGGGTAACCGATTACTGAAACCAGGGTAATCGATTACCCATACAAAAACTAGAGAGAGATCTTTTGAGAAACTCAGTAACCGGTTACCAAAGCTTCAGTAACCGATTACTTCAAATACAAAACCAAAAAACACTTTGAAAAAAGCTTTTTATGTTGAAATGAGTTTTACCAAAAGCCTTTTAAATGCAATGCATGTTATGTGTGATATTTCCATTGATTACACAATTATATCTAAGTGAGTTTTTCTTTAACTTATTTACCTTACAATTGATCAAGATATATTGAAGATTAAACTTGTATATTGAGAGAATTCTTGATCCAAATCCTTTGCCAAAAGCTATGGTGATGTTTTGTCTTCATCAAAAACCCTTGAAGAAGCTTGTCTTCACATTCTCCCCCTTTTTGATGATGACAAACCAATCTTAGATGAAAATATGAATAATATTGCTTTTGCCTTATGATTGACTTTTGCTCCCCCTATCACCAATACTCCCCCTTTATGAAAGAGTATTTCTTGATTTTGAAAATTAAGTATTCTTGAGCTTCTTGAGCTACATATGGTTAGTAAAAGCAATCATATAATTTTGAGATCTTTCTCCCCCTTTGTCATTAACAAAAAGGAATGAAAGACTAATAAAAGTTAGAGTGCATAAAAGTTACAAAGAATATAGACGATATTTTGAAACCAAACATAACTCAAATTTAATAATTTCAAAACATACTAACATAAGGCAAACACTGTTTTTAGAACATGAAATTTAAACACACAACTTTGATGAAAATAACATAAAAGTAAAACAAACAAAGATGATAAAACATAAGCTAAATGATAATATGAAATGAAATGACTATTCTTGCTCATCCATGTTCTCTTCCTCTTCCTCCTCTTCTTCCTCTTCATTTTGGTTGTGAAGCATATCTATTTGGAGTTGCATGTTGTTAAACCGGTTGATCATATAGGTGTCCATAGCACACACCTTGTTGTAGGTTAACATTTGAAGGTTGTAGATAGCTTCATTTGTGTATCCTCCTTCGGGTATATCGGGAGGTTGGTAGTGAACATTTGGTTGTTGTGGTTCAACATCTCGATAAACAAACCGACCTTCCCGGTTTTGAAAAATGCCGGTATTTTTGGTGATGGTTGAAGTGTCGATCTCATTGTCATTAGTCATCATGATTTTAGGTTCCCTTCTTAGAGCAATATCAAATTGAGGCAAAAGGCGAGAAATCATTCTAGCATAGGGTAGGCCACCCGTCAATTTGAGTTGATGTTCCATATTCCTTAAAATCATAGTTGCCCAATCAAGTTTAATGCGGTTTTTGACCGCAAACATAATCATCAACTCGGTATCACTCACTTGAGAGTGGTTAGAGTGTTTTGGAATCAAAATATAGCTAATGAAAAAGTGAAGCACTCGATCACTTACGGTTAAATTCTTTGCCGGTAAAACCAAACGGTCCGCCGTGTTAGCCTTGGCCGCGAAACTCTCCCTAACCGATTCTCTTGAAATGTCATAAAAGTAGCCATACCTAGAAAAGTTCTCCCATGGAGGTGTCATGCCGTGAAGGATAACCAAGCCGGTAGTAGGAATAGTTGAAAACTCCCTAAATTCCTCTAAGGTCATTGAAATTTGTTTCCCTTGAACCTCACTAGACAAAGATAAATCATTCCCAATTTCAAAAGAACAATAGAAATCTTTCACTAAATCCGCATATACTTCTCCATGGTCACTAACAAATCTATCCACTTTTTGATATCTAAGCAATTCCGGAAATTGGAAACTAGTGTTAGGGAATTTATGCAACATACCATACTTTGTTGCCATTAGAGGTCTCTTGCGGATATTGAAGGTGAGACGTCGAGCTTTCAAGGAAGGTGCTGCCGGATGCCTTGAAGAATCTCCATCCATATGCTTGTTGCTTCTTGAAGATCTCATGATGAAAGTTAGGGTTTGGAGATGATAGAGATGTTAGGTTATGGAGGGTTTGAGGTATTATATAATAGGTAGAGTTTATGGGAATTTGAGAGTTGTTAATGTGTGAGTTATGTGAAGGTTGAATGTATTGAATGTGAAAGTTATGAGAGGTTTGAATGAGTTGAATGAGGTTTATGAGAGGTAGGTGGAAGAGATAAAAAGGAGATTTGAGGAGAGAGGAAATAAAATAAAAAATATGATGCATGCATGTATGCCACATATGCAATATAGGAGAAAAAAATAAAGTAAAAAAAAACATATTTAAATAACCTAAAAACGTGAACAAAACAGAGCTGGACGCAGGGTAATCGGTTACTGGGTTTTAGGTAACCGGTTACTCAAAGTGAAAAAACAATTTTTGCGCAAAACTCCCAGGGTAACCGATTACTCTCATCTGGGTAACCGATTACTCAAAATAAAACACTATTTTTTGCGCAAAATGCCCAGGGTAACCGATTACTCCCATCTGGGTAACCGATTACTTATGCAAAAAATGCAAAAAATACATAAAATAAACATAGGAAAAACATGATAAGCATAGAAAGAAAGCACCTTAATATTTTGGTGAAGATTTAGGCTAGATCACTTTCATCCAGAATGCCAAGTTCTCGACGGATTTTATAGAAAGCATCCTTCGGAAGCGGCTTTGTGAAAATATCTGCAAGTTGATTTTGCGTATCTACAAAAGTTATCTCAACGTCACCTTTGAACACGTGATCCCGTATGAAATGATGTCTGATATCTATGTGTTTTGTGCGGGAGTGCATCACTGGATTTTTTGTTATGTTGATCGCGCTTGTGTTATCACATCTTAGAGGAATACAACCAAGGTTTAAACCATAGTCAAGCAGTTGTTGTTTGAGCCATAAGATTTGAGCGCATCCACTTCCGGCTGCAATATATTCAGCCTCAGCAGTACTAAGAGCCACGCTTGCTTGTTTCTTGCATGACCATGACACTAGAGCATTTCCCAAAATGTGACATGTTCCACTAGTGCTTTTGCGATCAGTTTTACAACCTGCATAGTCAGCATCAGAATAACCAACTAAAGTATTCATACTACCTTTAGGATACCATAAGCCGACATTGGTTGTTCCTTTTAGATATTTAATGATTCGTTTGACTGCTGCAAGGTGAGATTCCTTAAGGTTGGCTTGATATCTGGCACATAAGCAGACGCTAAACATTATATCTGGTCGACTTGCCGTTAAGTATAAAAGTGAGCCGATCATTCCACGATATTTTGTGATGTTGACAGGATTGCCTGGTTCATCTGGATCAAGGTAGGTGCCAGATCCCATTGGTGTTGCACTATCTTTACTATTTTCCATCTCAAATTTCTTGATTAGTTCTTTGCAATATTTTGACTGATTGATGAAGATTCCATGCTTGAGTTGTTTGATTTGGAGACCTAGGAAGAAGTTTAATTTTCCCATCATGGACATTTCAAATTCTCCTTGCATCATTGAAGAGAACTCCTTACACATTTCATGATTAGTTGACCCAAAAACAATATCATCTACATAAATTTGTACAAGTAAAGTATGACGATTGAATTTTTTAATGAAGAGAGTAGTATCTACTTTACCCTTTACAAACCCTTTTTCGATTAGGAAGGTACTTAATCGATCATACCAAGCCCTTGGTGCTTGTTTTAGTCCATATAAAGCTTTCTTTAGTTTGAAGACATGAGTAGGATTCTTGTAGTCTTCAAACCCGGGAGGTTGCTTTACATAAACTTCTTCATTGATGATACCATTGAGAAAAGCACTTTTTACATCCATTTGGAAAAGTTCAAAGTCTAATGAGCATGCATACGCAAGAAGTAATCTTATCGCCTCCAATCTAGCTACCGGAGCAAAGGTTTCTTCAAAGTCAATACCTTCTTCTTGATTGTACCCTTGTGCTACTAATCTTGCCTTGTTTCGAGTAATTATACCATTTTCGTCCATCTTATTCTTGAATACCCATTTGGTTCCAATGATGCGTTTGTTTCCCGGATTAGGAACAAGTTCCCAAACATCGTTTCGCTCGAATTGATTTAACTCTTCTTGCATGGCAAGAATCCATTGATCATCTTCTAGTGCTTGAGATACCTTGGATGGTTCTATTTGTGAAACAAAAGCCATGTGTAAGCAAGCATCTTTGAGATTTAATCTTGTTGAAACTCCTTGACTAATATCACCAATAACTTTGTCAATAGGATGATCTCTATGAGTTCTCCATTCTTTTGGTAGATCATTGGTGTTTGATTCTTGTTGTACACTTTCTTGTTGAACACTTTCTTGTTGTACATCCGGTACCTTCACAATTATATCATTTGAAAGTTCTTCCGGTGCCTTCACAATTGTATCATTTGAAGGTTCTTCCGAGGGTAAATCTAAAGGATCATCATCATAACAAACAACTATTTCCTCTTTGGAGGTGTTAGTCTCATCAAAAGATACATGCATGGATTCTTCAATAGTTAAAGTTCTTTTATTATAAATTCTATATGCTTTACTAGAAAGAGAATAACCAAGAAATATACCTTCGTCGGATTTCTCATCAAACTTACCAAGATTGTCTTTGTCATTGTTTAGAACAAAGCACTTGCATCCAAAAATGTGAAAGTGAGCAATGTTTGGCTTTCTTCCTTTGAAGAGTTCATATGGAGTCTTCTTTAAGATAGGTCTAATGATTACTCGATTTCCAACATAAGATGCCGTACTAACCGCATCCGCCCAAAAATATTTAGGAAGATTTGCATCACTAAGCATTGTTCTTGCAAGTTCCACTAGAAACCTATTTTTCCTTTCGACTACTCCATTTTGTTGTGGAGTTCTTGGTGCTGAAAAATTATGAGAGATACCATGTTCTTCACAAAATTCTTCAAACGATGCATTTTGAAACTCTCCACCATGATCACTTCTTATGGATACAATCTTTAATGATTTTTCATTTTGGATTTGTTTTGCATACTTCTTAAAGGCTCTAAAAGCATCACTTTTCTGCACAAGAAACAAAGTCCAAGAATATCTAGAATAATCATCAACAATAACTAAAGCGTATACATTACCTCTGAAGCTTCTTGTCCTTGATGGACCAAATAGATCCATATGCAACAATTGAAGTGGTCTTGTTGTAGTCACCACATTCTTTGGTTTAAAAGATGATTTGGTTTGCTTTCCCTTTTGACATGCATCACATAGTTTATCTTTGACAAACTTTATCTTAGGTAAGCCAATAACAAGATCATGTTTGGTTAACTTATTTAAATGATCCATATGAATATGGGCTGCTCTTTTATGCCATAACCATGATTCATTATTGTTTACCAACAGACATTTTACTTTCAAAGATAAATCATTTAAAGAAATCATAAAAATGTTATTAATTCTTGTACCTTTGAGTTTTACCTCATTGGTGACTTCATCGATGATCAAGCATTCTTCCTTAGTGAATTTGATCTTGAAGCCTTTGTCACAAAGTTGGCTAATGCTTAGAAGATTGTGCTTTAGTCCTTCAACATAAAGAACATCTTCAATGGATGTGAAAGGTGGTGCACCAACTTTGCCTTTTCCAAGAATTCTTCCCTTATTGTTGTCTCCATAAGTGACAAAACCCTTGGCCTTTAACCTTAGATCTGAAAATTGGTTTAAGTCACCCGTCATATGCTTTGAACAACCACTATCTAGATACCATAGGTTTGAAGTGGTCTTCAAGCATACCTACAAAACAAATTAAGTTTTGTTAGGTACCCAAATGGCTTTGGGTCCATCATAGTTAGTTCCTTTCTTCACCCATACATAATGTCCACTAGGAACACTAAAGTTCCTTACATAACAAGCATTGGGTGTGTGACCAATAATACCACAATAAAAACAAGTAGGTTCAAAGTTACTTCTATATCTAGGAGGATAAGATTTCTTCTTAACAAAGTTCTTCCTTTTAGGATAATGTTGCATTACTTTAGGCTTGATCACTTTCTCTTGAATTGGTTGGTTACTAGCCTTGACAAAGATAGTCTTGTTGGATGTTGGTTTATCAAATTTAGAGAAACCAAGTCCGCTCTTATCATTGGAGTATCTTTGTGTGCTAAGAACATTTTCCAAACCAATTTGCCCTTTTTCATATCTTTCTAAAACACGTTTTAATTGGACAATTTGGAAGGAAAGTGATTCACAATTCTTGCATGCAACATTATCTTCTTGAACACTAATCATTTTTTCTTTGTCATCTTTATGTTCTACTTCAATTATCTTAACCTTCTCTTCTAACGATGATATTATTTTCTTTTGAGATGAGATAGTTTTATAGAGAATTTTGCATTCTTTTAATAATTCTTCTATTGCACCTTGCGCACCATTATCAAAAAGAGAATCATCATAACTAACCCCGCCTTCTTCATCGTCGGAGTGGTGTGATGCCATTAGTGCTAGGTTTGCACTTTCGTCACTATCGGAGTCCGATGAGGAACTTACTTCATTATCTTCCCATGCTATGTAGGCCTTTTTATTTTTGAACTCCCTTTTGCCTTTGAATCCATTCTTCTTCGAAAGCTTTGGACATTCCGGCTTTATGTGTCCTTGTTTCCCACATTCATAGCATGTAACTTCTTGTGATGAAGTGGATGCTTCTTTATCTTTATGCTTTGAGAATTTCTTTCTTTTGACATAGTTAGTATTATCAATATTATTTTTATTACCAAAAAATTTGCCTAACCTTTTTACAAGAAGCAAGAAGTTTTCATCTTCATCCGATGCATCTTTCATTTTGCTTTCTATTGAATCTACTTTTAATGCAATGCCTTTGGATTTCTTCTCTAAGTTCTCATGCTTTTCCAATCTTCCAAGTTCTGTCTCATATTCTTGAAGTTTTCCAAATAGTGTTGCGGAAGTAAGTTTTGATAAATTCTTCTTTTCGGATATCGCCGTCACTTTTGGTTGCCACTCCCTTGTCAAAGATCTGAGCACTTTAAGATTAAGTTCTTCGGTAGTAAGAGTCTTACCAAGTGCCTTCAAGTGATTTGTCAAATGTACGAATCGTTTTTGCAAATCGAGAATAGTTTCTCCGGGCTTCATTCTAAACAGTTCGTACTCTTGGCTTAAAGTATTCAATCTTGATCTTTTAACTTCAGCGGCACCTTCATGAGTTTCTACAAGAGTATCCCAAATTTCTTTTGATGTTGTACATGTCGATACTCGGAAGAATTCATCCATACTAAGAGCACCATGAAGAAGACTGATCGCCTTTTTGTCAGCAAGAACCCTTTTTCTATCATTATCATCCCATGACGCTTTAGGTTTCTCCGATCCAACACCATTAACGACCGTTGTAGGAACATGAGGACCTTGTAGGACAGCCTCCCAAACTTCTTCTCCTTGTGCTTCTAGATGAGCCTTCATTTGGATTTTCCAAAAGTCAAAATATTCACCACAAAACAATGGAGGCTTGTTGTTAGAACCACCATCTTTGAAAACCGGTCTTTGATTTGCGGAAGCCATTCTGGATCTTTAGGAACAAGTTACCTATAACTTGCTCTGATGCCAATTGTTAGTTAATATGTGCGCCTAAGAGGGGGGGTGAATTAGGTGATGGTAGATTTTTGTTCTTTTATTCTTTTATGATCTTGTTGAGTGTGTTGAAAGCAATAAAAGCGGAAAGTAAATGAACACACGATGTATACTGGTTCCCCTCACAGATCGAGAGTACTCCAGTCCCCTTGCCAACAAGCAAGAGATTTTACTATAATGTTATGACTCTTACAAGACTCTTCCTAGTCCTTCTAAAGAGACACCCACCAAGAACACCCTTCTTGGATTTCAATAAGTCCTTAAGAGAACACCCTCCCTAAGGATACCTCTTGTTTCCAAAACTATGGACAACAAGGTTACAACCTTACAATCTTATATCCACACTTGGAACAATAAGATGTAATCAATACAAACATAAAGAATTACAAGTGATTGAATATATTTGGTAATAAGTAAAGTTTTCTCACAATAGGTTATTATGTACTCAATGGAAATGATGAAGAAAATTTTCTAAGTATATGAAAGTGTATGCTGAAAATTTTCTTTAAAGAAGTTTGAACACAATGGAAATTTGAGAGCAAGAGCACAACAAAATGATTATGAAAAAATGATAGTATATGTGTTTTTTCAAAAGGAATAAAGAAGCCTTTATATATGATAAAACACCCTTCCAAAAGGCTGCAAAAACATTTTCAAAAAGATGCAAACTCATGGCTAAAAAGAAATTTCGTATGGCTGAAGAAATAATGAAAAGATGTGATGCTTCAGCAGTAATCGGTTACCAGAAGAAGGGTAACCGGTTACCCAATTGCAACGTTCATATTTTTCAAATTTTTAACAGGGTAACCGATTACTGAAACCAGGGTAATCGATTACCCATACAAAAACCAGAGAGAGATCTTTTGAGAAACTCAGTAACCGGTTACCAAAGCTTCAGTAACCGATTACTTCAACTACAAAACCAAAAAAACACTTTGAAAAAAGCTTTTTATGTTGAAATGAGTTTTACCAAAAGCCTTTTAAATGCAATGCATGTTATGTGTGATATTTCCATTGATTACACAATTATATCTAAGTGAGTTTTTCTTTAACTTATTTACCTTACAATTGATCAAGATATATTGAAGATTAAACTTGTATATTGAGAGAATTCTTGATCCAAATCCTTTGCCAAAAGCTATGGTGATGTTTTGTCTTCATCAAAAACCCTTGAAGAAGCTTGTCTTCACAAACCTCTTGATCAACTAACAAAGACTTGCAAATTCCCAAGGCCCACGTAAAGTTTTCTTTTTTTTCACACTCCAAAAAAGCAAACCCCACCGAATAAGTCTTGTCCGTCGAGGTCACACCAACGATCTCTAGAAGAGGAAGCCTATACTTGTTTGTCTTGTACGTCGAATCCATGACTAGAACGGTTGGAAATGTGTTGAACAATTTGATACTTTCGGGATGAGTCCAAAAAATATCACGCACGGTAACTTTGTCCTCGGAGGTTCGGAAGCTTGAAACATAATTGTTATCGCCTAGAAGTTTCAAAAGTTGTTGCATTTCCGACCGAGGGCCCATATTCAAAACCTTGAGATTGTGCCGTTCATTGTAAACTTGCTTGATATTTGAAACACTATCCGGTTTCTTACGCTTCAAATCGGCAAGTATGCTGCGAGGCGCCAATTTGACTATCGTTAGGTCCGATATCACATTTCTCTCTTCGCGGGACAAACGACACGCCATTGGATGCCCGTGTAACTTGACATCCAAGGCATGATTATGCATTCCACAAATTACGGTTAACCGCCACAAATCATCAACCCTCCGAGTGGCACGCAACTTAAACGGACACCCGCACTTTCTCGATCCCGTGTCCTCGTGTTTTAGCACCCGGTTTGATTGTACATATCTACCACCCCGTTCGCAATTCAAAACAACGAAAGCTTTCCGCCTACTATTTCCGTTGTCCGACCTTAAAATAACAATTCCAAATCCATGTTTGTTAGCTTCCTTCCAAACCCAATCAATCAATTGTTCTCGACTACCGAAACTCCGATCATTTGTAAAATGTTGCCGAACATCGACCGCATTGATCATGGGAGTAGCGTCAATAACCGGATCGTTATTAACGTTGACAATTTCCGGATTTAATACTCCATCGTCTTGCACAATGTTGTCCGGATGCACCATACCTAACAAATGCAAAAATTAGCAAAATTGGCCAAAACTGTTTTTTTTAACTGCCAGGGCATATTTCGGAAGTTCATTTCCGAAATTTATTAGGTGATATATTTCGGAAATGAACTTCCGAACCATATCAGTTTTCAGCATAAATTTGTTGAATCAATGTAGTGAAATAGGGGATGAAATGAGAGATGTTTACCTGAAATTGTAGCTTTCTATGCTCCCTTTAACGTGATCAACGGTTTGAAATTTGATTTTAGGGCGAAAAATTGATGGAGATTGATTGGGTTTTAGAGAGGGTTTTGAGAAGTTTTGGAGAAAAATGATGAAATAGTGAAGAAGGGAAATTTGTATATGCAGAAATATTTTCGGAAATGAACTTCCGAAAATATTCACGGTTTTGAATTTTTTATGACTTCGGAGATGCATCTCCGAAAACACCAAAAAAGTGGTGTTTTCGGAGATGCATTTCCGAAGTCAAAAAAAAAAATCAAAAAAAAAAATAACTTCGGAAGTTCATTTCCGAAGCAGGGGCAGTTTTGGGTTTTCGCTGGGGGTGACCCCCCATAGGGAGGTGGGTAAAGAAATTTTCTATGTTAAAGCTATATCGTTTTTGCTTGAAAATATGGAGAGAGAAAAAAGGTTTCATTCACATCAGATAAGAAATAAACTTGAGATGGAGAGAGAAGAGTTTGAATATCTTTAGATTTGTTGTGAAAAAGTTTGATGGAAGTTGTGGCGAGAATTTTATGGTGAGGTTAAGTTAGAGTTGTGTGAACTGGGAACCATAGAGAAAAGAATATGAACTTGTCTTTATGACTTAATCTAAGTGTATGTGTGGGATGTGATAGTTTCTAGAATTTTAAAATAAAGGGTAATAAAAGAGGATGAGTGATTGAGAGTGTATTAGTGATTGAGAGAGTGAATGAGTGATGAGGTAGTTTAGATCAATTTTTTTGCATTTCGTACTGCTCAAGAGACAACAACCCTCAACCGTCAGATGATCTGCAATTTTTTATCCCTTCACCTTCATGCGACACGTGTATTGCCATCATTAATTTTTCTTAACGTGATAAACATGAAAGGGACAATTCTCTGCCACCTTTTCAAAACCAATTTTTCAAGAAACCCATAAAACTTTGCCAAAGTTAATTGGTGATTAATCAATTGAAAATTCTTAAATTATAGATAATTGAATTTAGACAAAGTTTTTTTTTTAAAAGTGTAAATGGGAGAAAAACTTTGCAGTTGAAAAAGGCTAAAACTAACCCATAATCAATTTATTAGTAATTAAGTGATGCACGTTGATGTAATTATAAAGTAGTACCATATAATATTATCTCATTATTGTAGTCTTTTCTTTAATTTGATAAGAAATAATATACAAATAATTGCATTCATTCATTTTCTTTTAAATAATGTTTCATTATAAATGATTGTTAATTTGTATTTAAGATACATTAAATGGAAATAGAAAAAAATAAATCTTTTTCGGTATTAAATTTTAAAATTTTAAAATTTATGTTATTATTAGTTGGTGTTGTTTATACCAGAGTCATACGATAAAAAAATGTACAACTGCTTCAAATACGAGAAATACGAGAAAATATTAGGATACATGTTTATACCATTATACATGTATGATTGATTTAAATATAAGAAATACGTGGGTTTTTTCAATAATTTATGTATTCATCAATCATCACAACTTTTAATGGGTCTAAACCCCCCATTTTTAATAAGTCTAAACCCATATACGTGGTTTGTTTCAATTTTTAATGGGAATACATTATTAAAAATTGATCTAAACTTTTGTTTAAAGTTATAGATTTATTTTTAATATCTTTAATTTTACTATTAAGATAAAAAAAATTAATTTTTATTTAATCAAATATAGTTTTTAAGTATAAATTATTTAAGTTTATATATAACCCGGTTTGGTTTATAAAATCAAATCAACAAGTGACATTATTACGAATTAATTAATATTCGAATATGCAGGTGGCTAAACTATTATAAAACTATTATATACAAGTAATTAGTGGTCACATGGCAATAACATAAGGAAAATTTTTTATCAAACATCCATACAATAGCATAATTGTAAAGAATGATAGTGCAATATGCTATTCGATTTTAGCATTATCTTTTTCATATGTAATATTATTTTGCAATTTATATATTAATATATAATACTATTTGTCTAAATCATGTCAACTCCTACACTAAAGTAGACAATAGGACCAACACGGCCACATTTTAAAAATCTGTAGCATAATTAATGCAGAGTTCTAACAAATCAATATGCTATCACATGCACCAACTTTTATTTTTTTATTCCAAGAGTACATTGTTGCAATACAATTTAAAAATCGCAAAAAAATAAAAAGGATGAATCTCCAAACAAATTCACAGCATCCATGTTAATAGCATAAAACAGCAAATTGCATATGCCTATGAATATAACTATGACTATATTGAAATGTCTGAAATATTCATGCCTCCAGATCTGTAGCGTTAATGGCACCAAAGTCATAGGTAGGATCTGCACTAGATCGAAAGTCGTCTTTCAACCTGAAACAAATGAACATTGCGCACAACGACAGAAAAACAAAATACACCGCACAAAGACGAGAAATCAAAACAAACAACAACGCACTAAAATGACGAAATCACACAAAAAAACACTATTGATTCAAATATTTTTATAAATAATATCAGAAAAAAATAGTATATATATATATATATATATATATATATATATATATATATGAGGAGGGATCAAATTACACCCGAAGAGTTACACCACGAGTTACACTCGTTCAATAACTACATCTAAAATTAATATTTTTTAAATTCAACCGTTGGATTGAAACATAATATCATATAGATCATAGCTATAAAGTTTGAGCTTAATCTATAATGATTTACTATATCATCAAGATATCTAAAGATTAACGTCAAAATGAGCTTTCATATAACGTTAATTTTGATGTAATTCAATGACATAGTAAATCATTATAGATTAAGCTCAAACTTTATAGGTATGATCTATATGATATTATGTTTCAATCCAACGGTTGAATTTAAAAAATATTAATTCGAGATGTAGTTATTGTACGAGTGTAACTCGTGGTGTAACTCTTCGGGTGTAATTTGATCCCTCCTCATATATATATATATATATATATATATATATATATATATATATATGAGGAGGGATCAAATTACACCATTTTATTACACCAAGTATTACACTCATTTACAACCTTTGATTTATTTAAAATCTAATGGCTATTAAAAAATCAAGCTTAGTAAAATATTTCCTTTTTAAAATGACCATTCATTCCATATATATCTATCTATTAAATGCCATATATCTTAACACAATATTATTTTTCTTTCACTTCAAATTCATAGATATTTACATCTACGGTTAAATAAAAAAAATAAATACCACATGAGTTTAATCTCAAAAAGATAAGTTTAATTATTATTTTTAATTAGCTTAAGTAACACTACTAATTAGAAATTGATCAGTGAACAATACTATTTGTATTTACTATAAAATTGATGTTATACGAAAAAAAATTCTCATTGTTTTCTTCAATTCTTTTAATTTACATTTTATTCTTTTCACTTAAATTAATAGATAAAATTAATATATTTTTAATGTTCATTTTGTATTTATTATTTATAATTTAATTTTTTTAAAAAGTTTTATGTGCATTTTGAATGTTAATTTCTATTTTATTTAAAAGAAACTTAGTTTTCATATATTATAAATTTGATAAATTCGATAGTAAAGTCCTATTAGTAAATATAAATATAGTATTGTCCACGGATCAATTTCTTAGTAGTGTTACTTAAGCTAATTAAAAATAATACTAAATTTAATTAGCTTGGTGTACGTTTTTAATAGCCATTAGATTTTAAATAAATCAAATATATATATATATTTGATCCCTCCTCATATATATATATATATATATATATATATATATATATATATATATATATATATATATATATATATATATATATATATATATATATATATATATATATATATATATATATTATATATATATATTCTGTTGATTCAAATATGTTTATATAATTATATGCACCAATTTATTATCACTTTTAAAAATAATAAATTATTTGGTTAAATAATTTAGTTTTTCTTTCGTTTCATTTTTATTATATTTTGGAAAAAAAATGTGTCTACCATATCACTACCCATGCGAACGCACATGTATCCACTAGATGGTATTTATGATTCAAATATTTTTTATTAAAAAATGGTATATGAAAAAAAAATTATTATTGATCTAAATAATTTTATATACAAAAATTTACTAGTGATCCAAATATTTTGGTAAATAATATCTAAACGAAAATAATATTTGTATACGAGAAAAAATATCTATTATTGATCTATATATTTTTATCGAAAAATGATATTTATGATTTAAATATGTTTTATTCAAAAATGGTATACGGGAAGAAAAATCTATTTTTGATCTAAATATTTTTATATACGTAAATTTAGTATTGATCCAAATATTGTAAATGATATCTAAGAAAAAATAATCTTTGTATACGAGAAAAAATCTATTATTGATCTAAATATTTTTATATACGAGAAATGATATTTATGATCAAATATTTTTGATCCAAAAATGATATACGAAAAAAAACTATTATTGATCTAAATATTTTTATATACGAATTTTTTTTATTATTGATCTAAATATTTTTTTTCTTTTTTAACCTTCTATTTAAAATAAATATATTATATAAACAAATGCGCGTAACAGACCAGAAACCCGTGTGTATGCACGAATTTGTTACTAGTTTGTTTCATAAATTAAGTGAGCATAGAAAAGAAGGTTCTCCGACAGAAACTCCACGTGGTGGTTTCTGGTTGTAGCGTTTTAAGAACGCAGACTCAAAGCTGCACTCAGTGACAAAAGTTCCAAAAGTGACGTGTTTGTTTAACTCAATCTTTAAATTCAACGATACCCAATGCTGCTTATAAAAAACGATGCCCAATGCTAAAAATTGATTTTTATTTTTAAGAATTCTCGCACTTTCTTTCTTTTTATAAATAATTTATAGGAAATTTTTATGAATAAAATAAAAACATTATGAGAGTTGGATTGAGAGGATTAGCTTCTCCAATAAAATAGGTTTAGGTCCTCCATTTAAGCTCAATAGGTAAACATGAGTTAGGGGTGAATTGTCAATGAACATCATTGATTTGATCTCTTTAGTTTTAGAATGAGATCATGTTTTTATTCATCTTTTAGAATGTGATCATTTGATCTCTTTAGTTTTAGGCATGCAAATAACTTTCATATTTTCTTTGATATAGTTAAGAATCACATCCCCTGTCTTTATCAATATTAGGGGCAGGAATAGGTTATGAGTTAGGTTTTGTCAAGTCTGAGTCTGATTTGATAAAACATTTAAAACCTAAGTCTGACATGTAATTTATTGAAGGCTTATTTTTTGTTTAGTCTGTCCTTTTTGAAGGTCTGATTGATCTATTAGTCTAATTAAAAGTCTATTTCATTTGAACATTTGTAAATAAGCCATTCAGCTCAATTTTATATAGATTAACCAATTAAAATATCAGTGAGATTAAATGTTTATTTGCATCGACTTATTTGAGTTTATCTAATAACAGACCATTTGTTTGAAAAAACTTAAAAGATGTTCATAAGATTTTTTTTTTCATTTTTTTTTTATAATTTCTTTAAGATAACTAAGATTTATTTTTATATTTTAATTCAGAGTACAAAATACAATATCATAATAATAAAATTATTCATATTTATTTAAATAGGCCAACCTCATTGACTTAAAAGACTTTTTATATGGCATGTGGTTTAATCCTTTTTTTAATTAAATAAACTTATAAATAAGTCTTGGACCGTAGACTCCTGTTAGTCGGTCTGACATATTCCCTCCCTAACCAATTAGTGCCATAGAATGAGATTCAGATCCTCTCTTGCCTTTCTTTCATTATGCCATACCTCCTCTTTTATTTCTGCTCATTGAATTTAATTTAAGGGTTTGGTTTTTTATGTTCCATTTTATATATTTATTTATTTCTCTTTTTTCATCATTAGATTAGAGATGTTCACTGAGGATATTTTTCTATTAATAGGCATGCGAATAATTTTTATATTTTCTTTGACGGCTTAAAAAATTAAAAATCATATCCTCTGTTAGACTTCTAAAACTCAAGGACCTTATTTTAAAAAAGAATGATTTTGGAGAAGTTTTAAAGATTAAAATTTTTTTTCACATTTTTTAAGTAGCTCATTGCTTAGAATTTCACTTTTTAAAAAATAAATAAATAATATTTCAAATATTTATTTACTCATATATAATTACTAGCTAAACTAAACTAACGGAATAAATTTTACTTTCACTATTATTATCTTCTAAAATTAAAATTTTCTACTGTTATCAAATTTTTTAAGAGTTCATTTGGTGCGCAGGATAAAAGACAAGATAGAATATTTGTTTCATATTCTATCTCAATCCAGTGTTCGCTGACACAACAAAATATGATAAGTTAATTCTGAAACTTATCATATCTTGTCTCACCAGTTCAAATTATTATCCTGAATATGAGCTTGGTTAGAATCCGGCAGAATAGAATAAGAAAATGATTTACTAATTTACCCCGATAAAATATAATTTAAAATAAAAAATTAAATATGACAAAATATAAATAAAAATTAACTTGATATTAAATTAAAAATATTAATAATTAATTTAATAAAATAAAAAATTAGAATATTTAAAAATAAAATAATTATTGAAATTTTAAAAATATGAATTCTAATTTTATTTTGGCTAAATTACAGTTTTGATCCCCCTGTTTTAGGTTTTTCACGATTTTGGTCCCCCTATTTTCTTTTTAAACAGTTTTGGTCCCTCATCCCAATTTTGTGCATGAACAGTGCATCAACAGTACATTTTCGTACATGAACAGTACATGTCCGTACATGAACAGTTGCATCAAAATTGGGATGGGGGACCAAAACTGTTTAAAAAGAAAATAGGGGGACCAAAATCGTGGAAAACCCAAAACAGAAGGACCAAAACTGTAATTTAGCCTTTTATTTTTTATCAAATTAAATATATGTTCTTGCAAGGGTATATATATATATATATATATATATATATATATATATATATTATTTGAAATTATTTACTCAATAATATCAATGAATTTTTTTTTAATTATTAAAATATATTTTTTTATCAATTTATTAATTTTAAAAGATTTTACAAAATAATTTAGAAAAAATATAGTTATTTTACAAGTATATATATATATATATATATATATATATATATATATATATATATATATATATATATATATATATATATATATATATATATATATATATATATATATATGATAGGATAAGTACCATATCTTATTCTTATCTTGCTTGACATGCTATTATGTCTCTATCATATCTTGCGCATTAAACAGGTCCTAAAAATATGCTCTCAGGATGACTTTCACTCTATGGACTAGTATATGAAATAGGTCATTTTTTTATGAACGATTCACTCATATATATATATATATATATATATATATATATATATATATATATATATATATATATATATATATACGGCATATCATATGAGAATGTCATATTTATATGAGAATGTGAGAATGAATTTGAACCATTGAATTTTAAAATAAATGATGGAGATTATGGGTAAATCTTTTTTTTTTCTCTCTCCTACATCATTTATTTCAAAAGGTAGGAGAGATAAAAAAAAGATTCACCCATAATTCACATAATCAATTTATATTTAATTAATAACCATTTACTATAACCGGATTTATTAACCAATTCATATAAATGATTATACTTTTACATAACCGGTTATAAAACCGATTTATCCATAACCATATTTTATAACCGGTTCTAAAATTTATAACTGATTTTGAATATCAAATAAATTTTTTATATTTGAATATTATTTTTTACGGTTAATTTTAAATTTATATATTTTTCGAAAAAAACGATTTTTTGTATTTCCGAAAAAAGATTTTTTTTTTGTATTTTTGAAGTAACATTTTTTGAAAACACACTTGATTTTCGAAAAAATTTGATTTTGTTTATTCCGATAAAATACGATTTTCGTAATTATTTAAAAACTCAATTTTTCCGTATTTTCGAAAGAACTCATTTTTTTTACAAATTTAGAAATAAAACCGATTTTTTTCGTATTTCCAAAAAAATCGACTTTTCGTATTTAAAAAAAATGGTTTTTCCATATTTCCAAAAAAAATTGATTTTTTCGATAACAATCAATTTTCCGTATTTCTGAAAAAATCGGCTTTTCATATTTCCAAAAAAACATTGATATTTACTATTTCAAAATATTTGATTTTTTCGTTTTTAGAAAAAAACTCGGTTTTTTGCTTTTTTGAAAAAAAATACAATTTTTTTCCTATATCCTAAAAAAATTGATTTTTTATTTTTTCGAAAAAACTCGATTATTTCTTGTTTTAATGTGGAAAAAAATATTTTTTTTAAAAATTACGATTTTCGTGTTTTAACGTCGAAAAAAACTAACTTTATCGTTTTAAAAAAATAAATTGATTTTATGTATTTAAAAAAACTGATTTATTCGTATTTCTGAAATAATTAGATTTTAAGAAAATATTTTTATTTTAGATATGGATGTCTAAAATATGAATTTAGTTAAAATCATATATCTAAAATGTCCAAAATGTGGATTTAGTTAAAAACCATTTTAAAATTAACCGGTTTTTCATTATTGAATTTAAATATAGTATAGATAATTTATAGAACCGATTAATTTGAACAACCTACGTACAATATTCATTTAATCACTTTAATTCAATATAATTGATAGGCCTTTATGGTCTAATTCCAATCATTAAAGTCTTAGATTATTATACATTGAATAAATAACAATTTCCTCTTTCTATATATTTTTTTAATTTTAAACAATTTGAACATGGTTAAATTTTCAACATACCAACCAGTACCTCGCGTAGATTGAGCAACAAAAATAACAAAATATTGAAAAAAAAATTAAAACTAAATTAAAAGGATAAACATGATTGGATGTGAGATTGAATAATTATCACTAAAAGATAGCGAGAATAATTAATTATCACTAAAAAATAGCGAGAATAGTTTTTTTTGTTACACTATAAATATATGTGTATAAAAGAAAACGCGAACACAGAAGCATTGGCGTGTGAAGAACAACAAGTGTGAAACAAACATGTCAGACGAGGAACACCACTTCGAGTCCAAAGCTGATGCTGGTGCATCCAAGACATATCCACAACAAGCTGGAACCATTCGCAAAAATGGTCACATTGTTATCAAAAACAGACCCTGCAAGGTTCTTTAATCTTTCTTTCCTTCAATTTTTGATCAATTTTAGTGTTGACTTTTCTAATAATTGATATGATGAATCAAACGCTATTAGGTTATATTATGAGTTTTCTTTTGTTGGTGACAGGTAGTTGAGGTTTCAACTTCAAAAACTGGGAAGCATGGACATGCTAAGTGTCACTTTGTTGCTATTGATATCTTCACTGCGAAAAAGCTTGAGGATATTGTTCCTTCTTCTCATAACTGTGATGTATGATTTTGATTTTGATTTTGATCTTTTGGATAATTGGATTTGTGTCTAATTTTTAATTGATTGGTTAATTGACTAGGGTTGATGTGTTTCTTTGTGGTTACAACAGGTTCCTCATGTTAATCGTACTGATTACCAGCTCATTGATATCTCAGAGGATGGATTTGTAAGATTTCACGCACACCTTTGTTCCTTCCTTTTTATTGTCTTGAAGTAGGTTTATGATCTTAAGCTCTATTTGGATTAACCTATCTGATCTTATTTAGTGATCAGAGCCGTCTCAAGTTTTTGAAGATCATATGTAGATTAGTCGCTTTGGATTAACTTATCTGATCTTATCTAGTGATTAGAGCTGTTTCAAGCTTTTGGAGATCATATGTAGATTAGTCGCACTTTAACCATGACTAAGCAAATAGGCCCTATTTAACTACAATTTAAATATGACAAACATTTTATGCGGCCATTTAGCAAAGGTTTAATCGTGATAAATTTTAGATCTGTCCAGTAGTTCGCCTCTCAGCAGTCCGGTTGTGATATAATCACTTGTGAGACTGTTTAAAATAGTCTATGGACACAACTTTTAACATGTCCACAAGTTGTTTTTAACTTATAATTATAAGCTACTCAAGATCAGAGCCCTCTTTGAGAAGGTGTAAGACGAGCTGCCATTCAGGACTTAAAATTTGACACGATTAAACTGTAGTTAAAAAGGGTCTCATAAATATGTTTCACGGTTAAACGGTAGCAAAATAGGATTCCAATTTATTTTGCGACAACTAAATCATAGTTAACCTATACTAGGTCTTTGAAAACTTAAGACGGTCTTGCTCAAAATAGCTTATGAAAGTTGACTTTATTTTTTTTTGTCATAGAAATAGTTTATACAAGCACTAATTATATGATCTAAACTTTTATGCTATAAGCATTTAATTAAACAATGGTTAAAGTAGTACTTTCCTGAGATAACTTTTGATAAACAAGGTTAAAGTAGTTTACATAAAAAGTTAATGAATTTATAGTTAATGTTTTTTAAATGGTCAATTAGTTAATAAATTGGTGGATAATTTGTTTGTGACACTGTCTCTTGAACCAAAGATGTTTTTCTTTGAATATGTAGGTGAGTCTGCTGACTGAGAGCGGTGGTACTAAGGATGACCTTAAGCTTCCGACCGATGATAGTCTGCTTTCACAGGTTAGTTTGGTCGATAATCTCAACCGCTTTTTCATGTTATATTGAATAGGTGCTTGAGATTAATCAGAGATATTTGCTACTTTCTTGTACTGATTTCAAATTCTGTGATGCAGATCAAGGATGGATTCAACGAAGGTAAAGATCTGATTGTGTCTGTCATGTCGGCCATGGGTGAGGAGCAGATTTGCGGCCTTAAGGACGTCGGCCCTAAGTAATAAATCCATGAATGCTGCTTGGAATTGAGATGATATATTTAATATTTCTGTGTGTTTGCTGTGTAAAGAGATTAATCTATGTTTGTGCAATTCTTACAAGATATGATGGTAATGGTTGAGTTTATTGAGTCTTTGACCACTTATTTTTTGTGGTCTGAGATCAATGCTAGAACCACCAAAACTGTTTTATGATGTGAAGAAGTTACATTGGCTACTACTATGTAACACTTATTTATGTGCTTATCTATAAGACCCTCTAACTTTTCTACTATAATTCTCTTCAATTTGATTTATTTCTTAGTTGCAACTGAATTTTATGATTTGTTATGGGAAAAGAACACACTGATCCCTATATTCTGTGCTCATTTTCTTTCTGCAGTTTTCTATTATCTTAAATGCTTAGTATCAATAGGATTTAGATCTTCTCCGGTCGGTGTTATTGAGCAGCCGATTGCGTTAACCCAAGCATGAGATGGTCAATCTCTCACTCGGGGCCTCTAAACAAAATCATTTTTTCCATAAGGAATCAGGCCCCTATATAATATATTGTTTAATATAAACTAATGATGTACAGTCCCGTTAAGCGAGCACAATCGATAGCTATGTTGCGATATTCAATTGCAGAAGCTTGAACTTGTGGCAACTTACGTATTCATCTTTTAAGAAGTTGAAATTTTACCATTATGCTACTAATCAAAATATTAAAAATTAATGACCTATTCTACTTTAGAGTAGGGGGCCTTGTTTCAAATGCTTTTTTGTAAAAATTATAATTTTTTATGTGAGCTCAACTAAAATACACACTTGTGAAAGTATGAAAATAGCATAACAAAAGTTCTCCACCATATTTGAACCCTGGTTCTGAAGTTAATGCTAAAATCTTTTCTACTACAATAACTCACAATATCTAAAATATATTGCCCTTTCTTATCACTATACTTATAATTATATTACATTTTGTTGGGATGTTCCTACAACAACAAACAACCCTTATCCTATTAACTAGGGTAAGCCTACATGAATCAAATTTAGTTTTGTCACAATGTTCTATTAATAAGTATGTTTTTAACCGAATCATTAATATTAAGATTTTTTTAAATAAATTTTTTTATAGTCTTTTTAAATCTTCCTCTTCTTTTAACTATTTGACTTCTTTCTATTTGATTTACACTTCTCTATGTAATTTACGCTTGTTATCACAAAATCTATAGATCTTCTCTCTACATGCCAAAATCACTTAAGTCTATTTTTCATCATCTTCTCTACTATAAGTTCTACCCTAACACACTCTCTAATATTTTTCATTTTTAATCCTGTCATGTTTACTTACCACACATTCAACGCAACATCCTCTCATCTTTCCTACACTTTATTCTCGTCCCAACTTTTTATCTCGTACAATATCACAGGTCTTACTGTAGTTCGATAAGATTGTCCCTTTAGTTTAAACGACACCTTTGCATCACATAAAACCCTTGAAATCTTCCTCCATTTTAGTCATCCAACTTGAATTTGATGGTTTACATCATCTTCTATTTCTCTATCATTTTATATTATGGACCAAAGATATTTAAACCGTTAGACTTAAGGGATGATATTATCTCAAACTTTCACCTCTAGGTTAAAAACACTTATTCTTTTGTTGAACTTACATTTCATATACTCCGTCTTACTTATGCTAATGAGTTTCTAAAACTTGTCTCAAAGTCTCCAATCTCTTATTTAAATCCTCCTACGACTTTCTAAGTAGGACTATATCATCTAAAAAGAAAACATGCATTTTGATGCTAGCTCTTGGACGTATTTCACGAGTATATCTAAAATTAAGACAAAAAGGTAAGGGCATAAGGTTAAACCATGATGCAAACTTATTTTGATATCATGTGTCTCTCCACCCGAGCCAGCACACTAGTCGACACCCTGTCATTCATGCATGTCTAAGATAGCTCGAAATATGTAATTATATCCCCCTTTTTTCTATATGTTTTTTACCAATTTTCTCTTGACACTAGTATATTCTTTGGAAAAAATCTCCAAAACATAATTCACCTCTTTTCGTAAGAAATAAAATTATAAAAACATTAACTAATTCTCTCTTACAAAGGATAATATATATAATATAAAATAATATCAATCATCAACAAAATTATTCAACACAATCAACTTTTTAAATTTTTGTATTACACTCAGATTTATATTTTGAGGCAGAAGTATGTATTATTAAGCACCATAAATTTTATGTCATGTTAAAAGTGTTAGTCTAGCCTTGGCTGGTTGCAGATGGTCTTTTACTTGTTACCATTGCACTTCATCAAAACAAGAAAAATTGTAACTCTCTCCTTTATGATATCTTAAGAAAAATGATCGCATGGAAGAACTATAAATGAAAAAGTTGCCAAAATAACAAACACTCAGAATAAGCTTATAAATAAAACATACAACTGCGCATCAAGTTTGAGTCTGTGTTTGGGTAATTAGTTCAGCTAAAATAGAAATGTGAAATGATCATCAGTAGTAGCTCATTTAATTGTCAATCTTCATTACATGCAGAACATCACCTCTCAAATGATCACCCTTTAACTCTCATATTTTTTAGTCTGAATTCATTACTTCGTCTTGATGATATCGACTTGTGTAGAAGATTCGATTATGGCTATCTTGATGATCGAACTACCGTTCCAAGCCAGTCATCTGGGATGCTGATTCTAAGATCTCCATTTAAGGCCTTTAATGAATGGCTTGTTGCTGCCTGAAATGCAACTTCATATTTTCAAAATTAGGAGCTCTAAGATATAAGAAAAACATATGAAACATAACAAACAGAACATTACTTTTACAATGTAGACATCAATTCCAAGTTTTGCTATCATTGCAGCTTCTGAGATCTTTGTTTTCATCCCACCAGTTGTATCATGGGCAGCAACAGTTAGCTCAACTGTAGATAACAATCACGTAAACAGAAAAATTCAATCGCATGCATGTAATGTTTGTCACTTAACAAACAAAAAGTCTAAGTCTTCTTACTTGAGTTCTGTAACTTGGGTTTTATGACTGACCAGCTTCCATCTTCAGCAACAGCTGTCATTATTGAAAAACTTGCGATATGAAGAAACTAAAATAGGTCATATGAAAAGTAAATCTTACAACAATGGCTCACCAATCTCCTTTAAGAGTATCGCATCAGGTTCTGATGGTGGCCGATCATATACTCCATATACATCTGTCTTTCATTCATGATTAATGGAAAACATTCATGTAACAATTTCTAATATTTGAGATATGTAAGTGGTATAGCATGTTGATGGGTTATATAACAAAAATGCAGAATAACACAGAAAAAAGAGAAAAGCTGTAGCTGTATTGATGGAAAAAAGATGACAAATTACAGATAAAACAAAGATAGAATGTATTGATAGTGAAAGCTATCAACCCAAAGCACTAACGGCTTCCCTCACCACTAGGAGATCTCTTTTCTCTCTCCAAATCACAAATTCTCAGATAATTCCTTCTCTCATCCGTCCCCATACTAAATACTAACTAACTTCACGTGTTCCGCGTCACCCTTTTGCCAGCTCAGCATCTTTCATTCCCTTCCCACGTTTCCTCTCGTAAACTCTCCAAATCTTGGGCTTATAATTCTCCTCAAGGCCCACTTCATCATTTTTGTTTCTATCAATACCACCCTCCTTAAACACGGCCTTGTCCTCAAGGCTAAAATCTGGAAATTGTCCTCGTATGACAGCATCGTCTTCCCAAGTAACATCATCACTTGACTTATTCTTCCATTGAATAAGGCTCTGCGGAATTGAGACACCCCCCTGTGTGATCAGCCTAGCACCAATAACCTTCTCTGGATATATGTCATCAGCAGGGCCAACCTCTAGTTCCCTGGGAAGTTCTCCTAACACAGAATAATTTCCAATGGCTTTTTTTAATAAAGACACATGAAAAACAGGGTGTATCTTAGACTGTTCTGGTAACTGTAACTTATAGGCAACTTCCCCCACCCGAGTTATAATCTTGAAAGGGCCATAAAACCGTGCAGCAAGCTTAGCATTAATCCTTTTTACAACGGATTGTTGCCGGTGAGGTCTTAATTTGAGAAAGACCCATTCACCCACATTGAATTTCACTTCCGTTCTCTTCTTATCGGCGTACTTTTTCATTTGTTGTTGTGCTCTCAACAAATGAGCCTTCAACTGATTTAGAGCCTCATCTCTTTCACTTAATTCCAATGCCACAGCAGCCACCTTAGTCTCATTGCTTAGGAAACGAATGATACTCGGTGGTTGCCTACCATATACGACCTCAAAAGGTGTCCTCCCTATAGATACATGAAATGTGGTGTTATACCAAAATTCAGCCCATGGAATCCAATACGACCAAGTCTTTGGTTGTTCAGAGGCAAAACAGCGCAGATAGCTCTCTAAACAACGATTAGTAACCTCAGTTTGCCCATCCGTCTCAGGATGATAGGCAGAACTCATGTTCAGCTGAGTTCCTTGTAACTTAAATAACTCCAACCAAAAATGACTCACAAATATAGGATCTCTGTCACTGATAATGGTCATAGGAATCCCATGCAATCGTACAACCTCCCTAACAAACAGTTCAGCGACAGATTTGGCCGTGTAAGGATGCTTCAATAATAAAAAGTGGCTATACTTTGAGAGTCTATCAACCACTACCAAAACAGCTTCAAACCCTCTAGACTTTGGAAGACCAGTTATAAAGTCAATTGAAAGGTCCTCCCAAATGGCATTGGGAATTGGCAAGGGTTGTAACAATCCCCCAGGTGAAGTAGCTGCATATTTCTGTCTTTGACATATATCACATGCCCTCACAAAGTCCCTGACCCTTCTCTGCATTCCTGGCCAATACAAGTTTGCTGCTAACCTTCTATAAGTTCTCAAAAACCCCGAATGACCTCCCATAGGTGTCTCGTGAAACTCTTTCAAAAGTAGAGGAATAGAAGGTGAATTAGGAGACAACACCAAACGGCCTTGATAGAACAAAATACCTTGCTGCACAGTGAAACCAGCCTTCATATCCGGATTCATTAGAAGTTCTTTTACTGTCTTCTGAAGCATTGTGTCCTGTCTGACTTCCTGCAACAGCTTCTCTCCATCCAGCCACGTAGGATAAGACAACAAAGCAGAAAATTCCATATCACCATGGCATCTTGACAGAGCATCTGCAGCCTTATTCTCTAACCCAGGCTTATATTTAACCTCAAATTGATAGCCCAAAAGCTTGGCCAACCAGCACTGTTGATCAGGTGATGTCAGCCTTTGTTGTAAAAAATGTTTCAAACTTTTATGGTCAGTGTAAACCACAAAGGGCCTGCCCAACAGATAGTGCCTCCAGTGTTGAATGGCTAAGACTAAAGCCATAAGCTCCTTTTCATACACAGATTTTGTTAAATTGCCCTCAGATAAAGCTTTGCTAAAGAAAGCTATAGGTTGTCTCTGCTGCATCAAGACAGCACCAATTCCTCTCCCTGCCGCATCACATTCGACTTCAAAAGGAATAGAGAAATCAGGTAACACTAGTACTGGAGCTGTAGTCATGATTTGCTTCAGATGATTGAAAGCCTCCAGAGCATCTTTACCCCAAATAAAGTTATTCTTCTTAGTCAATTCAGTCAAGGGTTTAGCAATTTTACCATAATCCTTGATGAATTTTCTGTAATAGCCCGTGAGACCTAAAAACCCACGTACTCCTTTGACATTCTTAGGTTCAGGCCACTCCAAAACACACCTGATCTTCCCTGGATCTACTGCTACACCCTCACCAGAAATTATATGACCCAGGTAATCAATTTGTTTACATCCAAATTTGCACTTTGCCTTGTTAGCAACAAAGCAATGCAATTTTAAAACTGTCAACACTTGCTTCAAGTGCTCTAAGTGTTCAGTTTCATTCCGGCTATAAACCAGGATGTCATCAAAGAATACCAACACAAAACTTCTAAGATAGGGTCTAAAAATATCATTCATTGTTGCTTGGAATGTGGCTGGAGCATTCATTAATCCAAAAGGCATAACAAGGTATTCATAGTGCCCATTATGAGTCCTAAAAGCAGTCTTCTCAACATCGTTTTCATGGACACGAATCTGATGATAACCAGATTTTAGATCTATCTTAGAAAAAATTGTTGCCCCATACAACTCATCTAACAATTCATCAACAATAGGGATGGGGTACTTATCAGGGACAGTAGCTTTGTTCAAGGCTCTATAATCCACACACATACGCCACGACCCATCTTTCTTCTTGACTAAGATTACCGGACTAGAAAAAGCACTCATGCTTGGTCTAATCACTCCCGCAGTCAACAGCTCTGTCACTTGTCTTTCAATTTCTTCCTTTTGGTGATGTGGATATCTATATGGCCTCACATTAATAGGACCATGCTCTGGGATTAACTTGATCTGATGCACCTGTTTTCTTTCAGGAGGCAGTGTTATTTTCTCTTGGAACACATCAAAAAATTTACCCAACAGCTTAGTCACTTCTTCATGCCCAGCTTCTGATGTTGCCTCTACTTCATCATGATTAGTCCACCACCAATCTTCACCACCTCTCCTGTGTTTATCCTCCAAGAAATATTGTAAACACCCTTGTTTACCTTGTAACCTACCTTGAGCTTGCAAATTAATCATATTTCCCTCATATAAAAACTGCATAGAAAGATCCTTCCAGTCCACTACCACTTTCCCGAGAGTACTCAACCATGATACCCCTAACACCACATCCAACCCTCCCAACTCCAACACTAAAGCATCAATTACAAATATTTGAGAACCCAAACTGATCCTAACTCCCTCACATAATCCTTTAGACAGAACCTTGTGACCATCTCCCAATCTGATCGTTTTAGCTGCCATAGGGGTAATTTGCAACCCTAATGCAGTGGTTATTTTTGGGGATATGAAGTTGTGGCTAGCTCCACTATCAATTAAGACCACCACTTCGATGCCGGCAATTTTTCCACCTATCTTCATCGTGTGAAATTCTCCCATACTTCCCAACACTCCAATAATTTTGCATTCAGCTTCTACATCTTCGTCTTCTTCCTCATTCTCAACAGTTTCAATGGAAACAATCTCACCTTCTTCATTCACCCCTTCACCTTCTCCCAAAATGAGGACACGCATGGAACGTTCAGGACATTTGTGAAGAGTGGGATGGAATTTTCCTCCACATTTGAAACATAATCCCTTAGCTCGACGTTCCGCCATTTCATCGTTTTGAAGACTCCGAACTCCCTTCCACCGTTCTGAAACTAGCGTGCGACGGTCGTTTTCCCCTTTCTTTCCCGTTGAACTCAAAGATGATGTGGAAATAAGGTTTGACCCAGCTGAACCCGTTTTCTGCCCCGGGTTGCTCCAACCCGAATTTGAGAATCGGGTAGAATCTTTGTGGGCCTGATTTAACCCGCTCCGGAATTTGGACGCCGACCCACTCCATTCATTTCGGCCCAAACGATCTCCCACCGCCTTCTTCCCATAATGTCTTTCACCATCGTCGTCCTCTTCCTTCAGCTCGTCCTCAACATCCTTTGCCATCCTCATCATTTGCATTCGATTTTGAGGATTCAGAGTTCTCACTCTCCTTCGAATTTGGGCTTTCAACCCACTCATAAAGTACCCTAGGTACTGCTGCTCTGGGAGTCGTCCCACCTGCGACGAGAGGAGTTCAAACGCTTCGATAAATTCTTCCACACTCCCTGTTTGTCTCAACGTTGACAATTCTTCAAAAGGATTTTCCAGCCGTCTGCCTCCGTATCGAGCAATTAATGCTTTCTTTAGTTTTTCCCACGATAGATCGTCCTCTGTTTCCAAGAGCAAGTTAAACCAATGAATCGTCGCTCCCTCCATACTCAGGCGAGACAACTTCACCTTCATCTCCTCTGAAGTATTTTGAACATCAAAATAAATCTCCGCGCGCGTAATCCACGCTACAGGATCATCACCTTCAAACACGGGTAGTTTCACCTTCTTCCCAGCAAAACGAGACTCACTCTGTGATGAACCCTCCATAGAGTTCTCCCCCTGCATCACTGTCTTCTTTCCAATCTGCTTGCTTAATTCTGTCAGGATAATGCTCTGTTGTTGCATTTGTTGAGCGTGTTGTTGCATTTGCAAAGCAAGCTCTTGCAGCGTCATTGTCACATTCTCAACCTGTGTTTCCAGAGCTTCAATTCTGTCACCCATCCTTGTCATGAACAATCTTCGTCACACTGTGTGTTTTGATCCGGTAGGTCGGACCAATTGATGGGTTATATAACAAAAATGCAGAATAACACAGAAAAAAGAGAAAAGCTGTAGCTGTATTGATGGAAAAAAGATGACAAATTACAGATAAAACAAAGATAGAATGTATTGATAGTGAAAGCTATCAACCCAAAGCACTAACGGCTTCCCTCACCACTAGGAGATCTCTTTTCTCTCTCCAAATCACAAATTCTCAGATAATTCCTTCTCTCATCCGTCCCCATACTAAATACTAACTAACTTCACGTGTTCCGCGTCACCCTTTTGCCAGCTCAGCATCTTTCATTCCCTTCCCACGTTTCCTCTCGTAAACTCTCCAAATCTTGGGCTTATAATTCTCCTCAAGGCCCACTTCATCATTTTTGTTTCTATCACATGTCGCAATTCAAGAATAAAAATGGATATGCATGACATATGGAGGATACCAAGAAAACAACATATTTAGGCTTTGAGTATGCTGCAAGATGACTTATGATAACATCTCCACTCAAAATAGTGCATCCCTGAAATGTAAAAGTTAATGCAAAAAATACGAATTTGGTTATTAATGAACGATAAAACTTAATAGACCGAGTCTATACCTGAATCTCATCAAGCACTGCATCTCCATGCAGAACCTAGAAAAATTGTAACAAGGAAAGGTCACAAGAGTGGTAAAAAATTACTAAAAAATTTCGAAGTTTTATAAACTGAAGAATAAAATCTTACAGGTGTAAAACCAGAATCAATAGCCTTAGCCACGGGAGACAAATCGGCTGAAGATATCTGCACAAGTTGCATATGAACTTAGACTATTAACTTTATCTGAATAGGAAAGCAACACAAAACTATAATCCATTTTTAATGAATATGATCCAGCATATATTCAGTTGAGAGTTTACTTACATGTCTTTCACCAGTGATCCATCCACACGAGAAAGGTGACATTCCGACTGAAGGAATGCCCTCTGCAAAGAGAAAAAAAATTTAGAATAATGAATTTCTATACTTTGTAAAGAGTTTGAAGCCAAAAAAAGGGTGAAACTAAAGATTGCAATAGTTACGACGCTACCTCTGGCTAGTGCTCTAACGATTTCAAGATTGAGAGTGGTTACCTGAAATTAAAATTAAATGGAATGCTAAGCATGGTATCACACTTAGCTCATAGGTGGAAGATGCACTTATATAACAGTCAAAGTGTAAAACTCGCCTTTAAAAATTCCGAATATACAACCGTTAAAAGATCTTAAAAAATTGGCAATGATTACTTACGGAGATTCGTGTAGCAACAAAGCCGCCTTTGACAAGAGGTTTATCCAGGTTTCCCTTGTGAACACCAGACTTGCTAGCTTGGAAATGCCCAAAAGAACCTGAGAGCACCATAGATACTAATATGAACTAATTGCTTATCATTAAGAATTAATTTCCAGTTTTTAAACATTACATATAATGTGAAGCAGGGTTGTCAAATCACAATTAAAATTGTAAATAAAGCACTTCAAATACAAAACTTCTTAGAGTCTTGTTTTAATAAACAGCTTAATTAAGCGCTTATAACATAATCATTTTTACAGCAAAAGATAAAATAAAGTCAAATTGTTTTCATATTAAGGTATAAGCTATCCGGAAGAACTTATGAAAATAAGCTGCAAGCAACTTATAAACATGCCATATGCTGTTTCCATAAGCTGCAAACAACTTAAAGATATAGACAAGGTAAAGGACAAAACTGATGTAATAGGTTATCATTGAAGGATTAAGGGGGCGTATGGAAGTGTTTATTGAACTTATCTTATGACATCAACACTTATATAGTATTTGAAAGAACGTACAACATTAGCTTATGATATGTCCTGTCCATAAGCTGTTTTCAACATATTTTCATACAATTTCATGAATAGCTTACAAAAACAACTTATAAAGAGTTAATGACTTAATGGCTATTTTACATTCAATTGTAACAACCATTCATTCACAAACTCTATCATAAGTGCTTAATTATTAAATACTTAAAATTTTCACCTAGAATCCCCTTATACCACAATGGGTTAGTTCCTATCTGTTCAAGATATACCTATGATGCATAGGTACGGATAAGGTAGGGTACGTTGATAAAAAAGTAAGAGTTTTCTATAAAATGTACGAATAGGGAACTAAATTGTTAGGACGAACAAACTAAAACTTAACTATATTATATTGATATTTGAGAAAACCACAAATTTCACTCAAAATTGAATAATGAAAAAAAATGAAGTACCACGAGTGCGGTACGTGTACCTAGTACGGGTGAGTACCCAGTACCGGTACTTCATCATCATTTTAGAAGTACTCATGCTTCAGAGAGATATACCGATATAAGCATACATACAATTCATCTAATATCATCATCAATTGAACCAAAATGTTTAACTCAGAGGGAAAAACTCGAGGAACCTGCTCCATGAACAACAATGAAACGGCTACATTCCGAGACATAATCATCTCCAAAATCTTCTGGTTTACAAAAGATTTCAGATTCACCAGGTTTCTTGCTCCAATCCATCCCCGGAGGCTTCTCAGAAGTAGCAATCATGGCTTGCCTAAGCTGTTGTGAAACTTTGTGAAGAATTTCCTCATTTATCTTCTCTAGCTCATTTTTGCAAGTTATTGCAGCACCTCCTGAATATCACATCAAAAGAATTTTACTTTGTCACTAAGTATAGCTAAACGCAGTATAGCACCGACACTTCAAATTGATGGCTGTGCCTAAGTGTCTCAGACGTGTTTATACAGGCTCTGACATCAGTAGAGGTGGCAAACGGACATGCAAGCCCACAAAAACTCGAAAAAAAGTGCGGGAAGGGGTGGTCATAGTTGAGGGTGCGGGTCTAAAACTTTGGCTCGCCCTACAAGAAAATGAGGACGGGACAAGCAGCGGCATCTTTTAAGTCTAAAATTGCAAAAATTTATGTTAATGCTCACTCCAGCAAAAGCCACACAATAAAATGAGGCGTGGAGGACATATTAGAGGTGCAGGGGCTCACCCCGCGAAACAATGCGGGTTAAACGGGAATATCCGGCGGGTCAGTCCATTTTGCCACTCTTAGACACTAGCACGATACATAAACATGTGTCTTTCATGTGTTTTTATCTGTGCGTCATAGGTAAACCAAAAGTAATTCTAGAGGTGCAGAATTGATTTTGGAATGATTTTGAAGTGTTTGGTTATTCCAAAGTATAATTTCTTTTAATGTGATTTTTACATTGAAATTTATTGTTCAAATCAATTTTGCATAAAGTTTAGTATTGTTTGGTTCTGCGGTGAAAAAATGATTATGAGTAAATTGATTCTGCAAAACTCATCCGGGCTAAAAGTGAGTAGAAGATAAAGTGATTTATGTTTGAATAAATTATTGCAAAAGTGTGTTGAACCGTAAATATTTAGACTTAAAAAGCTACAAACCATAGTTTCAAATAGAATCAATTCTGAAAAACACAATCAATTCTACTCGAGAGCAACAAAACATATCAAAATCAATTCTAAACATCTAAAATAAATTATAAGTACTCCAACCTTGAAACCAAATATACACTAAACATTCCAAGAATAATGGATTTCATTGAAATAATAGAGAACAGTTTTATGGGTCATTTAATCATTAAAAAAACGCAGAAACACAAGACAACCTAGATGCTTATACACTAAAAAAAAAGCTTAATTTGAGATGCTATAGACAATCAAAATTGTAAAGAAATGAAGCAAAAGCAGAGAGAAAGAGAGAGTGATACCTAATTTTACAATACAGCGGATAGGTTGAGTGAAGGGAGAATGAGAAGTTTGTGTTTGATTCTGATTATTGTTATGCGCCATTTACGAGTTAGGAAAGTGAAGAGTCAAAGGAAGAATGAGAGTGAGATCAACACTGAAATGGTTGCTTATGACATGGACAATGGTTGTAGTTTAAACTTGTCTGTAATAGACAAGTGCGCCTTTATATAATAGATTATTCTTATAAAAGTTACTAGCGTGCACCCCGTGTACATAGTGCAATCCTTTTCTTTATTAAAGGTGAAGTAAAATTTTTATTTTATAGTACATTTAAGATTAATTATGATCTAGAGAATAATCTATTAAGATTGTATGCAATGCATCCAAGA
Source organism: Vicia villosa (assembly GCF_029867415.1). Lineage (NCBI taxonomy): Eukaryota > Viridiplantae > Streptophyta > Magnoliopsida > Fabales > Fabaceae > Vicia > Vicia villosa. The sequence goes on along the minus strand of NC_081181.1, from coordinate 99,978,121 downwards.
AGGTAATCATCATAAGAGTTAGATTACTCTATCTTTGTCACTCACTATTATGCACAATCTAATGAATTTTAATACTACTCTTAGGCCGTCTTTAAGAATGTGGAAAACAGTTTTTCGCACAATATTTTACATTTATCAAGGTTAAATTATAGTTAAATAGGGTCTCATAAAATATTCGTCAAGTTAAATTATGATTAAATAATGTTTCTATTTATTTCGTCGTAGTTAAATTATGACTAACCAATACGGAGCCTCTAAAAACTTGAAACGCTTCTAACTCTATTCACCTTTTTTTTATTTGTGCGCTTAGTGTGATAAGAATCAACACAAGAATAAAGTATGTGTAATAGAGATGAGAATATTGCAGTGAATGTGTGGTAAGATTCGACAGGATAAAATTAGAAATGAAAATATTAAAGAGTGTCAAGATAGCGTCTATAGTAGAGAAGATGGTGAAAAATAGACTTATGTTGTTTGGGCATGTAGAGAGAAGACTTGTAGATTATGTAATAAAGAGAGTAGATCATATGAAGAGAAGACAGACAATTCGAAGAAGAGGAAGACATGGAAAGACTATACGAGAACTTATTAAGAAGATTTCGAGAATAATGATTTGGATAAAAACATGATCTTTGATAGAATATTATGGCAAAAATTTATCTACGTGTCGCTACCGCGAAAATGGATCAGAGTCGCCACTAATATATTTATCCCATCAAGGGAAAGGAATACCAGGAAACCTAACTCAGAATAAGAACAAGGTCTTTCGACCAGAGAACATGGTACGGGAGTCGGTTACGCAAGGGGAAGGTGCTAGCACCCCTCACGCCCATCGTACTCGATGGTATCCACCTATGTTTGTTTCTATCTAAAGGGTGTAATCTATGTCTAAAACCTAAATGTGAATGCATGCAAAAAGAAATACGGGGAAAAGAAGGAATTATTTACAAGTGTGCTCGCTTAGGCCCCGCGACCCAATGCCTACGTATCCCTTACCAGGAATTAGAGCTACCGTAGTTCGGCTCCATAGTTTCCATTTGTTTTGTGTTTTTTAGTTGAACAGAGGTTAAGGTCACAATCCACGATGCTCGACCTTTGGAGACTTATACGCCTAATTTTGGAAAGGACTTAACTTGTTCTTAAGAGAAGAGAAATTGTGTTTGTGTTTTTTATGTAACTACATGATGAACAAAACCCAATACAAGGCTTCGCACCACTTCATTACTTTGTTTTAATTTGAACCATTATTAGGTGTTTTGAATGTTTTTGGTTGAGTATTTTTTAAGGGAATTTACTTTGTGATTTGAATCACATAAAAATGTATAATGATCGAGAAACAGATTAGGGAATGAATCCCACTCATTTCTATCCCATTATGTAATGTTCGAGAAACAGATTAGGGAATGAATCCCACTCATTTCTCTCCCATTAAGTAGTGATCGAGAAACAGATTAGGGAATGAATCCCACTCATTTCTCTCCCACTAAGTGATTGAGAAACAGATTAGGGAATAAATCCCACTCATTTCTCTACCACTTTTAATAAGGTGTGATTCGCATCTCTATTTATTAGTGTTTTAATGTTGAAAAGAAAAAGAATGAACAAGGGGAACTAACCTATTCTCTAATCTAAGTTATTTTAATTCCTATTTAAGGACTAACCTAACATCTAAAGGGAATTAACTAAGAAGAAAGTTGTTTAAATTGACTAAAGTCAACTTTAACAACTAGGGGTATTTTAGACATTTCTCAAAATACGAAGATATTCACAAAAAGAAAGAATTAAAATCTAAACTAACCATGAAATGTTCACAAGCAATTTTCATTTTTTATCATGTTGAAACTATTTTTAAGAATTAAAACTAAAAAACTATGTATTTTTATTATTATGTACCAATCACAATTTGAAGAAAATCACCAATTAAATTCTAATGAAAATAATTATTCCTAAAAATTCTAATTTGGTTAGAAAATGTTTTTTATTATTTTTTTATTTGAGTTAAAACTGGTTTATGAATAAAAAATTAGAAAGAAAATAAAATTGAAAATAAAACTAAAATCTGTCTACCAGGGGGTGAGAAAGTAAGATCTGGAATGAACTAATTTATAGTCACTAGCGCGTTTGGGCCCAAATACAGGGAGGTGTTGGAAGTATTGCGTCTGGGCCCAGCTCCAATCTTAGTCCAGCATCTTTTTATTTCCCACATTGTGTGATTAACCTCTATTCAAAATAATCAATGCATTCTACTAACCTATGCTTTTCACATGTGGTAGAAAAAAATGTAACATGGAGATTAATCAATCAGTGCACTATCTTTTAAGTATAATAAGACAAAAAAAATTCATGAGCCAATCACCATTAGACAGCACATTCTCCAATCATTAGCACAAAGCATAGTTTAAAAAAAAACTGGGAAAAAACACCAATGCTAACGCGCCACCTAAGCGACGGAAAAAAGAAATGCATGGCCTGAAACAGACGCCGGAGCTAGGGCTCCGGTCGTCTTCTCCGATCTACCATCACCGGCGCCGCGACTAAAACACACAGAAAACATAAAAGGGGCCACCTTTCAACTCAGTTTCGCATCCTGAACAAGAATATGATCCTAGGTTTCACATACGCTACTTCTAAAGTTCAAACCGAAGCAGATCTCTTAAGCCCTAAGTTACCGGAATCTCGCCAAAACATGAACCAGAACCACACAATCATTCATACACACATGCTAAGTTCAGATATGCCACGCAAAATTCAATGAAACAAGCATTAACACGAATCAAGAATCATATCATGCAGAACCAATATGCTAAGAAAGACGAACAAGATAACTAACCTGAAGGAGGTTCTTGAATCGAAGGAATAAGGAGACTCTACCACTCCATGGACTCGCGTTTGAAGGAGGTGATGGACCAAGATCCTAACCGACGTTTGATCTGCGAGAACTAAACTCATGGAGTCCTTGAGTGATGGAGATACTGAGATGATCTTCAAACCATAGCTTGATGATCATGGAATCCGAGTTTGAAGATTTGTTTGATGAAGGTGAATGAAGGCGTTGAGGAAGAATGAAGATAGAGGTTGGAGGATGATTGTGAAAAACGGTTATGGAGGTTCTTTAGAATTTGTTATGGTGGTTGGAGGTTGTTATGGCGGTGGAGTGTAATGAAGATGAAGGAGAGAGAATGAGAGAGTGAAGAAAAGAATCTGAAACTGAAAAAAAGTGGAAAGTGAATCGTGTGTCCTCGAATGGTGAAGTGATTCTACTTTATATGAGAGTGAGGTTGCATATAACTTATGGTAAGGTGAGGTGCAGTGTATATTTTCTCAACACTTAGTATGCAAGTTATGCCCTTGTAGTAACTTTCTTCTTTGCCTTTCACGTGCAGCATTTTGCATGGCTTTTAAAGAAATGGCTGGTGATGCAAAGGTTCATGGATTACTCATCCAAACAATATTCATGACACTCACTTTGGGTGTTGATAATTTCCACTATATGTCTTCAAACGGTATAATCTTGATATCAATTTGAAGAGGAGATGGAGTAGAACAACATTAGTGTTGGAAGTTTCTTGAGACAGGGCTTGGAAGTAGGATAGAAATGGCTTGAAACATGGTGTATTGTGACTGCATATGATACCTGTACACGTGACCTGGGCTCTGACTCATGTTCCCTGCCAAAACATAACTTTGTAGGGGCATGACTTTAATTACTCGTATCTTGCTCTATGTACCACCAATGGCTTTGATTCTTATACCGTTTGAAAGAAGACATGGAATAGAATGGTATGATGTTGAATTTGAGTCTAATGGATGCTTCTAATTCCTTATAATCATCCTTTAAATTGGCACGCCATACGCTTGAAGAAATGCCTCGCGCGTGCCTTAGATCCTTGCCCAGCTATGCGCCACGAAATACCTTTGCATGATCACCACTTTGAAACCTTCTAATTCATTCATTACACATTCAATTGCTATGGTATTAGTTCCAATTGAAAGAGTACATGGGGGAGAGGCGAATGATGCCAAGATTGAATTTGTAGGGTTTTTGTAGTGATCTTAAACTGGCTTCAAAGATGACACACCATGTGTTTGATAAAACGCTTCCCGTGTGCCCAAAAATCTGCCCTAGCAGCTTGACTAGATCAAGTGTGATTCTTCAAACTTTTTAGCTTCATATCTCTTGATTCAGACTTCCAATGAAGAAACCTTCAACTACAAAGTTGTTCTATGCCATGATGTGAACATTTTTTATGTTGACCTTGTTTTGAGATTTTGCCATTATCCATACTTAAATCAGCCATGAAGTACACTGGTCAGCCATTTACAAACTCCTCAAAATTTTCTCTAAGTATTAATTTTCCATTTTTGGTAAATTCCAATTTCAACTAACCTTCCCAAAATGGCAGCTTTGAATATTTCTTGATTTTATTTATTTCCTTGATTTTCTTTGACCGATTTTCCACCACGAGTCAATATTTGACAGTTGACTTTGACTTTGACCAAAAAGTCATCTTTTCCTGACACTACTAGAAATTTGGCCTACGGCCACGCTAAAATTGTCCACAGCTCAGAAACTGTGGCCACATATATGATTTGGCCATGGTTATCAAACCGTAGACGTATGTTATAGAATATTGAATCCGGAGTGTAAAACTGTGGCCTGTACTTCAATTGCCACGGTTATAGAACTGCGGATATTTTAAGGCGCAAAGAAAAACCGCGGCCTTATAATTTTGACTAAAAATTGTGGACAAGTCCAAAAATTTAGTGCCCGCCATGTTTTCCCTCTTTTTTTTTTAAGTTTCCCTCTCATTAATTATTTTTTTTCTAATTTATTTTAAATTAAAAAAACAACATTGAAAATGTAAATACAATAGGTCCCTCGTTTTAACCTAATTTTTTCTCTTCTCTTCCTGAATCGCCGCCGAAGAAGAACAACACCAATCTGCATCACCATTCACTAAACCTACCTCACTCTAAAACTATTATCATTCATTCAACAACACCTCTCTCCTCTCCTTTTTCTCTTCTCTGTTTGTTCGGATCCAACTCGAGGAAAGAAACAAATTAGGGGTTAGGGTTTGCACTTTTCAGAAAATTTTCAAAATCGAATTTCCATCGCAATGGCTTCCACAAAGAAAATCACTCTCAAGAGTTCTGATGGTGAGTCATTTGAGGTTGACAAAGTTGTGGCTTTGGAATTCTCAATTCTAATTTTTTTCCTTTTCGAATTTTTCAATCCGCTGTAACGGAATGGTCCAGCGACCTCATCGCCTTCATCTCAGAATGGAGGATATATTGGCGAGGGCGAAGTACGCGGTGGTGGAGAATGAGGATTACGGTAGCCTCATGTGTGAGCAATGTGGCACCGGGGAGCAGCCGGAGGAGCTGCTGTTGTGCGACAAATGTGACAAAGGATTCCATATGAAATGTGTGAGGCCGATTGTTGTGAGGATTCCAATTGGTTCTTAGATTTGCCCTAAGTGTTCAGGGGTGAAGAAAGTGAAAAGTAAGTGATTCTCTTTGTCTTCAAAACGTGATTATTTGATTGGGATTTTTTCTTAATGTGATTATGAATGTGGCATTGTTTTGATGATCGTTTAATGTGTTTCAGAGTTCACGCAAAGGAGAATACTTGATTTCTTCGGGCTTCCAAGGAATTTGCCTGATTTCAGAAGGAATAATTCTTCTTCTTGGGGGTAATGTACTGTTAATTTCAGACATGTTTAATATCTACTTTATATTTTTTTATTGTTATTTATTAATTCGTTTGATGATCATTTTTGTTAATGTGCTATGTGGATATTTGTTTTTCCATTTCGAATTGAGCTTCTCAATAGTTGCTTGCTTTTGTGAAAGTAATGTTGGTTGAATACTGTTATGCCATTGGAGCTTGACTTGTGAATTATAAATATTTTGAAGCTTGTTCTTTCAAATTTATTAGATATATGAATGAGTTTTTGTAATGATGTTTGGAGCTTGTTTTAATTTTTTGTGAACGAAGCATGCATGTGTAGTTGATGGAAATCCATTGTACCTCTTCATTTAAAAGGAAAATCTGTGACTTGTTTTTCGTTATTTCACAAAGTAAATTCAGTTAGCCATGGATATGGAAAAACTCCAGTTTATCTCAATGTGTATGACATATGCTACAAGCTGACAGGAAAAGCAATTCCAACTCATAGATTGAAATTTTCATATCTACTTTAGAAATTAAGGCTTAAAAAAGTGAATTTAACTCAATCTTAATTACAATAATTTTTTATTATATTTATGGAGAGATACAATATTGTCTAAATTCATGTCATCCTTTTCAATTTTGAAGATATTGACACTACTGTTTAATGTTGGAGTAGGTTTATTGGTGGCATGAAAAATACAGACCAAGGAAGCCGAAGTATTTCAACCGTGTTCACTGCAAAAGTGAAGTTAAGTTTATTCTTTGAGTACTGTTTTTTTCTGTTATAGGTTCAATGCAACAAAAATGTTGGAGTTGATAATAGAGTGGTGCAGAAACGAAGACCGACGCTGCGAGTTGATGCCATTGATCACGGTTCGTTGAGATGGAGAGGAGCTGATATTTTGGTTTTCAACACAGCTCATTGGTGGTCTCATTACAAAACCAAAGCTGGTAATTCTGGGTCTCATTGTTGCTACAGTCGAGCCCGTTGTTGCTGCTACTATAATTCTGGGTGAGCCAATGGACATCATGCAGTTATCTTTCTGTATAAATCCCTAATTTGCAGGTAATCAACTTTTATGGCTGATTCTATCGATAAGAGTTAGAACTCTTACTCAACCGATTATATCGATATTGTTATGTTGGACACTCTCCGATAGAATGACAAAGTCCATATCATCCATTAGGTTGGCGAAATACGGAAAGGTTAGTTATCTAATTTCCAGATATAAAGCAAAGTATGCAATCTTTATAAACTCTTTGCTTTACTCCTTATTGCTCTCTAGATTGAAAGAGTACAGTTTCTGACATCACTTCATTACTACCAAAAGGAATTTTGCAGAATTAGGATGGGATGTAAGGGTAGCACAAAGCATCTATGGTGCTTTCAGCGGCATCGAGTATGTTAAAGCTCAAACAACGGGGTTCGTTCGTCCTGATCTATCAAATTTCACAGAATGGTCTACTTTAATCATAGATTTTTTTTTCTTAATCATGCAATTACATTTTTATGATATATTTATAACAGCGTGACAGCATATCCGGTTCAAGATGATGCCTTGAAGACCGGTGAACTTGACTACATCAATGGAGGTATATTCAGCACCCAACTATTATTAGTTTCCCCCATATTCCTCAACCATTCTGCAATTTCAATTGAAACTGTCATGTGCTCATTTGATTTCCCATCCTTCAATTTTGGCAGGCTCTAAGCCAAACTGATGGAAGATGGCGCTACAGCTCTGATAATCCAGAGTCTAGTACCTATGCTGCTGGTAATATTTTGCATGGATATTTGTTGATATTCAGAGCTTGTTTGTTTTTTGTTTTTGAAAAAAAATCAGTTTTTTGTTGGAGAAATAATCACTTTTGAAATAATTTTTCTCAATACATGTAAATTTTGTTGCTGAAGCTAGCATTTCGTGGTTCTTTCGAAAGATTTCAATCCTTATCATTTGTCTGTCCTGACATTAGAATCATCTATTGTGTTCACAGGATTAGCTCTCGAAGCTCTTAGTGGAGTGATTTCACTTGCATCTTCTGAAATCGATCAGAGTAAGGTAAAGTTCTGGATCTCTGTAATAGTTGCTTCACTACTTCCCTATTATAAAGCTCATATAGTTTAGTAATAATTTCATACACTAACCAGAAATTCATGCATAGAATTGTGTTATACGCAATATGTTATGGGACAAATTATGGAATGTGAATTTGTAGTTAAACTCACTGGTGCTTTTGCTGTAATTAGCTGAATATCTATTTTAGCCTCTGCTTCACATACTTATCTAGCTTTTAAATACTTCTTACCAACATACCTTTATACAGGAAATTATATTAATATCTTATATTTGCCCCATATTGGCAGGTCAATATAGTAAAAACTGGTATAGTAAAGCTATTTGACAGCATCGAGAAATATGGTATGTGGAGCCTTTTGCTTTTAATTGGTCTGTTTTGGTTTAGTGGATGATGCTAAATTGGTAATTCTTTTTGGTTTTCTATTTTTGTAGAATGTAGACCATAGTGGTTAATAGATCCAAATTTAACTGGCTTAAAGTAGGAATCCACTTCAGTAAATAAGTAACCTTTTAAAATAACCTCTAATGTTAATTTTTTTTAAAAGCAAAGTGTTTTCCTGATCCAGATTTGGATATTTTATGGGTAATTAGTTTATCAGAAATATTCTATGATTTGTTCGATACCTATATGTTCTGTAAATTTTTGTATGAGGAAGAGGAATCATGATTTGAATTTTGTTTTTCCAGATATTTGTGGCTTCTAGATTGAATCTGCACTGTGTGGTTATTGGAGGTGGTCATATAGGGGTGGAATTTAGTGGTGAATTGAGTGATTTCATCACGAAAGTCTTTGCCACTCAAGTTTTAAACTACGTCTTCTACATATCTAAAGTCATTGTCACTCAAGTTTTTATATTTAGTTTTGGTTCAGGTTTATTAGATATATAATGTACTTAGTCAATCATATACTGATGCTATTGTCATTGATGTGTAGACAATAAAATAATTTGTATTCATAAAATTATAGTGATCAAATTTTATATTCTTTAAAATTGGTGCAAGTGATTGTTGTGTTGGATTAATATAAACCACTAAATTTATTTACATTAAATTTATATTAAACCGTGGCAAGATAAATGGTTTAGAAAGCATAACATATAACAACGGTTTTAAATATGTGGTCATAACCAAACCGTGGCTATATCTTGAACCAAAACTGTTTCGTAAACGTTAAATTGAAGCTGTGGCTTTACCATATAGCCACAGTTTTGCAGTCATGGCAAATACAAATCGCGGCCTTAATCAAGCTACCTAAACCGTGGCCTAAAAAAGCCACGGTTGTAAAAAAGGCGTGGTCTATACCAAAAAACCGTGGACTTTACTTTAGGCCACGACCGTATACTCCACAGTTGGTTTTCCGTGGCCAAACCGTGGCCTCAGCGTTACGCCACGGTTATTTTACATATAGCCTCGGTTTTCCGGGCATGGCAGGAGGCCTTTTTTCTTGTAGTGTGATTTTTCCGATTCCAGATGAATTTCCCGATTAATCCTTTTCCGATCTAATTCTCAATCAATTTTCAACCAAAGAAGCTCCCAAGAATATTTCTTCAAGGCAACCATACTTCATACTCAAAACCATCTCCTGATTAAATTTTGACCAAAAAGTCAACAGGGTTGACTTTGGTCAAAGCCCTAATTTGGAAAGCCTGATGAACTTGAGGATTGTATCTTTCAATCAAAGGGCTTTGACTTGGAGATGATAAGACCCTGACCTCAAGAGAATGCCATTGGAGATGATGCCTGAGACCTCATATCTGATTTTTCTTAACCAGGAATTTCCCCAGCCTTAACTTCCCTTTTTTTGTCAATTTTCTTGAACAGTGACTATGATAATGAATGAATGTATCAAATGAATGACCTACATGAGGTATGCACATGGATGTGATATGAAAGCCTATTGGGTATAAATCAGTGGACAAATTTTGGGGTGCAACACTACGTAGTTGACTTCACCTATTGGGATAAGGCTTTGTTGTTGTTGTTATTGTTGTAGTATTTTTGCACCTAATGTGTAATTATTAGTAAGTTTTAAGTCAAAAATAAAAATTTAAAAGTTTAGTTGGCTTAGAAATTGTTTCTAATATTAACGGAGTGTATTAGAAATTACATATAGATTTTTTTTATTATTTATAAATCGTTATTTATCTTTTCAAAAGCGCCCTTGACCCATAAAGTTAGGAAATCCTAAATATTTAAAGTATAATTTGTTGAAGTTGATGTTATGAAAGGTCCAAATTTTGTTTATGTTTTCTTCCTTTTGCAGTCTAGATCTATTGTAGTTTTTGTATAATCTATCATTTGTGCTTTCATTCTTGAATTCATGTCTATAAAACTACCAATTCTTCTTCAAAAGACTTAGATGATATTATTCAAGCCGCTCATAACCACATTGAAGATGCTATCAGCCACACACATTATCAAATGGATGAGGGATTTCATGAAGCAAGTTAAAACCTAGAAAATCAATTGGAAATCATTCATACAAAAATGGATAATCAACATCAAGTTATGAATTTTAGACATGAATCCCTAACATCACTCATTACAAGTCTGATGGCTCAAATTGGATTGCAACAACAACCACCCTCTTCTCACACAACATTATCATCGGGTATCCCCACCAACCCTTTTACTTTCCCTAGTTATGGATCTGTATTTCACTCATTGTCTCCCCTATTACCCTATGTTATACACACATTACCTCTATCATTACTCACAATATTCCACAATATGCATCTTTTATCTCGAACCACCATCATAATCCACCTAATTTTACTACTGTTATGAGAAATAATGTATTACAACCCTCACCATAATTTATGGGACCAACTGACATTCTAACACATCTTCTAAAACACACCCTCTTATATTTATCCCTTTCCCCCAATACGCATCATCCCAAATTTCCCTAAATACCCACCAACCCCTTTTAGAACTCGTAAATTAGAACTTGTTGTGTTTGATGGCTCTGAAAAATTGGAATGGTTATATCAAACAAAATAATTTCTTAATTTATACCAATTTCTTAATTTATATGAAGGAAAATGCTCTGAGTTGGCTTAAGTGAATTCAATAAAACCATCAATTGTTTGATTGGTTCTCATTCACAAAAGTGTTAGAATTGCATTTTGGTCATTCTTCATATAAAAATCACCAAGCAAAATTGTTTAAGTTGAGACAAGTGGGGCCAATTATTTATTACCAAGCAAAATTTGAGAGATTGGGAAATCAAGTGGTGGAGTTGTAACAGCCCGAATTTTATTATTTGACTAATTAGATTAAATAAGGATTTATTTACTTAATTTGGACGAAGTTTGATAATTAAATCGATCGTCGGTGTTATTGAGAAACATGTTCAGATTTTTTAAGTGAAGTTGGAATTTATTCGGTTAATCGAAGAATTATTTAAGTGGAGTATGTAGAGAAATAACATTAGAAATAATATTATTATTGAATTTTATTTATTTGAGATAAAGTCGGATTTAATTGGATTAATCGAAAAATAATATTAAGGGTAATAATATTATTTGTTGGAGCATAATTATTTATTTGACTACTCTATTTCTTCAATTGGGCCTATTTATTGGAGTGATAAGCAATTAGGGGGTGTTATTAATTTTAAAGCCCAATATAATAAATAAAGATAGTAAGAGAGGAAATAAGGGGTAGGAACATCATTTATCATTTTGCTGGTTTTCAAGAATAAAAGTGGAGGAGAGGAACAAGAAGAGGAAGCTAGGGTTTTGGAGGAGAAAACAAGAGGTAAGGGGGAGAATCCCTAATCATTGTGGGCTAGTATAATGGGGTAATTGGTAGCTTAACATATTTATATTTGTTCATAGTTAAATATTATGAAATCTGTAATTTAAATTGTGCTTAGTATATTGGAACCTGTAGAAAAAAATTAGGTTGAAAACAAGATTTAATACCGGAAAATGAACACCCTGTGTTCATACGCTTGTGGAAATGAAATATCCAAGTGAACATTATGAGCCACAACAATATTGCTTTGTTCTCCATATGTTTATCTTATTTTTCGCTACTGTGCTGCATAGGAATAAGAACCAACATTTCCTTTGAATAGTGCTGCGGTAGTTATATACTACTTAGTGATGAAAGTGGTACCAATTGCAATTCCTTTTCACTGTAGCGTGTGTTGTCTTGATCAATCACAAACATGATTCTATATTGTACTAGTTAATACACCGCCCCTGTAGCTGCTCCCTTGGCCAATAGAAATGCTTCCTATTCTTTTCATTGTTTTCTTTTATCTTGCTACTTAGCTATTGATGCTAGTCTACTAAAGTTCACATGTGAATACCTACCAAGCTTTATCAGTAACATCATTTAGTAGTAGTACAATTAGTGATTGCTAGTTATTTATTCAAGAAATAAAGGTGAGTTATAATATATACTTGTTTCACTTAATTGTTCCCTTTATTCATTCATTAAACTAATGATTTCTTTTTATTTACCAAACATCGTCATGTGAGACACCATATTATTCTCTTATAGAAAATGCTACCTTGCTAACCTTGAAGCCACATAGAAAGATATGGTAGGTATGCATAGGCAACTTGGCAAATGAAACAAAAAGTAGATCTTCAATGTACACTTGTTTATGTATTTCTTTACTGTAGCGTGTTCACATGATAATGAATTAGTATCTCCCTTTTCTCTATGTCCTGTTCCGATTTTGGCTAGCACAGAACATATATATAGGAATGCCTTTGACTGAGTGAAAATATGAGATCACCATATTATATTTTTTTTATAGAAAAAAAGCTACTATGCTAGTTATAGAACCAAAGGGAAACGTGAATACCATCACCCATTGATGGAAAAGTGATGAATATGCATATAATTAATACATGGATATATCCTTGAATTATTTTAGGTTGAAACTTCTATGAGTGGGTAAATGGTATACTCTTAATGACTCTTAGTTTATTGTGAAAAGAGTAAAATCCTATATAATTGGTAATTATGGGCTAACATGTGATAGTATTAATTATTAGTATTAATTAAAGTGGTGGATTGGGAATTTCGTGTTGATTATTATATGTGAATAATGCTTATGTGATGAGAATGTGGTGTACAATATTGTGGATAATTCATTGAGTGAATTATTGTGATATGCTAAATATTAAGATGGTAGAGATGATCTTAATTGCATATGTTTGATTAACATTGTACATACATTCATATCATGGATGCCTTGAAACAAAGGTGGTTTGCTTTGAAACAAAAGCGAGGCTTAGATTCTAAAGTGAATCGGAAGCGGTAAACTATATGTTTATGTTTTGGTGGGCTTTGGTCTTGTCCGGATCGGAAGCGTGGCTTGGATTCTAGATATTGAATCGGAAAGCGGTGAAACATTGGGTTCACAATTCGGTACCACATGCATAGCGTCACATATCTTGCATTGAGTCACATTAAAATTATGCGATAATTGAGTATGTGAAGTTGATGTAGTTGTGATGTGTGTATGAGTTTGATAATTGAAACGAGTGAAGTTTGAATACATATTTGATTAGATGTGTGAATATGTGAGAATTATGATTGTGTACTTAATTGAGAATATAATAGTAGAATTGAAATATTATACTATTTAAGCTTGTTGTATACTCGATAACATGTGAAATATGTGTTGATTACTATTATCTATTCCGTTTTACACAGTATGACTAATTACTTGAAGTGTTGATTTAACCATTATATTCTGTTATACTTTCTTCATAATGGTTCGTATTCTCACCCTTCTGTTTTAATGTTGCCCTCGTTTGGCGACATGCATGTTCTGGAGTTTAGTAGCCGCGTGTGACCTAGCCGGAGGTTCTTCCTTGGTTATTGGAGATTAGGTAGTGAGTCGATGCTCTGGTCATGTAACACTGGGTAGACTAGGTGTATTGAACTCATGTTATGTTTGTGTATGTATTATGCTATGACTGGTGAACTTATTTATTGGTTACATGTCTTTTGAGAGGCTTACAAGCCAAACCTTTTGATTATGTTTTATGTTGGATTGAGACTACTAGTCGATGTATGATCATGGTATGGGACATGAATCATTATAAATCACATGAGTATCATATATTTCTGCTGTTAATGCATATCCAGGTTAAATTGTGATTTGATATTGAGTGTTATTAATATGACCAGGAGTATTGTGATGTATAGATAAATGCTGTCAGTTTTTTTTAAGGTTTTTAGTTCTTCTAAAAGCATCAATGTGACGCCCTTTTGAATTATATGCATGTTATTCTCTGATCATATGTTAAATATTTTGGGGTATAAAAAGGGGTGTTACAGGAATCACCCAAAGAAGCCTTTCTTAATTATTTTATTTATTGGTTAAAATCAGAAATCTTAAACGAAACGACTATCCAAAAGACATATTTTATATCTTAAGCAAATGGCCTTGCCAAGGATATTGAAGCCAAGTTGAAAGATGACATATCCAAGTTCCAAAAACCTTACCCCAAATCCTTTAATCGTGCAAAACCTACCTCGCAAACCAACTTTATTCAAAAACCTCAAAGTTCAAATTTCCAACAATCCGCTTTTATTCATAATCACACATCCACATCACAATCATAGAAACTACCCATAAGACACTTATAACAATATTAGCTACAAGAGAGACATGTACGTTGTCTTTGCTATGACAATGATGAAAATTTTGTTCTTGGCAACAAGTGCACTTCCAGTAAATTTCTGTTACTTTTAGTTGATGATGACACACAACCAACCAAAGTGGTGGAACACGAATATGATGATAACTCGATTTCAAATCAATCTTGCTAAAAATATTAGCTCCCACCAATTGATCCATCAAATCATCAATCCACGAGAGTGGTTACTTATTCTTGATAGTCACTTTATTCAATTGTCTCTAGTCCACATATTATCTCATACTTTCGTCTTTCTTCTTAACTAACAACACAGACGCACCCCGCGGAGAAACACTCGACCGAACAAACTTCTTCTCAAGCAATTATCCCAACTGTTTCTTCAATTCATTCAGTTCGGAAGCCAATATTCTATAAGGAGCCATTGATACTAGACTCGTACCTGGCGCCAACTCTATAGAAAACTCTACTTCATGTTTCAGAGGCAAATCACCTATATCATCTGGAAACACCTCAAGAAATTCACAGACAACCGAAAGTTTAACACTTGTAGCCTTATGGTCTCTTTGAAACGATGCATACATTGCAAACATCACGGCCTCATCCCTAAGGAATTCACTCACTTGTTTAGCAGTCAACAACATCAGTTCTCCATTATCACCAAACTTGGGGAACCTCAAAGTCTTATTGTAACAGTTGATATGAACATAGTTGAACTCCAACCATTTCATTCCAAGGATCACATCAATTTGGTATAAGGTTAGACACACCAAATCCATCAGAGAACTCCTATCAAAGATAGTTAAAGGACCTCCCGAACAAACAAAAGTAGTAGTAACAGAACCACTAAACGGGTATCTATTACCATACTACCATCCATAGAAGACAATTTCAATCCAAACATAGTAGCACAATCAAGCGAAATAAACTAATGAGTAGCACCAGTATCAATAATAGCAACCAATTCTACATTGTTAATAAAACAAGTACCTCAAATCAAGTTGTCCTTCTTGGAATCTTCAACTCCGCTCAAAGCAAACACTTGACCGTTAGTCTTGGCGGAGTTACCATTCTTCTTTGGCTTCTGAAACTGGGTACTAATATGACCCTGTTCACCATAATTAAAACAAGTCAAACCATCGTCCTTGCAGTCAGGAGCATGATGACCGGTCTTACCACACTTGTAACATCTCAACACTTAATTCTCACATTCATTGGAATGGTGACCTGGTTCACCACATCTATAACATCTGAGAGAAGTGGGAGCCCCTCCCCCACTTGGCTTCTTCCCATCGACAACTTTCTGTTTTCCTTTGTCAGCAGGAGAACTATACGGTTTACCACAGTCTTGGTTCCTTCCCTTCTTCTCATTGTGACTCTTATAATACGCTGAATGAGCCTTGCTGTCCTCCTCATAAATCCTACAGTTCTTCACCAACTCAGGAAACCTACGGATCTATTGATACCCAATTGCCCATTTGATTTCTAGATGCAACCCATTCTCAAACTTCATACACTTGGAAAACTCAGTCGTCTCCGCATTATAGTGTGGGTAGAACTACACAAGTTCCACGAACTTGGCAGCATACTCAGCAACAAATGAATTCCCTTGTTTCAGCTCAAGAAATTCCATCTCTTTCTTGCCCCGAACATCCTCAGGGAAATACTTTCTCAGAAACTCCCTAGTGTACACAGCCCAAGTAATCACCTTGCCAACAACCTCCAATCTCTGATGAGTGCAAAGCCACCAGTCGTCAGCTTCTCCAGCCAACATATGAGTACCATACCGTACCTTCTGCGCTACAGAGCAATCCATCACACAGGAAATCCTCTCAATCTCCTTAAGTCATTCTTGTGCTCTATCAGGATCGTACTTACCCCTGAAGGTAGGCAGATTCTCCCTCTGAAATGTACTCAAGCTATGAGATTCTTCATTCCCACCAGCATTAGGCTGATTCTGCATAGCCTGAGCAACAGCCTACAAGGCAGCAGCAATCGCATCATCGTTTCTTCCAACAATGCTCTATTCACATAAAAATTAGCATCAAAGTTAGAATAAATAATGACAGTATTCCACTATCACACTAATAGAATCAATAATTTGGCTAGACAGAACGACCTTCTCTGATACCACTAATATAACAGACGATCCCAACCTCGACGTTACGTATCAGAGCAAGACTCCCTTTATCAACGAAAAAGCAAAAAAACGCACTCTTAGGCTATCCTCTAAGCTTCCATGCACTAATCTTGGTCACCTGCAAGTTACCCACGTTTCGAGGCAATATTTCCAAGCACAAAGGGTGAGTAAATCATAATTATTATAAAATACATAAGGAATAGATATAGTAGTTATATCAAGGAAACAACAACAACGTAATATGATTTACTGCATTATATAACATAACAACAATCACTAGTTCTTCCCGTCAAAACATCATAATCCAATAATCCATCAAGGACATCACTTAGTCCAAGTATTGTGTAATGCCACAAATAATGAAATGCAACTTCATAAGACTCATGCATGTGGTACCCAAACTTAACTGATGACTTAGTCACTGTTATTTCCATAGATCTCCACCAATAGGATTGATTCCCGCTTGGAACTAGAGCATATCACAAGTTGCACTCAATCCACACTATAGTATTGAGGACATCACTGGACCAAAGCGTGCTTATATCACTGGATAAATGTCCTGCAAACTTCACTTGACAAAAGTCCTACAAATGCTATGAACTCATGATGCACAACATAACATAAAATATGACCACGACTAGTAAAAACACATCATAATTCATCATATTCATCATACTTCATCACATGCTTCACATTTCACACATTATCAATTCATCATAGAACATACATCAAGTCACGACAAGACATAGTTAAATCAACTCATAATAGAAAAGCATACCTCCTATGATATCACTGCATAGTTCATCACTTAAATACAAGAACTAGAAGACCATATCCTATGAATCATTTTATTCTACTTGGGGATAGTTCACTGTGTTAGCTTTCCATCGCACCTAAATAACCCCTATTCCACTCAAATCCAACACAGTACAATCTCAAAATCACCATAATTCCTCATGTTTACCTCATACAACAACAACTCAATTTATTATACATCCTATACATCAATTGGAAGCAATTACTACATCAAACCATCTTCAATTTAATCACGTTTATCTCATTATCAAAACCACACCAAAAACCCAATAATCCTACAAGTATCTAAGCCTTAAATCAATTATAATAACAATGATAAAACTCCCCTTACCTTAATTCATAGTTGAATCCGACTTCTCTTCGCGTTCCACCGAAATCCAAGGTTCCTCTTGCCTTTTTGTGCCTTAGCTTTCTCTTCACAGTGTTTCTCCCAATTCTTACGATTGCACAAAATGAGACAACTAAACTCTTTTCCCTAATTTAACCCTTGAATCCTTTCTATGATCTTCCCATCTTGCCCTTAATTACACTTCACAAATGACCACCTTGCCCTTATTATCTCTAACACTAAAATAACTCTTATTTTTCTAATTAAAATAATTCTACTTAATTATTCTAATTATTCTAAATATTCATGATCATCTTAAATCCAATATCCCACACATATCATCACATATCATCACTTCATATTCATCAAAACATCACAAATACACAATGTAAATCAATTAAATAATTAAGTAAATAATCTAATTATTTCGGGGTGCTACACCGCCTTCTTTTTAGAGTTAGAATAAGAGATACTTAAATAACATTCATGCTCTTAAATCTGGACCCTCAATGATTGGCTTCAGCATTTTAAAAATACTCAACAATAATATTCATGCTCCTAAATCCAGAATTGCAATTGATGTTCTTTGACAACCCCCCCCCCTCTCTCTCTCTCTCTCTCTCTCTCTCTCTCTCTCTCTCTCTCTCTCTCTCTCTCTCTCTCTCTCTCTCTCTCTCTCTCTCTCTCTCTCTCTCTCTCTCTTCTTACATTGGCTTGGGAAGTGCTTGGTTAGCAGAGATGACTGGTGCGATGCTCGCCATTGAGTTGGCCTTGGACAAGCATTGGAACAAAGTCTCTATAAAGATTTTAATGGTGGTCAAAGCTTTTTTCACTATTAATATTTCTCATTGATCTATTAAATTTTGTTGGTTGAGCTGTCTTCACAGAAATAGACATTTGGACTTTATGATATCTCACATATTTAAAGAAGACAACCTAGGTGCGAACAAGTTTGATAACATTGGATTGTTCTCTAAGGCTATGTTTGAGAGTTTGGAGGGGAGGGGAAGGCTTCCGAAAACGAATTTTTAAAAAAATATAAAAAATATTTGACATTTTTTGAAAAAATGATTTTGTTTAGAATGATAAAAGAGACATTATCATTACAAAATTTTTAATTTTCAAAAAAGTATAACAACCTAAAAGATATTTGGAAAATTTATGTAAACCCTCCAAAATCCTCCTTCAATACAATTTTTGAGTTCCCCAGTTTTATAAGATTTTTGGTTTTATGAATAAAATCAAATCCTCCAAAATCCTCCTACCCAAAATCTTTTTATTCTTTTCACCAAATTTTTCTTATTTTCCAAAGCCCTCCATTTCCCTCCCCTCCAAACTTTCAAACATAGTCTAAGAGCTTTACTCGGTATGATTATCTTTTAGATAGCCTTGGAGATGATTACTTGTATAACAAACTTGAAATGCCTAAACTTAAATTGTGTTGTTCTTCAAGATTTTGGCTTTAGTCTCTCCTCTCTTTTGTTTTTTTCTTTTTAATATATTAATTTTGCCTTTGTTTTATTTATTTTTCCTTCTTTTCGGTAATGATATATGTACACCTCTTTTTGTATATGTGTGATATATATAATTAACCTCTTTAAATCAAATGAATCAACATTAATTTTGGTGTAAAATGATTTTATACTGATAATCAATTAACAACATATATTCAATTAAATTATATTTAAATTTTAAAACTATTTTAATGATTTAACCATTTATTATATTTTTATTGGACGATATATAAAACTATTTTAGATTACATTAAAAATGTGTATAAAATAATATTCTTTATTAACTAATATATTTAATGGTAGCCGATTCTTCACGAGAGCGAGGCATATGCAAACTTGTAACCACGCCACCCTTCATTGACCTATTTATTCTATTAAAATTTCACAGTATTTTCGACAGTTCCACCAGAAATGCACCAATATTAAATTTCTTTATGCGACGTGTGTTGTGTCTCTTTACCAGACAAATATTCACTTTTTTAATATCTTTTTTCATTATACTTTCCTTATAATGTCTTATTACTTAAT
The DNA here is from genome assembly GCF_029867415.1 of Vicia villosa. Lineage (NCBI taxonomy): Eukaryota > Viridiplantae > Streptophyta > Magnoliopsida > Fabales > Fabaceae > Vicia > Vicia villosa. The sequence goes on along the minus strand of NC_081181.1, from coordinate 99,958,408 downwards.
AATCTGAATAAATTGTTTTTACTGTTGACAAAAAAAGTTGTCTGTATTCTTTAGTAATAGTAGTATATATATGTTGTTGCAGCTTTGATATTTGCAATCAAATTAATTACTTTTAGACACGACAAGTGAAAATGGAATGAAATAACTTGGAGTCAGATACTAGCTTTGATATTTATGCAATTATATTAATATTTATTTTTCTGCTATATTACTATATATATAATCAAGTATATTCATTTTTAAAAATGGTATCAAACTGATCGGTTTAGCCGACGGTATCAAATGAGTATTAGTTAATTTGATTAAATTAAATTGAACGGTTGAATTATTTGATCTTTAGTTGATTCAACCAATTATCTTTTTAAATATTTTCTATTGTCTAACAACACCTACAAGTAGTAATTTTTCATTAAAAAATGTTAGTTATTTATTAAAAAGTTATATATGTAATATGAAAAACATAAGTTAAAATTTCTTAACATATGCAAGTTAAAATTTCTTAACATATGCAAGTTTGTATAGATTAGAAAAACCCAACAAAAAATTAAGGAACAAGACCGGAGAATGACACCTCCCTATTATCATTGATGAGAGGCAAAAATAAATTAAGAGAGAATATGTATTTTAAACATATTAAAGCTCCAATAAGAGGAAGATTAATGAGGTAAATATGTGTAGTCTCACATTTCCACTCCTAGAGAAGTGGTAAAAGATAAAGATTATTGGTTTTCTTTGAATGCATCATACTAACCATGGAGAGAAAAATCCATCTCCACCAAAATAGAATTCAAACCCAATTTATAGGGGCAATTTAAGCCCATGCACCAACCCCCCAAAGTCCAATTAAAACAATTATAGGTCGACCAAAATTACAAAAAAAATTTCTAATATAAACATTCGAAAACTGACCCCCTTCTGCGTTTTTCTTATTGTTATTCCTCATGTGTAATATCTTGCCGTTGGATTTAAATCTAATGGTTTAATATTTTTTTTACTTTTTTCTCTCTCATGTCATTAGATTAATTTAAAGGTATAGGATTTCAAACAGTGAAATCCCTATTTCTATAAAAAACTCCACGTGACTTTTTTAGAGAGAAGGTTAACCATATCTCTCTAGAAAGCCTTATCGTGTATTTGCCGCCCTCCACCCCTTGGTTGTAGTGGCTCTTCAAATCCAGTTTCTTCTGGTCTTCTCCCATCCTTGATTTGGGTTTTCTTCTTCAGTGAGTCTGTCTCACTCTCTTATCCTGTTTTTTTGACCTTTGAGTATGGAGAAGTGGAAGGAATTCGCTCTTTCGAAAGAGGAGGAGGAAGGTGTAGTCGCTGACGAAGAGGAGATTATCGAAGATGAATCCATTCAGCGTACGCTCGCAGGGAAGCTGTGGACGGAGAGTAACTTCAATACCCGAGCATTCAAAACCACGATGCTGAATGCTTGGAAGCTGAAACACGCAGTGGAAGTTCAGGATCTGAGTAAAAATCTATTTCTATTCAAGTTTGGCTCAAAGAGAGATATGGAATACGTTCTCAAGTCTGGACCTTGGAGCTTCGGCAGAGCCTTGCTGGTATTGAGATGCATATCAGGAGAGGAACAACCTTCAGATCTGAACATGCATTTCAGTTCCTTCTGGGTCCGAGTTTACGACTTGCCACTCATGCTCAGATCTGAAACAATGGCAAAGAAACTTGGAAACATTATTGGATCGTATGAGGAAATGGATGTCAAGGAGGCGCACCGAAATGGCAGGTTCCTGCGGATTAAGGTTACACTAAATCTGAAAGAACCTTTGAAGCGTGGAACGGTTGTTTCTTTCAAAGAGAAAAAAATAAGGGTCCATTTTAAATACGAGAGATTGCCAACCTTTTGCTTTGTCTGTGGTCGTATGGGTCATCAGATTAAAGATTGTGAAGCAGTTGAGGATCTCAATGAGGAAGGATACGAGGAACTAGAGGAGCAAGACTTAGCTTTCGGGCAATGGTTACGTGCATCCCCTCTCCCGAAAATGAATGAAGATTTTAAGAGGAAGGATTCAAGCTCTAGTCTTTGCAGCAGAGAACTCTTCAATGTTTCTTCCAGTCAAAGCCGTTGTGAACATAAAGGGAAGGGTGACAGTGATGACCTTGAAACCCAACAAGATAACCAGATATTAAACCAGCAGAAAGATAGCGGTAAGCGTGGAGAGGAGACAAATGCAAATCCTGTAGATGTGGAGACGGTAGCTGAATCCCTCGGGGCGGTAGCTTTATCAACAGAGAAAATAGCCGAGTCCAAGGAGGTGGGAGTCCAGAAGAGAAAGTGGGTGAGAAGAAAGACCACAAAAAGTGCCAAAACGGCTGCAGATTCGTCGGCCAAACCAAAACTATCCAAGCGACATCTTGTGGATGTCATGGTGGTCGAAGGCTCTCTTGAAGATTACGGTGGGGGAGATAAGAAGAGGAAACAGGTCGCAGACACTAAGCACTCTCTTAACAAAGGACCAGAGGTGGTGTTGGATGACCAACACCGCCTACCCCAATGAAAACTGTTAGCTGGAACTGCAGGGGTTTGAGGAGCCCTCGTGCAGTTCGAGGCCTTGCGAGGCTTCTTAAAACTGAAAATCCTCAACTTGTCTTTCTAATGGAGACTAGGCTGAAGAAAGATGAGATGACGAAACTAAAATTGAAGTTTAACTTTTCTTTTGATTTAATAGTGGATTGTCGTGGGTCTGGTAGAGAAAGATCTGGGGGGCTCTGTCTATGGTGGAATGAGGGTACTGATATCTCTATTCAATCCTCCTCTCCTAATCACATAGCGGGATTCTGTCAACAAGAAGATGATGATGAGCCATGGTTTTTTGCAGGAGTGTATGGTTATCCGGATGAGGCTAGGAAGAAGGACACATGGAAACTGATACAGGCTATAAATACGGAAAGTGGCAGCAATATAATTTTCTTTGGAGATCTCAACGATATATTGTATGATTCTGACAAAATGGGGGGCAACATGCGATCGGATACTCAAATGAATTGGGGTCGGAGCACAATGGGTGTTTGTGATTTGCAGGAAGTCTGTTTCGAACGATATCCCTTCACCTGGACTAATGGAAGAGTGGGAGATCAGAATATCCAATGTAGGCTGGATAGGAGTTTGTGTTCGACGAGTTTCATACATAATTTCCCCCTCACCAAGGTGCATCATTTGGAGAGGTTCGGTTCCGATCATGCGGCGCTGCGTATTCTGATTCAAAAGGAGGCGGATAATGATAGAAGGAGGTATCTCTTTCGATTTGAGGAGGCTTGGTCCAAGGAAAAATCTTGCGGTAATTTCGTGAGCCATTTATGGAAGAGGGATCCTGGAAATTTTCAACAGCAATTGAGGTCTATCCAGGAGCTGCAATTTTATTTCAAGGATATGCGTACTAGCAGTATTAAGAAAGAAATAATGCGTCTGGAAAATCTAATTAAAGAGGATCGAAGATGGTCTGGAGATGAAGAGGAGATAAATCACTACAGAGCTTTAGAGCGGCAGAGAGATAACTTGCTTAGGACGGAGGAAACGTTATGGCGACAAAGAAGTAGAGCGGTTTGGCTACAGGATGGGGATAGAAACACAAAATATTTCCATTCTAAAGCTGATCGTAGGAGAAGAAATAACTCAATCAAAAGATTGAAAGACGAGAATGGGAATTGGCAAAGAGGTCGTGATAGATGTGAAAGAATCCTGGTAAATTACTTCACTGAGATATTTACTTCGACCAACCCTCCTAGCATCTCTGAAGCTTGCAGCTTTGTCCATGTGAGATTATCGGAGAGTCACAAATCCTATTGTGCCAACCATTTCTCTCCAGCTGAAGTTCACGAGGCTATTTTTCAGATGCACCCAACAAAATCCCCGGGCCCGGATGGACTCCCAGCTCTATTCTTTCAAAAGTATTGGCCTACGGTTGGCAATGACGTTACCCACTTTGTTCTGGATATTCTAAACAATAATGGTGACCCTGCTGCCATTAATGACACCTTCATAGCCCTTATTCCAAAGAGGAAGAACCCAACCTCACCTATGGATTACAGACCAACCAGCCTGTGCAATGTAGTCATGAAGGTCGTTACCAAGACAATAGCTAACAGACTTAAAACCTTCCTCCCGGAGATCATTAGCGAAGAACAAAGTGCTTTCATCCGGGGAAGACTCATCACGGACAACGCGCTAATCGCAATGGAATGTTTTCATTGGATGAAACATAAGAAGAAAGGGAAAAAGGGATATATGGCACTGAAGCTAGATATGTCTAAGGCTTATGACAGACTGGAGTGGAGTTTTGTGATTGGAGTTCTTCAAAGAATGGATTTTCCCCCCTCAATGATTTCCTTAATTCATAAATGTATTTCTACAGTTTCATACCAACTGCTCATCAACGGACAACCGAGTAGAAGATTCACACCAGCAAGGGGCCTCCGTCAAGGAGACCCACTCTCACCCTATTTGTTTGTTCTCTGTGCAGATGTGTTATCCAGAATGTTGCGGCAGGCGGTGAACGAGAGGAAAATCCATGGCATTACAGTAGCGCGCAAATCTCCAACAATTTCTCACCTATTTTTTGCTGACGACAGTCTCCTCTTCGCTAGAGCCAGTGAGGTGGAAGCTGAACGTGTTATTCATATTCTTAGCTTGTACCAAGCAGCATCTGGCCAAATGGTTAATGTGGATAAATCGGAAGTGTCTTTTAGTGGCAATGTGGGAGAAGCGACGAAAGAAATCATTAACTCTACCTTAGGTTTCCGTGGTGTGAGTCATCACTCGCGATATCTGGGGCTCCCCGTTGTCTTTGGAAGATCAAAGAAGGAGGTATTCAGGCTTGTTGCAGACAGGGTTTGGAAGAAAGTGAAGGGGTGGAAGGAGAGGTTCCTATCCAGGGCAGGGAAGGAAATTCTGATTAAGGCGGTGGCTCAGGCAATTCCAACATACATCATGAGTTGCTATCGCATACCTGAAAGTTGTTGTATAGAAATTGAATCGATGCTAGCGAAGTTTTGGTGGGGTTCAAAAGATGGAGAGCGAAAGATTCATTGGTTAAAGTGGGAAAAGCTAGCCCAATCCAAAGGAGATGGTGGTATTGGTTTTAGGGGAATCCACGACTTCAATTCAAGCCTCCTTGGTAAACAATTCTGGCGTCTACTTCAAGCTGATGGCTCTTTAATGGAACGGTTCTTTAAAGGGCGTTATTACCCTCGCTGCTCCATCGCGGAGGCGCAGAGTGGCTATAATCCCAGCTATGCTTGGCGTAGCATTCAGAGCTCTAAAGAGATGGTGTTGAATGGATCCAGATGGAGGATAGGTAACGGCAATAAGGTCAGCATTTGGAATGAGCGTTGGATTCCAACTCTGCCAGGTTTTCAAATTGCAGCGGCGCCGCGAGCCCTTGATCCCTCTACTAAAGTTAATGCCCTCATCAATGCAGATTTGGCCTGTTGGAATTTGGATATGCTGCGGGAAAACTTCAGCCCTATCGAAGTCCTTCATATCAGTAGCATTCCTCTTTCTCATAACCCCCTGAAGACAAATTGGTTTGGCACCACGAAATTGATGGCTTATATTCGGTTAAATCGGCATACCACTGGTTAGGGGAGCAACGTCGCAAATTCAATCCTGGACCCTCGACTAATGGGAGACCGCGAATCTGGAAGCAAGTTTGGAAATTGCAGGTGAATCCTAGAGTTAAGAACTTTCTGTGGCGAGTCCTTAGAGATATCCTGCCCACAAAGAGTAATCTTTTGAAAAAAGGTTTGCCTAGTGATGGCCTCTGTCCTCTGTGCCAACAAGAGTTAGAAAATTCCACCCATCTTTTTCTTCGCTGTGAATTTGTTAGAAGAACTTTATTCTCTTGCCCCTTGGGAATTCGTATCCCTTCAAATGGTGGCGTTGAGGATCTGTTGAGCGACATTTTCTCCCGAAAGGACATGATGCTTGGTCAAATCTTTGCGATTTGTTGGTGGAAAATCTGGCAGTTACGAAACTGCGTGGTCTTTAAAGGAGTCAAGCCAATGATGGAGGTTGTGGCTGCTGAATTACGTCGCACCATCGATGAAGAGACTGTGGGCTTATTATGTGTGGATACGGATTGCAATAGAGCTGATACAGGTACGCAAAAGCAGGCAGGGTGGATTATCCAAACTGATGCAGGTTGTTATGATGATGGAACGATAGCGTTTGGTTGCATTATTAAGGATCCTACTGCTAGCATTTTCTTAGCAGCCACCAAGCGAATTGAGAGCGTGGCTTCTCCATCTACGGCTGAGATGTTGGCTATCCGGTGGTCTCTTCAACTCGCAAAAGATTTGAGCCTTCAAAACTTTGTCGTTCAGTCCGACGCTATGGCAGTGGTTGACTGTATCAATGGCGTGTCGACCAACTCTGACTTGGAACCTATTGCTAATGACTGCAGAATTTCAATTTCTAATTTCTGTAATGTTTCAATCATGTTTATTAGTAGATCTATTAATGTTGATGCCCATAGAATGGTAGGTATTGGTAAGGCTATGGGATCTAGGACTTGGACTGGGCATATACCAATTTTTGGTAGCCCTGCTTGTATTTCTTCTGTTTCTGGTTCTTAATGAAATATGTTTACCATCAAAAAAAAAATTTAAAGGTATAGATTGGAATATATCAGCATGAGACACTAAACAGGAGAGAATCCAAATCTTAAACACCTATATGATCTCTGATAAGACCTCCATAAACAACAAAATTTATATTACCATCTTACGATCCATCAATATTAAAGTTTAAAAGAATTGACATTGAAAGGATGCTACTAAATTTTGATTTTCCTTTTAGGACCATCTATAAAGGACGAAAGTCTAAGGTAAAAATATTGGTGGAAAGAAAAATAAGTAATTGGTTCCTATCCAGCCACAACATATTAACCATAATATTATACACCAAAGACCAGCGACCTTTGATTGAACCAATATTTGTTAAACTAAGGTTAAAATCAATCCATTGAGATAACCCAAGACTGAAAAAAGAACTTCATTTTTCATCATCCATAGCTATAAAAATATTCCAAAGTTTCTTTATCACATCACAAGTCTCTAAGAACATACATAATAGTTTTAGAGGCATCGTTACATCTGATGCAAATATCATCATTTGACACACAACAATGATGTCTTTCTTCATTAGTTAAAAGTCTTTCATGAAAAATGTTAAATTGTAATTCCTTGTGTTGAAAAGATTTGATTTGATTTAAAAGTGTGGAAACAGTTTGTTACACACAGATTTGATTTAGATCTAAATTAGATAGATTTGATTTAGGTCTAAAATAGATTTGATTTGATTTAGTTCCAAAATAGGTATTTTGGCCTTTTATAGTTTCCCATCTTTGTCAACAGATGGCGAGCGGTACTCGATCTTCACAACTTCGTGATTGTCACAATAAGGTACAAGTTCCTGCAATATTTCACACACATCTTCAATTGGGGTGTACTTGGTGAGCTTAAATTCGCGTGCTGTAGCGCCGGTAAAGTGGACACCTCCAACATGCCATTTGATGTTCATTTCTGGTTTTTGATGTTATGGTATGAAACAATATGACAAGTGAGGTTATTTATAGTAGTTAGAGGCAAGCATGAACCATACACATCCTATTCTTGAGTCATTTGCGCTTTAAGGTTGCAAGTATATTTTTGGGCGGTACCAAGTTCAAAGTCATGTCAGAAACACATGTCTTCTCATCCGGAAGGGGCCGACATGCAATTGGATAACCGACTAACTTTTGACTTAAATCATAGTTGAGTAAACCACATATCACATTAAATCTCCATTTCTTATTTGGCAAAAGATAACCACGCAACCTAAATGGACATTCACATTTTCTTGAACCGGTGTTATCGCGTTTCAATTTTTGGACACGACAGATATATTTCCCACTTCTTTCGCATGTCAAAGTCACAAATGCATTTCTTCTATCTGTACCAGTACCGGACCTTCTAATCACAACACCAAATCCTAGTTTCGTAGCCTCTATAAGAATCCACTACAACATGTCTTCACGTAATTCAAACTCTTCTCCATTTTCAAAAAACTCACGAATATCTACCACCTTAGTTACGATAGAAGATACGAGAGGTGGAACAACTTAAGACACATTAGGTTTTGGAGTGTTATCACGATGCACCTTACCTAATGTTATAAAAAACATAAAACTTATTAACACTTACATAAAACATGGCAGAAGCTGTTGTCAAATAAACACAGACAGAAATCAAAATTGCATTTCCGGTTATGTTCAACTACCAACCGAAAATATACATCCAGTTTTCGCGTAACCTTTTTCCATAATGATAAACAGATTAATGTAAGGAATAAGGAATGAAATGAATAAACTTTACCTTAAATTCCACTTTCTTGAGCTCTTTTGGATATGATGAACCACAAAAATGAAGATTTAGAGTGGAAAAATGGATTGAGAATGGAAGAGTTTTTGAGAGGTTTTATGGAATGAAGAAGAAATGGTTTGATCAAAGTTGACTATGTTGGTTATTGTTTTAAGCATTATGAATTTTCCATAATACCGAAAGTATACTTCCGATTGTATATGAAATGACAAAGTGGCAGAAAAAATCAATCTTCCCGCTCTAAAAACCGGAAACATAATACAAATACAGAACCAAAAGTATATCCCCGATTTTGTTTTTATCTTTTGAAGGGTGAAACCACATTTAGCATGTTTTTGTGAAATATATGGTGCGAACCAGAAATGTATTTCCGAACAATTTTGAAATTGCAAAGGGTATTTCTTTTGAGCATGAGGTGAAATAAGAAATTCCTAAAAAAAGGGAGAAAATTAAAACTCTTAGTGAGAGACCAAAATAAAAAGAGAAATCTTAAGAATCTCACTCTACTGCTCGAGCTCTCGCGAAGGAAGTAGCAACAAAGCCATCCTCCTCTTCCTCAATTCTCCTTCCCTAGCTTCATAATTTTTTCTAACTCCTACACTGGCTATATTAATTGAGATTCTCTTTGAGTTCAGATTATGCACGGTAAATATAATTGTGGTAATTTGACTATGCTTAATATTGATTTTATCTCTCATTTGATTTTTAATATAGTGAGAGGGGTTTGTTTCGAATACGTATCCTATGTTTATTAGGAGATTGAAAAAACATTTTCAAAAAAAAAGTAAATAAATTATTAATATGAAGGTAAAATTCATAAATAAATCATAAATATTTTAAAAATTTAATATAAATTTAATATAGCCTAATAAATGATATAACAAAATAACTAAAAATTTATGATTAAACAAATAAAACAAAATTAAAAGCATGATGAAATGAACGAAACGTGAATGAAAGAAAATAACTAAAATAAAATGATAAAACTTAGAAGTTTGTGTGCTTGTGATGGTTAAAGAGATAATGTTTTTAATTGAAAATTAGTGGGATATCCGTGCGTTCGTATAGATATCACTGTGGTACACTCATTTGTTTTATATGATTTATTTTGTATAGAAAATTAAATAGGATAGTTAAATGAAAAATTATGTGAAAAAATAAATATGAAGACATGAAGGAAGATTAATATGCGCATTTGTTTCAAAAATATAATAAAAATAAATGAATTTTTTTAAAAGAGATAATAAATTAGTGCTTATAATTCTTTCAATATATAAAAATATTTGAATAAACAATATATATATATATATATATATATATATATATATATATATATATATATATATATATATATATATATATATATATATATATATATATATATATATATATATATATATTATTTTTGTTTTGAAATTATTGTAAAAAATATTTAAACTAATAGTAAAGTTGTTCTATTATTATTAAATATTTTTATCAGTAACTTCATGTTCCTGTTATTAGTCAATATTTTGATCAGTAATTTTATGTTTCCGTTATTATTAAATATTTTGATTAGTAACTTCATGTTCTCGTTAATATTCAATATTTTGATCAGTAACTTCATGTTTCCATTAATATTCAATATTTTGATCAATAGTTTAATATTTTCGTTAATATTAAATATTTTGATCAATAACTTCATGTTAATATTCAATATTTTGAAAATTAATTTTATGTTTCCGTTAATATTCAATAGTTTGATCAATAACTTCATGTTCCCGTTAATATTCAATATTTTAATTAGTAACTTCATGTTTCCGTTAATATTCAATAGTTTGAGCAATAACTTCATATTTCCGTTAATATTTATTATTTTTATCACCAACTTTATGTGAAACAATTGCACGAGTACAACTGTGTTACGCGCAATTTTTTAAAATATTGTATCTAAAACTAAAGAAATGTCAAAACATAGCTATTAATAACATAAAAAATTCAAAAATAATACATTTTCACCTGTTTGGATTCATACATTATTTTAAATATAATTAATTTTATTTTATTGTAAAAAAATAAAATAACACGTGGGTTTGCACGAATTCAGGTATGATTACTCATACGTTCAGACGGTATTGGTGTGTTATGTAACACCCCATATTTTACATTTATTAATTTAATGGAATTTTAAATTAATTTCTTGGATTATTGGTATTTTAATTGGACTTAAGTTGGAATTTGTGTAAAATAAGCTATTGGGCCAAGTTATGGTTAGTAATGGAGGGGTGTGATTGGTAGGCCCTATTACTAAAGTTATTTTGCTTTATTTTCATAAAATAAGATAATTGGAAAATAGAAGAGGAAAACCTAAGAGGAAGAAGGAGAGAGCTCATGGACAAAGACCCATTTTCGTATTCATGGAGCAGCTCCCACAAATCATGTCATAACTTTCTGCTTGTAGCTCAAAATCAGGTAATTCTTGAAGATTCGGATTCTACACGAAATTTCCTTCGATTTGATATATTAATTCGTGTCAGGAAAGTTCTTGATGAGGGAGATAAGCGAGTTTGAAGATTGGAGATTCTTGTTGAATTTGATGAAAAAGGGCTTACGGGTTTGATGGAGAAGAAAGGGAAAAGTCCAGATTTTTGGCTAAGGTAAGGGGGGACTCTTCGGATTAACATCTATTATTGGGTTATGGATAATAGGACTGATATAGGTATATTATTTCATGTCAATTGATTCGAATGATAGAGTTTGGGTTTTGGGATGTTGTTGATAATTATCTGTTTTGATGAATCCCATGAATTTGGTGTTGTATGAGGTTTGATGATGCATAATATATGTTATATGTGTGTATGATATATGTTGTGTGGCTGTTTTGTGGTGTTTGATCAACTTGAATCGATTTGGTCGAGGTTGAGGAATTTGGGATTCAGGTTCGTATGCCGTCATTTTGCGATTGGGATCTCTGACCTGGTCAGTTCGCGCCGCATCCAATTGTTGGATCCGCGAAGTGCTTGGCAGAAAGGTCAGAAAGATTTTGTTCAGTCAGTTCGCGCCGTGAAGTGCTTGGCAGAATGTTCAAGGAAATTTGATTCGCTTAGTTTGCGCCGCGAACTTTGTTTGCGCCGCGTGCTGTTAGTGATAGTTGTTTTTGAAAAGTTTAAAGATGCATAACTTTTGAACTGTTGGCCTGTTTTAAGTGTCGTTTCGAGCAGGATGAAGCTTATGAAGTATTCTTTATGTTAGGATGATGAAATGATCAGTAGCTCGAAATTATTTTTAAATCACGATTTTGCTTGTTTTGATGAATGCTGTGTTGTGGACATATATGATGAGATGTAAAGATACAAGCTATGTTTAAAACATGATTCACGCGATGATTTGTTTGTTGGTATGATGAAGCTTATGAGATAGTTTTTGTGATGATGTGAGTATGATGTGAATATCTCGTCTGTTGGATGGATGACTAATTGTTGACATATATGATGAAATGTGACAATATAAGATATTGTTTTGAAAAGCATTGTTATGTGATGATTGTTGAGAATTGTATGATGATGATTGATTTGTTTTGTTATAATGTGGATACATGTATGTTCTTTCTTATTGATGATGATGATTGATGCGGATACATGTATGTTCTTTAATGATGATGATTGAATAGTAATTGAATGATGCTAATATATATGAACATACTTGATGATGATGATGATGATATAAGTATGTTATATATGTTGCATTCATTCATAATCATTTGTTGAGGTCTGAGTCCTGAATGATGTGGGGATTCAGTGAAGGGCATAATTTCCATTGTGTGGAATTTGTGCTGGCAGGGCCGTATCTTGATGATGTTGGATCAGTCGGTGGGTTAATCCCATTGATGATGTTGGTACCACATGCATAGTGTCAGTTGCATTCATATGCATGATTTTTATAACATGAATGGATGTTTTCCAGTGTTATGAATATTGATGATGTGTTGGTTGTTGTGGTTGATGTTATGCTTATCCGTATGATGAATATTCTGTTGTGTAGAAACATGATTTTATTAAATTGATGATTGTTCCTTAGCGAAAGCATGACAAATGACTTATAATAAATTGTTTTATTGAATTATGGCAACCTTGTTTTCATGTTTACTCTGAAATTTTTATATAATTGTCGCGGGGTTTAGAAGGGTGTTACGATAGTGGTATCAGAGTAGGTCGGTCCGTCCGGCCAATTGTCGAGTCAGTTGAGTTTTGTGACAGTTGAATACTATCGGGGTATTATCCCCTGGTACCTGACATATGAGTAATCACTGTCGCTACTTGTTTGTTTTGTTGCAGGAGTTGGTTTGAGCGAAGTGGGGGAGAAGCTTTGCTTCTCGGAAGAGGTTCAGTTGCAAGTTTACAAAGAAGATTGCTGTCATGATGTTTCAGAAATCGGACTTCGGCGATGGAATGTGTCGCCCAAGTTATAAGAAGTTTAGGAGAGAAGAGGTATGATAAGAGGCTGTTTGGAATGTGATTGATTTGAAGATGATGAGTTTTAGGGCGGGATTTCCGTAGGAAAAACGCCGGAAAGTTGTTGAATTGTTATGAAACTTCGAAAATTTATAACTGGAGTTCTGGACATCCGATTTGAGTTCCGTTTGAAGCGTCAGAAAGCTAACGAGATGAACTTTGTTATAAAAATGGTTGCAGCAGCTGTAATATATTTAATTGTGACAGAGTGATGTTGGAAAGAGGTGAAGTTGCGGTTACGTTTGTTCTTAGAACTAGACTTGTTTGTTGGTACTGCACGGGATGTCAGTGTCAGAGTTGAACGAATTGGAGGAATAATTAAAAAATTTGTTGAGAAGTAATTTTAGGAATTAAATGTACCAATTTAGGAGTTTTGGAGATATCATATAGAGTGTCGTTGAATGATTTCGATGTTGCATTTCGGATGACGATGGAAAATTCATATCTTGAGTTCCGAGTGTCGGAATTATGTGTCGTTTGAACCTACGAAAAGGAGAGATTATTTTCTACCTTATGAGAGAGTTATAAATACAGTAGATTGATCCTATGAGGAGATATTCTGAATTTGGTTAAGGAAGAGTGAAACTTGTTGAATATGAATGTCTACTACCGCGATTGTTTGATACAAAACTGAGTAGAACATGTTGTTGATGAATAAGTTGATGAGATGTTTGGTAATAAAGATGATTTGAGTGCCAATGGATTTTAGTGAGGAGTGAATTAGTAGTAAAGGCGAAATAATTTTTAGAACGGTTGAAGTCATATTTGTGATGCCAAAGCAACAACATGTATAAAAGAAGAATTATAGAGGATTTCTGACACCTATTGATGTGAGGAATACTTTGTTGAGATTCCGAGTGGAATGATACTTGGACGCGAAAGATGTCATGGGATTTAGAGTGAAACCACGAGTTATGAATGTTGTCGTGGTTTTTTGCTAAGATGAGGATTTTGATTTAGAACAAGATGAATAGAAATGTACGAGTATATTAGTGATTATGAAGTTTGTAAGTACTTAACAAGTGTGTGATGCTAAGTGACTATGAAGCGGATTGTGTAAAATGTTTGGACGTTGGTGTCTCACCGATAAGATCCAATGAGAGGGAAGTGTGCAAGTTGTAAAGACTCAAAATGAATTATTGGGCTATGACGATGTTAATGAGTTTGAGTGCAAACTCGGAAAGGGACACTATTATGTAGTAACGACAGTTTATGCTTAAATATGATTGTCGACTATCTATTGACAAATTTAGGACTTGATCACCCTAAATCTCTTGTTGGTAGTAGATGGAATCATATAAATGGGATGAACTTGTTTTGTTACCTTAATGGTATAAGTTATTATGGATATTAGACCGTGAGAATAATCACTCACCATGTTGTGTGAACTTATGAAGAAGTGAATATGAAAGAGTGCAATATATTGGATGATGACTTAAGATGGGTAATCAGAGTCGCGCAGCGAAAGTGTGATGTGGAGTAGTGTTGTGAGTACTACTCGTGGGCAGTGAGGAATTAATATGTCGGGAGCCTACGTAGAGAATATGTATTGATCCATATGTTGGATTTAGAATCTAGTGGATGTAATAATGTCGTGCCGGAGGATTAGAACTCTTTTGAGTAATTGCCGAGATGATGAGCATGTTATTGAGGTTGTACGTGGTTGACGAGTATGTATTCGGCGAAGTTAGGACGATGAGTTGATACTATATGATGCTATAATAATTTTGTGTCGCTGTTAAGGTGTTATTATAGATTCCATATATAATGAGGAATTATACTCTATGAAGGACGAAGTTGATTTAATTCTTAGAGAAGAGCGGGACTCAATTTGAGCTATTCTGTGAGCAATGGTATATTGAGGCTGATGAGTGTGATTATAACTACTTGTGTGTACTCGTTTCGATGGTTAGAATGTTTAATAGATAAAGTAAATCGGGAATTTGTTTTTTTAGTGCGTGTAAGTATTGCTAAGTGGTAAATTAGTACCATGTATGGTAAAGGAGGATTTTAAACGAATGAGTAAAGAGAGCCAGAATTGGGTAAAACTCAGAAATCTAATTGATAGTGATGGTTGTAACGAGTAACCAGAGTAGTGTAGCAAAAACGGAATGTAACGGGTTGGATAATTGCTGGTGCGACTTGAGAGGAGTCAGATAGTTGAAATTCAATGGTATATGAATATGATTATTGAGTTTCTTGAAGGAAGCAGTTGGCGAAAAGTGTTAGTATTATTTTACCGCTCAGATGGGAAAATATATTTAAGGTTGATACGTCCGGTAGATGGAATGCATGACTGCAGTGTTGACTAGGTGTGGTCATACCATGGTTGTGTAATTATATTATTCAGTTATTGGGCGCATTGTATAGGTTGTACCTCAATGTTCTATTGTTGTTAACCTTTTGGAGATATAACGAGTGGTACACCTTTGGATGGTCAAATGTGACGTAAGATTTGAGATTTGAATGTATGAGACATGCTTTCTGTTAGTTATGTCAGATGAATTTGAGGATCGACTATGGAAATGTTACCTGGGAACAGGAAAGTTAGATGAAGGACTCCTATCCAGAACTTTTCACTGGAAGTATGTTTTCGAGGACGAAAACTCTTTTAGTGGGGGAGAGTTGTAACACCCCATATTTTACATTTATTAATTTTATGGGAGTTTAAATTAATTTCTTGGATTATTGGTATTTTAATTGAACTTAAGTTGGAATTTGTATAAAATAAGCTATTGGGCCAAGTTGTGGTTAGCAATGGAGGGGTGTGATTGGTAGGCCCTATTACTAAAGTTATTTTGCTTTATTTTCATAAAATAAGATACTTGGAAAATAGAAGAGGAAAACCTAAGAGGAAGAAGGAGAGAGCTCATGGACAAAGACTCATTTTCGTATTCATGGAGCAGCTCCCACAAATCATGTCATAACTTTCTGCTCGTAGCTCCAAATCAGGTAATTCTTGAAGATTCAGATTATACACGAAATTTCCTTCGATTTGATATATTAATTCATGTCAGGAAAGTTCTTGATGAGGGAGATAAGCGAGTTTGAAGATTGGAGATTCTTGCTAAATTTGATGAAAAAGGGCTTACGGGTTTGATGGAGAAGAAGGGGAAAAGTCCAGATTTTTGGCTAAGATAAGGGGGACTCTTCCGATTAACATCTATTATTGGGTTATGGATAATAGGACTGATATAGGTGTATTATTTCATGTCA